>NC_080104.1:50356069-50656486 GCF_950005125.1 Chionomys nivalis | reverse complement strand
TCCATAAACCAAACTTCTGTGCAGATTAGTGCACAGTCAGTATCTCATCAGATGAGAGAACATTCCAGAAAGTCTGGAACTTCCTTAGAAACACAAGCCATAAATGACTTCTTGAATCATTGGACACTGTTTCCTAGTATTGATCTTTACACAAACAGATACATGGCATGTTCTTTTTTATATCTGCCTTCTTTCAGGCAACATCACATATAAAATTCACAGATTATTTTTGCATGCAGTGGCCCCTTCTCATTGCTGCATAGTAATCCAAACTATAACTATATCATGATTTATTTTTTAATTGTCATTTCAGAGATGTTTATTTGGAAAAACAATATTGTCTCCAATTGGGGAGGGGTATTTTTAGGGTGAGAGTGGGTATGTTCAAGTGTGATGAACTCTAATAGATTCTATCAAAAGCAGGTCTTCTGAAGAGGTAGCCAGTTTCTGTTATCAATGGCAGCTTAAGCTACAATTGTTACATATTCCAACTGTACTTAATTATTATTTCTTTATATATTATACATATTTACCTAGTATTTTGATCTCCTAAAATAATTTTAATAACTACACAATTTTTGTATCAAGCACTGCATTGAACTGTGCAAGCTCTTCCAGTGTGTTCTAGAAAATCATGCAAATATGTCTGTTAACTATACACTATATGAAACATAAGCCACCTATAACCCAATGATGGTAGGTTACCTACAACAATGATTTCTTAGCTGTTAGATACTTAATGCAAAATGGAAAAAACTCAAAACCTTATTCATTTCTTATAAACAGAAGGGAGAGATAATTTTTAGCACACAGAAAAGATATAAAATTCATTTATTCAAAAAATGCTTTCAGGGACATTGATTAGAGGAAGTTAGAGGACTTAATGAGACTCCCTTTCTAGTCTGATGATGATTAAAAGAATACCATCATTCAGAACATATCTGCCTTCAAATTTAAAAAAAAAAATTCTTGTGTCTGGAAAAGCATGGGGAAGCCAATTATGCAAATGCGCAGAAGGGAAAAGGCGAGATTTTTTTAACTTTTAATGTGGCCACCGAGAGCGTTCTCAAACCAACCCTGGTTTCTAGAGTCGTTATCCCATAAATCTAAACACAAAGGCAAAACAGGCTGGGTATCTCATGCACAGTGATGTCCTGCTGTTACACTGTGGTCACTGTGAACCCTGCTGTCCACAGGTGTTGGCACAGCTGTCAGGGAGCTCTGTGTCCTTTGTGGCCGATCTTTGAGCTTCTGATTAAAAGGGCCACTGGGATGAAAACCAATTCAGAACCTGAAAAAAAAAAAAAAAAGATAACTCTGGTGGTTCTGAGGAACAGGACACTGAGTTCTTCAGGTAGGAACAGATCGTTTTAGCTTATTTGATATCATCATGGTTGATCTCTGATAAAATTACACAGGGGAATGCTTTATTGTGTGTGAGGGTGGAAAACGAAGCACTAAAGACTCGAGAGGAGAGTGTGCTAAGCAATTTCCTGGGGGAGCAGGAGATTAAAGGACTAACAATGTGAAGTAGCATTACCAGGATGCAGTTGCTGGCTATGGACGCTAAAGAGCATCATGGTTATTTTCTGACCAGTCATCCTCAGTGGGGTTGCTGCACACCCAAGAGAGACAAAAATCTGGGTTTACTTGAAGTGACAAATAGGCAATGCAAAGCTGAATCCTGTATTCAATATATTTGCCTTTTTGAGTGCTCCCTCTCTGTATATGGAGTCATTGTGTCCATAGCACACGACTCATGTGCATGGTAAATTCACACTTCATCCGAAACTACCTCATTTGTGTCTATTGTATGCTTAGTGATTGATAGTCATTAAACTGCGTGCTAAGGCATGCTCAAATCTCACTGGCTTTTTAAAGACAAAGCAATTTTTATTCTTTGAAAGTTGCTTCATTTATACAAGTTGTATTGATTGTACCTACTCCAACTCCCTTGGTACTCATCCCCTACCTCCCCTACTGGGTTCATGTCATCTTTTTTTCCCTTTGTGTTGTTAATAACCCTTTAATTAATTAATGCACATGAGGTATGTATGGGGCCATCCTTGGGGCCATTTATCAGCAGTCCCGCCTTCAAAGGAAAATGCTCTCCCTCCCTCTGCTAATACTCCTTCAATAGAGTAGAGACTACGAATACCAGACTCATTCCATGTTGGAATTTAGACTGGCTTCATCTTACACCGGCCTTGTTCGGTTAACCACAGCTACCGAGTTCATATGTGAGATACCTATGTCATGTCCAAAAGTCAGCATTTCATAGCTCTCCTTACCATCCTCTCTGGTTTAAGTTCTTTCCCCTCCTTCCTCAGTGAAGTTTCTTGAGCCTTGGATGCTGCGAGGTCAATAAAGATGACCAGCCACAGCTGAGCACTGAGTTTATCTAGACTCGGTACTTTGGCCAATTATGAATTTAACATACCAAAGACTTTTTATTTGCATCATATTCTCAACTTTGTCTGATTTTATTTTCTCTCAGGGAGAAGCAATCAGCTTCTAGGAGAATCTTGATAGTTTAAACAAAACATAGGAAGCCTATTTTGTTTTAAAAGATGAATGCTTTGTTTTCAGTAAAGCAGGATTCTTAATCCTGAGGAAGAATATATTCATCACCTGATATTCACAGATTACTTTCCTGTTCTAAAACCCTGGCCGTTTCCAACTGGTTTATAAAGAATAGAAGTTCCTTATATTATAGAACACAGCTATGCCAAACCAAGAGCACCTCACACATCTTTCAGGAGTTATAAAGATATTTTCAAACGTGCATCACTTCAAAGTCTTCAAGGAAAATATTTAAGAACTGAAGAATTTAAAGCAGTATTTCAATCTAAGGTCCCCCCATCATTTTTGGAAAAGGGGGTTTTCAAATAATAGATGTGTGCCTGTGTTGTTTGTATGTCCAAGTACTATTTTTAAACTTACAAAGTAGTACCAATGCATGGATGTTTGATTCCATAATAAATCAGGGCTTAAACCAAATAAGAAATGATTTTATAACATGAAATATCAGCAATAGTCATACTTGCTTCTTCATAAATGTTTTCCTATTCTCCAAGTCATAAGTTATAAGTTATACAAGTATAATAAATCCTCAAGTCCTCAAAGTCAACCCTTACTGTTTCACTAACAAAGAAAAGTCCTCTTGGGGAAAATTATTTTCTTTAATGAAAATCATTTCTATACTTCTGAATAAGGATATCATTTGAGGACTTAAATAGACCACTGCATTCTTTGTGTTCAATGGTTTCCAGAATTGTATTGCTTATACCACCTTCTTGCAGAAGTCTTGTCATAATCAACCTTAAAAATGAAAATCAGTAGAATATAAAGAAAGGAACTCATATTGTAAGCTTCAAGAAGGATGCAGTAGTGAATGAGACAAAACTCTAGGACACAAAGTAGTGATACACCAATTAGCTCAGCTGTTGAGAAGGTCCTTTCAAAGGAACGTTGCCACCAACCAAAGAGCCAGATCTCCACTCTAATGGAGCAACAATAACAATAATACCTCAGATTTGAATGAATACTACATAACTTGTTATGAGCTTAACATGCCATGGCTTACTCATGAAAACCCGAAGTGGGTCATAACTGTTAGACAATAGTGACGAAAGAGATGGCTCAGCAGTAAGAGGGTATCCTGCTCTAGCACAGTTCCCAGCATCAGCAGTGGGCAGCAGGCAATCACCAACACTTCAACTCCAGCGGGAATTTAGAACCTCTGGCTTCCATGGGCACCTGAACTCAAATATATATATATATATATATATATATATATATATATATATATATCTCCACACACAGATACCTAATTGAAAATAAAATAATTTTTAAGAATTGTTATAAATTATAAAAGATGTCAGAGGTTCCGTGGAAAAGAAACTGACACAAATTAGCCTTCAAAAGAGCTTCATTGGGAGAGTAATCAGCATCACAGCTTTGGCAGCTGTGATGGGCAGCCATGATGCCCTGGAGGGAGAAGTAAACCCTTTTGTTCCCATGCTTTTAAGACAGTTATAGCATCATGCTCAAGAAATAGGATGGGGCCCTGAAGGGAGGATGTGAGCCCTTCATTCTCGTGACTATTAGGAGAGCTTGGAGCATCATAGAACAGGCAATCATGATGGGTGCTCAAAGTAGGAGAGCAACCTTTGGAGGCAAGATCTCTCACTAGTGAGTCTAGGAAGGTTAGTCGTCAAGGAACCCCAGTGATCCTCCTTCTTCTGCCCCCCACCAAGCACTAGGGTAACAGAAACATGTGGCTTTCTACATGGACGCTACAGGCTCAAATTCAGTCCTCACGTGTGTGCAGCAAGAGCTCTTATGCACTGAACTATCTCTCTAGGCCTCCCTCCTGTCTCCCCGTTCCCTCCCCTCACTTCCTGTCCACCCTCCTCCTCCCTTCTACAGCATTTCTAAGGCCAATCCTTATGAGGTCAGAGAAGAGGAGAAAAGAACACCGCAGTGAAAGCATTGCTTTCTGTGCTACCAGCTCTTCCCTATTCCAGCCTTTCTCCCTTTCTTTCTCTGATGCCCAGTGTTCATTAAAGCACAAGCATGTGAGTACTTTAGATTCTAGTGGTGAGATCACAGCGTGCATGCTTGTCTTTCCGTGAATTACTTCGCGTAGCCCAGTGCCCTCCGGTTCATCTGCGGTGCAGCTCATGGCAGAGCTCCCAGCTCTTCATCTTGAATGCCGGTCCACTCTCTCTAACCACTGCATCTTCTTCATCTCGTCATTCTCCATACATTTCGAGTTCCCAGATCTTGGCTGTTGTGAATAGTGATGAACGTGGAGTGTAGGGATCTTTCCAAGACGGAGACTGGATATATAAGCATTAGGATATATGAGTATGGAGCGTGGGATCCTAAGACACAGTGTATTTAATCTTGTGAGACGCTCCCTGATATTTTCCTTATCGACTGTAGAATTTCATACTTCCAGCAAGGTGAACAGTAGCTCTTTCTCTTCGGTTCCTTGCATTATGTCTATCTGACGACAACCACTGTAACATTTATGAAGGATTTCCCACTGCTTGTGATTTCTACCTCCTGACAACTAGTACTGGTGAGGAGTTTAAATACGCCCATTATAAACTCAGAAGCAGAGACTGAATGTTGGTTACCAAAGAGGATGGGAGAAATGCAGATAAACAGGTATGAAGGTTCCGATGTAGATTAAGTCCCAAGACTTGATGTGCAGACCACGACTGACTACTGTGACTACAGCTGACATTACTAGCTGAACTTTGTTAAGGACATTTCTCCAGAATAATCTCAGTACCAAGAAAGGATCATTGGCGTCACAAATTTGCCGATGAGTTTGCTAGTGGTAAATAATTCACAGTGTCAAAATATGTATGTGTGTGTAATGTATGTATGTATGTATGTAATATGTAACTGTATATGTGTGTCTATACATAAATATGTAAATATATGTGATGTGTAACTACATATTGTGTATGTATATTGTAATATTATGTATGTAATTATTTTGTATATAGTTTTACCAAATCTCTCTAATGTAAGGTATAGAGATGAGACCATCACCAGAGCCTTTTTCATACAGGCTACTGGTTCTCAACCTTCCTAACGCTGTGACCCTTTGATACAGTTTCTCATGTTGTGGTGACCTTCCAACCACAAAATCATTTTTGTTGTTACTTTATAACTGTAATTTTGCTACTGTTATGAATCATCATACAAACATCTGTGTTTTCCAATGGTCTTAGGGACTCCTACGAAAGGGTCATTCGATGCCCCTACAGGGGTATCAACCCAGGTTGAGAACAACTGATAAAGGTCTCTTTGGAAGTGTTCATCAAGACTCAACCATGCCAGCCCTTAGATAAACCGAATACTGAACAACTACTGCCTCTCTTTTTGCCTCTTGCCTGCACTGCTGTAACACGTGAATAGAAACCTAATTATTACCTTTAACTTGGCTCCCTCTGATTTACTAACTCCACACTTGGCAGCCCATCCTGTGAGAAACACATTATTAGCAGGTTGACTGTACAGACATTTCTAACAACTATCAACACAGCGAACGGAATGGGGTGAAAAATTGTCTAAAAGCTGACGGCAAATGTTTATTTGAGCTTTGGCCACTCTTTTAAAAGTGTTGTCCTCACACCCATTCATAGTAGCCTCAAAGAAATAAAATGTCTAGAAACAAACCTAGCCAAGGAGGGTGAAGAATCTTTATAGTGAAAATATTAACACTCTTAAGAAAGAGACAGACACCAGAAAATGGGAAAATAAAGTCTCATTCTCATTGATTGGAAGAATTAATGCTGTGGAAATTATCATTTTACCAAAAGATACTTGCAGATTCAATACCATCCCAATCAAAATTCATATCTCATTATTCACCGTAATAAGAAAAGACAATTCCAGAATTCATATGGAACCATAAGAGAACCCTGAGAATCAAAACAATCCTGAACAAAAAGGCAGTGCTGGAGGCATTGCCATCCCAGATCTCAAGATATGTTACAGAGCCACAGTATTAAAAACAATATGGCACTGTCACAAAAACAGACATGTAGACCAATTAACAAAATCAAAGATCCAAACTTGAGTACATGTAACATCAGCCATTTAATATTGGACAAAGATGCCAAAAAATATGCTGTAGAAAAGAAATCATCTTCAACAGATAACTCTGAGAAAACCAGATGTCCGCTTGCAGAAGAATGACATTAGACTTGTAAGCTGTCCCCTTGCACAAAACTAATTCCAAATGGATGAAAGCCTTAAACTAGAAACCTAAAACAGAAACGCTGAGAGGAAAGCTAGGCAGTACCACACAAGAAATGCATATTAAAAAGAACTTCATTTGCCCAAGGATGAAACAGTAGTAAAATGTCTGGGAAAAGGCATAAGGAATAATACTATTAACTATCTCCCCTAAAATATCTCTAATACATGTAAGTGGGTGTATAGATATTCATAAATAGTTCAAATAAAATTTTCCCATCTAAGCTGACAATGCTTACAAAAGAGCCATAGACCATCTCACAAAAACCCCAACACCAGGCATGAGAAGCCCCCTTTTGAGTTGGTCAAGGTGGTCCAAGGGATCCCCAAGACATTATAGACTTTTGCAATTTTTCTTGTTTGCCCCACTACAAAGGAATAAAGTAAATTCCTGTTGCTAAAGACATTGTGCATTCCAGACACAGGACCCAGTCTTTGACCCCTCCCTGAGGACCATGCAAGCTTCCAAAGGCGAGAAGCAATCAGCAGTCCTACCCAGCTATAACGCCTATGAGCCACAATTGCTAGCTGCCCACAGAGGAACTATTACTGCTCTATTACCGACGGGCAAGGAAGCTGGGGTACAGTTTTACCAGCTGCATTCAAGGGATGCTTAGTAAAAAAAAAAAGAAAAAAAACAGGATTTGACCACAGGTGGCCTGAGCACCTGCAGGAACCTGGGAGACCTCACAGTCACCTGGAGGTATCTGTCAGGAAGCCTGGGAAGTTGAAGGTGCTACAAGCAATAATAATTATCTGAGGAAGAAAAGGAAGAAGAATTCTGGGAAAATAGGATATACGAATATTACATAACCTGTACTAAGTTATAGACAAGTCCCTAGGTAAAAATGAGGTGTTTCTTCATGACCATGTTCTTTGAAAGAAGATAATCATGCTTTCTTATATGTGTGTGTGTGTGTGTGTGTGTGTGTGTGTATGTGTGTGTGTGTGTATACACTCCTCTTCTGTTTCCCTTCCAATAAAAGAGCAGACCTCCCAGGAATATCCACTGAATATGGCCTAACAAGTTACAAAAAGACTATGCATATACCCTCATATCAAGGTGAACAAAGCAACCCAGTAGAAGGAAAAGTGTCCCAACTGAAGGCAAAAGAGTCATAGATACCCTACTCTTACTGTCAGGAGTCCCACAAGAACACCTAACTGCACAGCCACAAGGCTTATGCAGAGAACCTAGCTCAGACCCATACAGGGTCCGTGTTTGTCACTTCAGTCCCTGGGAACTGCTTTGAGTTCTTAATTATGTCTGCGGGTTGTTGTTCTCATGTGTCCTCTACCCTTCTGACTCCTACAGTCTTCCCTTACACATACACCAGCTGTGGGGTTCACAGCTCCACCTAGTATCTAGCTGTGGTTCTCTGCATCTGCTCCCATCAATGGCTGGATGGCACCCCTCTGATGACAATTGGGCTAGGCACCAACCTATTGCGTATAGCAGAATAATTAGGAATCATTTTGTGGAGTATTTTTCTTGGGGGGGGTGTCAATTGTGTGTTTGGTGCTATCCTGGATCTCTGGGTTTTCCTCACATTGGACCAGTCATTGATTGGCCACTCGTACAACTTCTGTGCTACCATTACCCCAGCAGGTCTTATAGGCAGAAAATCATACTTTAAAAGACAAAGGGCGACAGTGGAACACACCTTTAATCCCAGCCCTCAGGAGGCAGAGGCAGTTGAATCTCTGAGTTCTGGGCCAGTCTGATCAACAGAAGCGAGTTCCGGGACAGTCAGGGATACAGAGAAACCCTTTTTTGAATAAAACAAAAAAGGTAAAGAAGCATGAGACCCAGGCTATAGATAAAACACTCTTTTAGGGGAGGGGATGACTTAGTAAAGTGCTTGCCATGTGAACATGAGGATCAGAGTGTGGTTTTTCTGGAACCCATAATAAAAACCAGACATGGTGGTACAAGGTTGTTATCCCAACACTGGAAAGAGAGAGCCTAGCCAACAAGGCCCAGGGGTCATTGAGAGACCCTGTCTCAAAACACGAGGTGAGTGAACTGAGAGATCATACCAAAGCTTGACCTCTGTCCTATAAATACATGCACACAAATATGCACCTGCATACGCATGCACTTGCTCCCATACACACATGAACACCTGCCTATATGCACACATGAGGACTCCCTGCAGGTGCCAGACAGTGAGAACCACACAAAGAGATAAGAATGAAGACCCAGTGCAGAGTGACTTCGTCAACCTAGATCAGACTTCGGGGAATCGAATGCCAGGTGGTTCATTGTCAGCATATTTAAACCACGGGACAGTTGGGGGAAGGTTTCCAGGAAGCAATCAGGCAAATCAGTACAATTCTACAGCTAAAAGGCCTAGAATCAAATGTGATCTCTGACCTATTAATAGCATAGAGGTCATCAGGCTATAAAGTACATGTGGCATCTCCCCTAAGGATGGGTACAAGGCGAGTACAAGGGCCTCTGCGTTCCCCTCACACACACACACATACACATGCACACACACGCACACACGCACACATGCACACACGCACACACACCAGGTTCTTTTGAGCTAATTCTTCCATCTCACTATCCTTACTTCGAAAGGAGAGAATTTCAGAGGCAAAGAGCCACCTGAAGGAGTTTGAGCAGAGAAAGAAGTAAATTAGAGTACAGAAAAGCAGGCCAGCACTCAAAGGGAAGAAGGCTGCCTTTTTATCTGAGTCAAGAGGGGGAAAAAAACATCAGTTAAAAGTTCAGGAGCCATTAAGAGGCAGCAGAGATGGTGTTTGGGCCAGGTGTGAGGAGTGAAGGAGTTCCCATTCAATGCCCCCAGTATTCTTAGGAAAATCAAAGACAAGGTCATGAGCAAGGACCAAGATTTGAGGCTGATTGGAAGGGACAGGGCTAGAGCGGCCATTCGGATGATGCATTAGGAAGAGAACGTGCAATAAATAAGAGAATCACTAAGCAGCAGACAGAGCAAGTGACATCAGTGCAACGCAGCTGGCAAGAACTGTAACACACAGGACGAGATGATGCCCCTGGCAGTCATGGGAATGAGGAAGTAGGCCTGAGATGGAAGGGAATGTACCCTAAATACGATGTACCCTAAAATGTCAGCCCAGAGCATTTGCAGCAGGCAGGGCAGCAGTCTGCATCTCACTGCCTTCCCACCGCCTCCTGTAACTCCCCATCCTTAGTATTATCACAAAGGGTTACAAACATTTATTAAGTAGCCCCCCTAACTTGACATCTCAATCCCGCCTTGTGTACTTGACCTGAGCCACCACACTGTTAGCTTCTCACCTTAATGCTAGTCCAGCTCTAGCTGTATCTTCTTTCCTGACTTGTCCCCTGGTGGAGACTCTGACTCATGGGACTTGTGTACACTCTGGATTTGATCTGCCTGTTCTGCCCTGCCTAGTAGCTGTGCTAGCCTCTCACTGTGAGCTCCTGATTCCACAGCCCTCTTCCTCCCCTGGTTACCGTTATCCTAACCCAGCATACTGGCTATAGTCAGTGCATCTGCTACTACCATGTTTGTGCTGAATTTTGCCTGTGAAGAAGTGCTATGTACCCAGAATGAGAGAATACAGACAGCATAGGAAGACAAAACTGATGGGGTCAGAGTTAGAATCATAACAGAAAGGAGCAAAGATCAGAAATATGTCATATACCAAGAACCAGAAAGAGGAACAAGGCAACAGTAGAGATGAGGATGCCAAGAAGGCATCTAATTCCAAATAACATGCCTAAGCTTGTGAGCCAGAGGTATATGACCCAGCTCAGTTCTGGCTCACAGCCTAAGTGACAGAAAAAAATTATAATAAAAAATAATAAGCCTAAGAGTTGAAGAGATCATATGACTTCAAATTATATTTATTCTCATATGCTTGTGTCCTAGTTAGGGTTACTATTGCTATGTGGAAACACCATGAACGAAAGCAAGTTTGAGAGGAAAGGGTTTATTTGGCTTACATTTCTGAACCCATCCATCACTGAAGGAAGTCATGGCAGGAACTCAAGCTGGGCTGGGACCTGGAGATAGGAGCTGCTGCAGAGGCCATGGAGGGTACTGCTCGCTGGCTTGCTTTCCATGGCTTGAAATGGGCAGAGCCCTCCCCATCAATCACTAATTAAGAAAATGAGGCATCTTCTCAATTGAAGCTCCATTCTCTGCCATGACCTTAGCTTGTGTCAAGATGACATGAAACTCTCCAGTACAACTGACCTCTTGTGAACATGATACAGAATTACATCATTATTAAGCCACAACCTTTCCTTTCTTGTTCATCCCCAAGCCCTCATGCTAACAGGAACATCACAGCAGCAGAGTGTGTTCTGTGGACCATGTGCTGCTATGGATGCCTGAGCTACTTGACATGTAGGTTAAGAAGACTCAAAATGCTGGGCTGGACTAAATGCCTGATGAGGATGGTATTTAAGCACTTAGTTGGTACTTTGGAAAACCACAGGGTTCATCTCTTCATCTCAAAGTACCATAAAGAAAATTGGTACTGAATTATCTCTGATTCAGTGTCCAAGAGGTCAATTTCCACCTACCAACCAAGCAGCAGAATGGAGCCCCACCCTTCCAACAGAGGATGTGGCGGCACCTTTTCCTGATGTTGGATGTGTAGCTACAGAAGAGGGAATGTGTTCAATATACTGAGGGAGGAGGTCAGGTTCAAGCCTCCCCTTGAGGATGGCCTTCCTTGCTTTGAGGAGCCCCCAAGCAAGCCTATTTTCTTCCCAAACTTGTTACAAGATGAGCATCCTCCAAAAATGACCCTGGCCAATGAGAAGGCCTTGCAGAAGATCTCCCATTCAAGAATGAGCTTGCTGAGAGCTCAGCTTGCCAAGATTGTGACCCTCTGTTGTAAGAGCAACAGAGATTTTTAGAACACTTAGATTCTTCCACATCTGTAACTGTTAGAACACTTGGATTCTTCCACATCTGTAACTGTTAGAACATTTAGATTCTTCCACATCTGTTGCTGCAGCACCACCACCTCCTTCCCACCCCCGTGCCATTGATGCTCCACCAAAGTATGTCTGCTGTCAATCTGCTTACAGAGAGAAGAGAACAAAAACTCGTACTGGAAAGACTTTGGCTAAGAGCCTCCCAAAGAAGCCTGACATGCCAAAGATCCTTGAGATCTTTAAAGATAAGAACAGGGTGAAGCTATGGTCAGTCAAGAGGTCAGAGGAAGACCTAAAGCCTAAGTTAGTGGATACTACTGACCCTGCTGCCCTCACAGCGGACACTCTGAAATAGAAGTTTGCTTAGCAATGTCAACACAATAGCCAAGGTAAAGTTAAAAAAGGAATTCCAAAACCAGAGTCAGAGACCACCTCAGTTCTGGAGTTCTCCTTAACACAAGTGTATTATGACATGTTTTCAATAGGCGTCCAGGGTTCATCTTCAAGCATGAATAACAATTGTAGGGCTTCAGAAGATAGGCTATTCGAGAATGTTTTTGTGTATTTTCAAATTTTACTTTCCTATTTTTTGTTTGTTTGTTTGTATTTTGGTTTTTTGAGACATGGTTTCTCTATGTAGCCCTGGCCATCCTGGAACTCTCTTTGTAGACCAGGCTGGTCTCAAACTCACAGAGATCTGTCTGCCTCTGCCTCCCCGGTTCTGGGATAAAAGGCATGTGCCGCCACCACCCAACCACCACCACCCAGCCCCCCTTTTCAATTCTTAACATTAATATCTATGCAAATATTTTATATGCATACATTTGAAGATTAAAAAAGTATGTAAAAACTTGTTATGAATAACACCAACGAGAAAACTGTTTCTCTTCTTTGATAGTTTACTGCTCATAGATGGAATACCTGGTCTACCCTGTTATTAGAGAACAGTGTTGGAGATGGGAATGCCTCCAGCAGGGCTTACATAAGTTCTCACTTCTTTTTTTCCTCTGGAGCTGAGTTTACAGAAGATGTTTACTGCTGAGTCTCTGAATTGCTTTCCATTAGAGGGAAGTGAGGACCAGGAACTCTATGCTTACACCTCACTGACACCCAATGCTGGAAGAAAATCTACTTCTCAAGTAGTAACAAATCAAATTATTGAAGTAAATCACTTCTTAAATAAAAACCAGAATGTTCAAAGAGGGGGTACATCACAATATAAAATAGTCCAGACTAAAAAAAAATTAAATATTCCAGATTTTAAAATTCCGAATTTTTAAAAATTCAAACACCTGAAAATTCTGTCTCTTTAAAATAGTCAACACTTTTCAAATCAAACATCTTCAAAATTCAAAGTCTCCTGTCAAACCAAAAATTAATTAAATATTTTAATACTTCTAAAAGGGAAGAACCAGGGCACAGTCACAATCTGAACAAAGCAAAACCAAACTCCAAAAGTGTAAATAACTCTGTGCCCAACACCTGGGATTCACTCAGGACCTCCTGGGCTCCTTCCAGGGGCTGTGGTCACTTCTCCAGCTCCACCCTCTGAAGCACATTCGAAATTCCTGCAGGCTTCATTCCAACACCACAGCTGCTGTTCATGATCCTCCACGGCACTGACATCTCCAGAATGCTAGGGTCTCTCGCCTTATGCCACTGAGCTGCACTTTCCCCATAAGCTTCTCCTGGGCCCTCTTTGTAGCACCAAGCTGAAAGTTTTCTGTGTGACCCTTTTAACCCTGTCCTCCAACTACTCCTGAGACTGCACCTTCACCAAAGGCCTCTCCTGGCCTCTCATAGTGCCAAGCCTCAGCTGCCCTCCGTGATCCCTTCATGCCTTCAAAACCAGTACCACCTGGGAGATTCTGACATGTGAGTAAATTCGGCAGATAAAGCAAGGTGCAGCCTTGACCACCTCTGGACCACACTCTGTGTGCTGAATTCAAGGAAACACTTCCCAGAAAATTTCACCTCAGGAAGACTGATCACTTCTTAATTACCACTAATGTCTTAGCTCCAGCTGACCAGCATCAATTGTCCCAGTAAAGCAAAGCATCGTCAGTGGTTCTTTGTAACATAATTAATAATTAATAAAAACTCAGAGACAGACATTGGGGTTCAGCCTGAAGGTCAGAAAAGCAAAACAGCCAGCCACTGACTCTTACCTCTACCTCAGGACATAACGGTGATCCTGCCTCCAGGAATCTCAGAATGAGACTGTGTGAGAGCTGTCTCCTCCCATCTTATATTCCTCTCTAGTGTTAGGATTAAAGGTGTGCACCACTACCGCCCCATTTCTATGGCAAACTAGCATAGCTACTGGGATTAAAGTGTGTCGCCACTGTCTGGTCTGTCAGGCTGATCAGTGCGGCTGTTTTATATTCTGAACTTCAGGTAAGCTTTATTTAGTAAAATACAAATGAAATATCACTACAGTTCTGGTCTCTTGTTAATCACAGATGATTCTTTAGCCTCAACTGATTAGACATCACAGATTTTTTTTCTTAAAGGATAGTATCGAGAAGGAATTTTTCATTGAGTATTCACTGAAAAAATATTCTCCCGAGTTTAATTTCCAACTGGTGAATATACCCCTGACCTCAAAAGGTAGGAGTAAAACAAAAGACTGTATTAACATACAAATTGGAAGTCATGGGCTATATTCATCACTCATTCCCTAGACTCTACCCTAGACCAAATACTCTGTAGGCTAACCACTCCCTGGGTGGAATCCCAAGTTATTTCCATAAAGGGAACTGGTCATTACAAAAATCTTTTCTTGTCTTTTGGTTGGAATGGACTTAAGAGGATCATGATTTTTTTAAGTTGTGTTGTGGTATTGACCTGCTAATGCTTTAGTTCACAGTAGGATGTTAAAGATTAGAAAATGTTTAGAACTTTTCTAAGAAAAGTTTTGACACCAGCAATGTTTACTTTAAGATGTTAATGATTAGAACTTGTCTAAGAAGCTTGACACTAGCAATGAATTCTTGAATTTTATATGTTTGATAAGACATCACAGATTAACTGTAGACAGAAGTTTCTGGCCTGCCTGGTCCCCTAGTCATTCAGTCCCCAAAAAACACATACAGACTTTTATTAATTTTATACTGTTTGGCCTATTATCTCAGGCTTATTTTTAATTAGCTCTTGTAACTTAAATTAACCCATAATTATTATCTATGTTTTGCAACGTGACTTGGTACCTTTTCTCAGTAAGGCATTCTCATCTTGCTTCCTCTGCGTCTGGCTGGTGACTGCATCTCTGCCTTTCCTCTTCCCAGAATTCTCCTAGTTTGCCCATCCCACCTATACTTCCTGTCTGGCTACTGGCCAATCAGTGTTTCATTAAAGCAATATGAGTGACAAATCTTTATAGTGTACAAGAGCATTATCCCACAGCACTTAATTCAAATGCAAAGTCTTTGCTTCCCTCTGAAACTTCACAAGACAGGCCTCCATCCTCTGCATTGCTCTCAACATTCTTATCTTCCAAGCTCCTACAAAACAGCCTACTGAGCTTCAACACTCAATGGATTTCCTAGCCCCAAATTCCAAAGTCCTTCCACAATCCTCCCATGGTCAAGTCTGTCACAACAATACTCCACTATGCTGTTACCAATTTCTGTTCTAGTTTGGGTTACTATTACTATGATCAAAAGAAACAAAAGGAAGTTAAGAAGGAAAAGATTTGTTTGGCTTATGCTTCCACATCCATAGTCCCTCTCTAAAGGAAGTTATGACAGGAAGCCAAACAGGACAAGAACCTGACGATAGGAGCTGATGTGAAAGCCATGGAGGGGTGCTGCTTACTGGTTTGCTCTCATGGATTGCTTAGCCTGATTTCTCATAAAACCTGGGACCACAGCCCAGAGATGACTCCATCCTCGATGTTCTGTCCTCCCACGTCAATCACTAATTAAAATAAATGCTCTACAGGCTTGCCTACAGCCCCATTTAGAAAGACATTTTCTCAGTTGGGGTTCCCTCCTCTCAGGTGACTCTAGACTGTGACAAGTTAACATAAAATGAACCAGCATAGTGGGACATGTTGGAATTTCCAAAAGACCTGTACAATCAGGTCTGTTATAATATTTGATGTCAGAGATGGATCCACACATTTAGTAGACTCTCTGTTACACATCTACTGTGTGCTTAATGCAGTGATAACCAAGGTAGTGAGAATAGTGAAGTCTGTGGTTCTAAGTTTACAATCTCATGAAAAGCAAGGTAGAAAGATACCCCAGACAGAGGTATCTCCAGATGGCAGAAGAGAAAAGGGATGTCTTCCTTCTCTATTGGGATTAAGAGGAGATTTCAGAGTGACAGTTAAAGATGACGGACCACTAGATAGGAGAACATTCCACTGGAAAAGAGCATGCTGAATTTGGCAAGCCCCAGGCAGCATGGTTGGTGCCTCAAAGAGGAACCCACCAGTGGCAGAAAATGACTGAAGAAAGTGATGAGCATCAGATGACAATGACCCTGGTCAAGATGAGGAGTTAGAATCTGATACTGCAGTGAGAGGGAGGAATATCACGAAATAAACAGGAAGGTGGCAGCCCAAGGAATAGGGACTCATTACAAACACAATGCTTCCTGGGATATTAATGGGATGATATCCACAGGAGGCTTCCTGTGGTTCCTCACAAATATGGGATATCTGGTAGGATTCAAGAAAATGTTCTCCATAAGAACCAACTTAGGTTCTTTGAAGCCTCTCAGCAACAGGACAGATAGAATTATTGGTAAATGTGGTAGCTTGAATGTAAATGGCCCATATAAACTCATGGGAAATGGCACTATTAGGAGGTGTGGCTTTGTTGGAATACATATGGACTTGTTGAAGAAAGTTTGTCACTGTGAAGGTAAGCTTTGAGATTTCATATATGCTGAAGCTATGCCCAATGTTTCAGTTCACTTCCTGTTGCCTGAAGACCAAATATGGAGAATTCTTAGCTTTTTTTCCCAGCACCAGTCTGCCTGCACACCTCCATGTCCCACCCTGATGATAATGGACTGAACCAATTAAATGTTTTCCTTTATGAGAGTTGCCATGGTCATGCCATGGTCTCTTCACAGCAATAAAAACCTTAATTAAAATAGAAGTTGGTACCAGGTACCAGGAACTGAGGTATTGCTGTGATAGGCCTGACCATGTTTTTGCTTGGAATAATATGGACTTTGAGAGTTTGGCTTTAAAAAATCAGAACAATGCTTTAAGTGCTGCTTAATGGGTCATACTAGTAGGAGCATGTAAGACAGTGGTTCTGAGATTTATTTGAACTGTGGAGGCCTGGCTCAAGAGGGTTTGGAAGAGAAAAATATTAATATGTGACCTAGAGAGCAATCTTGTGATATTTTGGGGAAGAATATGACTGCTTTTTAACCCTTGTCTGAAGAGTCTGAGGCTAAAGTGAAGAGATTCGGAGTAATTCTTTTGGCAGAGGAAATTTTGAAACAGCCTAGTATTGACTCTGTTCTGTGGTCATTACTGGTCACTCTCATTCAGATCTATAATGAAAAGGAGCAAGCTGAGAAAGAAAAAATATAAAATGTACACTTTGAGGAGAAAAGAAGCACCAGTAATGCCTTTAATCCCAGCACTTGGAAGGCAGAGACTGGCAGATCTCTGAATTTGAGGTCAGCCTGGTCTACAGATTCAGCTTCAGTTTCAGGGTAGCCAAGTTCAGGTAGTGAAGGAAACCACCAAAAACATAAAGTTGGTGAATTGTAATTGAACTAGTGGACCATGTTCCAGCCCATGTCAGCAGTAGAAATTGGCAGCTTCAGCCATGTGGTTCTAAAGTGAAGGATTGAAGAAAAAGGCTGTGGAATTTTCCTCTGGGACTAAGGAAAGCCCCTGAAATCAGGCACGTATCAGGAGTGTCCCTGAAAGGAGGCCCAAGAGGTCATTGTGTGAGGTTATGCAGGTGAATCCTGGGTTGCCCTGGAGACCCCAAAATACTGGAGCTGCCAGAGTCATGGGATACCTGTCAAGGAGAGCTGCTAACAGGGAGTAGAACCAGCCCAAGAGAAAGAAGTATGCTGCTGTCAACAAAGCTGAATGGATTTGGAGATCTGAAGAGTTTTTTGATATCAGACATGGAGGTGTAGAGTTTATACTTTGAGCAGCTGGATTTTGGTCTTGTTTTGGTCCAGTCTTTCCTCACTCTGCTCCTTTCCCTACATTTTGGAAGGGTGATATATGTCTTGCACCTTTTTATGTGGGAAGTATATAACCTGCTTTTTTATTTTGATTTCATAAGGGATTACAGTTAAGTGATTTCATCTAACACAAATTCTAGTGTGTCTTAATAATAAAAGCCCAGAGTTAGATATAGGGTTAATGCTGAAGATAAGAGAAGCAGAGAGGTCAGCCACTAGAGAGTTCTTTGACCTCTACCAACGCTCAGACCCAAGGGGAGATTCTGTCATCAGACTGAATTTCCAGACTCCATCTGTCTTCGTCAAACCCAAGACTTCAATGGGTTCCTGTCTCCTCCTGCCTTATATTCCTCTCTCCACCCGGCCATATCACTCCTGTCTCCACCTCCCTAGTGCTGGGATTAAAGGCGTGTGATTCCAAGTGCCGGGATCACCTTTGTATGAGTTCTGTTTCTCTTTTAGACAGATTCCATCTCCTGTAACCCAGGGTGGCCTTGAACTCACAAAGATCCCTCTGCCTCTAACTCCCAAATCCTGGGATTAGAAGATGTGTGTCACAACTCCCTGGCTTCAAGTGGCCTTAACTCTGCACTCTGATCTTTAGGCAAGCTTTTTTTGTTAAATCATAAACAAAATATCACTACAATTTCATGAATCTCAGAAGAGACTTTGAATTTTAGACTTTAAAACATTGTTGAGACTATGATAGACTATGGGGACTTTTGAAGTTGGACTTAAATGCATTTTGCATTATGATGTGGTTACAAACTTACGGGAGCCAGGGAGTAGAATGTGGTAGTTTGAGTATAATTCCACGCCCCCCATAAGCTCATGGGAAGTGGCACTATTAGTAGGTGTGGCTTTGTTGGAGTAGGTATGGCCTTATTGGAGGAATTATGTCACCGTGGGGGTGGGTTTTATGGGTCTCATATTTGCTCAAATCATGCTGTGTCTGAATTCACTTCCTGTTGCCTGTGGATCAAAGCTACTGAATTCTCAGCTCCTTCTCCAGCACCATGCCTACCTGCACGCTACCATGTTCCACCATGAGGATAGTGGACTGAATCTCTGAACTGTGAGCCACCCTATTAAAAGTTTTCCTTTATAAAAGTTGCTATGGTCAATATAAACCCTAAGACAGGAGGCCAGTATCCTCTTCGGTGGGTAAAGTGAAGGGTGCCCTCTGCCCACACCAGTCTTACTAGAGAAAGACAACGTGGGGAATCAATATTGACAACTGTAATACAAAACCCTTCCCACCCAGGTCAGGCTTTCTGCTTCTCTGTATTTTGGAACCCAGAATGTTGCCTGTTCCAAAGATATTGAGCATTTGATTTGCTAGAGCAAAAGCCAAAATTAACTCTGACATAATCCTTTAACAAGCAGTCCCTGGCCTCAGTGATTTTATGGAAACATACTTAAAACCAAATGTCAGCATTTAAAGAACTTCTAAGATTTTAGAATTTGAGATTTAAGGCAGAAAATACAGAGAAGAAGAGGTCTTAAATTATGGATAAAATAGTTTAGTCTTCTTTAAAATACATTTCCTGATGTTAATGACATTCTAGCCTCCATGCCATAATGATAGAAAGTCGGTTGTATTTGAGGGGTCTGGAGATGCCTTCCCTTAGCTGAGGTTTATAAGCAGGCAGTGTCTGTCAGCAACAGCCACCTATTCTGCTTCTCTTGCCTAATTCATCTTTCCATGAAGATTGAGGTCAGCAAGTAAATTGATCTTATCTTTTTTATCTCAAATGTGACATAATTTTAGGTTTGTGTTTAGCTCCTCAGTGTGCTTGATAATATGCAATTGTTCCTGATAAATTTTGATCATTTTTTCGATATTTTGAAATAAATTTTTCAAAATATTTTTTTTTAGATCTATGAATAGCGATGTTACTTTTTAGTTGATTTTTTTTTTGGCAGTGAAAATGTATTTGACACACTGGTCTTCTGTGTCTTAAATGAACTCAAATGAGAGACTCTGGGAATTGGTTCTTTAATGCAGTGATCATTTCTCAAACCCATCTGTGAGGGTTTCATATCTTTTTATTCCACATGACATGAATATAATCTGAGGAGCACCCCAGCAATGCAATTCTCATCAAGTGAAGTAAGAGTGTGATACAACCTGGGAGACTTGGTCTCTCTTCATGGGATTTTGTAAAGTCTACATTAACGAAGTCTAACTCAGAAAATAGGTTGGTCTCGTTGAATAGGCTGCATCTTGTGTAGCCATCTCTCTATCCCTCATCCTATTACCTCACCTCAGCAACTTTTCCTACACTCTGCGATTGTCCATGAAATGTTTCCCAAGCCTGACTGCTCATCAGAATCACCAGAAAATTGTTTAGAGAAAAGTCCTTGCTTGAGATCTGAAATCATTAGGCACAAAGCTCTAAAATCTGTAGTTTGTTGCAAGTTGCCTGTGGTAACAGATGCAGCAAATGTGTTGACTGGTCTTACGGCCAGATCCAATATCACTTTTGTGATAACCAACTCCATTTCTGAGCATCTCAAATTCTCTGCAAATTGCCTGTACTCTTGGGGAGTTTCAAGTCGAAAAACACTTACCACAGCATATCCTCCATCTTGACTACATTATACATAGCTTTCATCACTGCTTTTTTGACCAGTCACCAAAGCCCTTCTTCTGGATGTTCTTTCATCTCTAGACTTAGAGTAGACTGAGACGCTCCTTAATACCTTGAGGAAAACCATACATGTGGTCTATAGGGGTAGCTCAGTCGGTAGAGTACCTTCCCTGGGATCCTTTTTAGCCACACATAAACCCAGACTGGAGGTGCGAACTGCAATCCAGACACTTTGAAGGTAGAGGCAAGGAGATCTGAAGTTAAAGATCATCCTTGGCTATACTGAGATCATGAGACCAGCCTGGGCTACATGAATCCCTGCCTCAGCAACAGCCATGGGTAGCAGGAGATAGAGAGATGAAGGTCATCCTTGCCTACATAGCAAGTTCAAGTCCAACCTGGCCTACATGATGTCCTATCTCAAAAAGAAAACCAAAAAAAAAAAAGAGAGAAAAAATACTCCTTTTCCCATGTATACTACTGATAAGCTCCATGTTTATAAAATCCATCTGATATAGGTATAACCTCTTCATCTCTACACCCAAATGCTCCCATCTCAAGTATACCTTTCAATGACTTTTGACAATTCTGTTTAACTATTGAACATCTTCTATGAAAATACAGGCCAGCCCTAAAATCTTCCTATACTGTAACCACTAATAGCACTTCCCCTACTTTTTAAATTTTATTTCATGTACATGAGTGTTTGCTGGTGTCACTTGTGTGCCTGGTGCCCATGGAGGCCAGAAAAGGACATTAAGTCTCCTGGAACATTAATTACAGATGATCATGAGCCACTGCATAGGTGCTGAGGACCGAACCTGAGTCTGCTTCAAGAGTAGCCAGTGGACTTAACCACTGGGCCATTTCTTCAAGCCCCAACTTTCCATTGCTTGGAAAGCAGATATCTACTGTGGCTTAAATTCACATATTCCCTCAGGCTAATTACTTTTTATGTGTTGACTAAAAGCATCACACTTTTTATGAGGTGTCTGGTAAAATCTTGCCCCCATTTTTAGTTCCATGTCCTTCTTACTTTATATCATTAAATTTTAAACAAACCTTGTCTGTTTTGTATACCATTCCTTTTACAAGTATACCCACTCAAAAAGTTGTCCCCAAGCTATGACTTGCATCTTTCACAACTTAGAAGTTGTTAGTTGCTATTATTCCCTAATCAACACTGCTTTCTCTTTCAGTTTGTGACTTTATACTACCTTAAAGAATGCTTACCAAATCTATTTATTCACTTATATGTGAATATTAGCCATACATAACAAATAAATGATAACCAATCTAAAATCCCATAGAGGGTAAGTATAGAGAAAGGGAACAGATGGGACACATGGGTCTCCCTTGAAGGGGGAAACAGAATAGACTTTACTGCCAGGAGGTGGTGGCACACACCTTTAATCCCAGCACTTGATAGGCAGATAGGATCTCTGAGTCTACAGAGTGGGTTCCAGGACATCCAAGACTACACAGAGAAACCCTATCTCAAAAATCCAAATTAATAATAATAATAATAATAATAATAATAATAATAAATAGCAAGAATAGAATAGATTTTACAGGTGGATTTGGTGGCTGGTGGGGACTAGAACAAGAAGATCAGGTAAGGAGGGGATATATGGGAGGGAGATGAATATAGGATTTAGGAGGAAAAGCCAGGAGGGGCATCAGGAAATGAGGCCAGGAGGGGCATCAGGAAATGAGGCCAGGAGGGGCATCAGGAAATGAGGGGCATTTAAAGGATGCTATTGAATTCTAGTGCAGTGGAAACTTCCTAAAATATGGCTGCTATCCTAACAAGGTCTCCTCTCTTTCTGCTCCTCCAAATCCAATCCCCAGTCTCATCCCCAGATCTGTAGCAAAAAACAAACAAACAAACAAAAAAAAAAAAAAAAACAAACAAAAAACTAAACCTACTACAATTCCCCTTTTCTCTCTGTCCACACCCCCAATGGTTCACAAATGTCTTCTCCAATCTTCCTTCCCCCAACTCATCCCAGTATCCCAAACTCCAATGCCAGCTTACTAAAAGGTGAGGACAGATTCTTGCTCCCTTCTGGAGGACTTTAATTTTGCTTTTACATTTCTGTCAATAGTTAATTTGGGCTTATTACTTGTACACTGAATACGGCAGAAGTTGACATTGGTTTTCTCCCAAATGTATAACCTAATATTTTCCATATGGAATCACCGTCAACTTTAATGAAAATCAGTTGACAACAATACGTGGCTCTATTCCCAGCCCCTTGATTCTGCCTCACTCATCTATGCCCACACTTTGTCAACATGGCATTTTGATGACAGCAACTTGAGAATAAGCCTTGAAATCAAGCGATCCAAGACATCAAAACCTGTTCTCCATTCATAAAAATAGTTTGAGGACAGTTTCAACTCTACTTGCCAGTACACATGATGATGCATTCAGCTCATTTGTATCGGTTTTACTCGAGCGCTTGCACATAACTGAAGCAATGCTTTTCCTGGTTAACTGTATACACTTTTGGTGGTGCATGTGTATCTCAGCGCTACGTAGTAGATGAACATCACACTGCAGATCACACCAGAGCACTACAGAGACAATTGTGTCACACTGACGTCCACCCCACTGCCTTACATACAGACTACTATCACACTGTGGTCTGGCACCATAGCCCTACCTGTAGGCTGATGTCACACTGTGGTCCACGCCATAGCCCTACATACAGACTACTCTCACACTGACGTCTGTACCACAGTCTACAGTGCAATACAGACCAGGGTCATAAAACAGTCCAATCCACAGCCCTGTAAACAAAGCACGGCTACACAACAGTCTAAACCACAGCCCTGTGTGTCGACCACAGTGGTGGGACAATCCCTGCCTCAGCCATACATAGAGACTACTGTCACTCTACAGTCTACGCCACCGTCCTCCACACAAGCCGCTGTCACACTACAATCCATACTACAGCTTCCCATATGGCCAGTGTCACACTGCAGCCTATACCATGGTCCTAAGTAATCTGATCGTCACAATGCACAACGTCACACTAGAGCCCTACATACAGACCGAGGCCACACAGTACTCGCATACACGCTTGTCCCCAGCAGACTTCATCCTGATAATCGTACGCCCTCTCCCTGTAATCTCTTCTCAAATCTCAATGTTCTCAACTCTAAACTGAGTTCCTTTAAACCCAGCCCGTATGCTGTCACTACTAATTCTCTTAATCTTGAAGATGACATCTGAGATGTAACCTTTGCAGGGCCTAGACGCAGGACAACCACCTTTATGACATGTACAAATGCCACTGCACATTTGGATGGCATTTTCCCTGTGTCAGGGCAAACCTAATTTCTGCTCCTCTTTGGCTGAAAGTCACCTTCTGACTTGTTGATTCATAACTTGTGTCCGCCACTGTGAATCATCTCGCTCACACAGCCGTGGTGAGTGTTTTCTAAAACAAATCACTGTGGTAAGATTTTATTCACCGCAAATCATTTGTTTTTTTAATGAAATAAAGGTCAAAAGAGCAAATGAATGGTTGAATTTAGATGCCTTTATTCAGGAGGTTATATATACTTATTTTTTTCCTGGGAATGAAATAAGGCAAGGGAATTGCACATTAAGAAGAGGGAGGAAGTAGGGGGTCAGGGAGTCTTGGCTGTGGAGCTGGCCTGAATAAAGTGAGGACCAAAGATGTAGCAACACAGGGATACAGTGATGATGGTCCCAGACATGTCTTCATGTGTTCAGTGTTCTCCACAGACTCTTGGGAGTCACACTGCTGCTGTCTGCCTGTGTGCTCAGCCAGCCCATCGCTCGAGTGGAATGGGTAGTACTTTCCATTCTGGCATTCTAGCTGACCTTGCTTTGATCTCTGTGACCTTCAAAAGGCAGAGGGGGCTAGATTTGACTTCCCTCTTTCCCATAGTGTCACGGTAAATCTGACAGTACTAGAAGTACTTAACAAAATGATCCCACAGGTTACTAAACGTTTCCCCAGGTTCTAAATGTACGCCAAGTCAGCGTTGTCCAAGTGTGCCGTGAGGTTTACTAATAGCTGGAAAGTTCTATCAATGATGCATCGTGGCCGCACTTGACCTCTATGAGTTGGCAGGGAGACATAGGGCAGGGCAAGGCCATGTCTGCAGTCTACATTCATCATCAGAAGCAATTTCTTTCAGAATCATCTTCATTACAAATAACTATTTCCTTCTTTTAAATGGATCTTGCCTCAAGTTTGTCTGTAAAAACAGCACAGGGCACCAATCGTCTGCAAACAGTGTGTAGATATGCCACATCCATTTATCTGTCTTCACATTGGCAGACAGAAGCCTTTCCAATAGGGCCTTCACAGGGGCCTGGTTACCTTTGAGAGCCCGAGCTGGAGCTGAAGCCTTGGCCGGAGACGGAGCTAAGACCTCTGCCTTGGTTTGAACTTGGACTTTGTTTGGCAGAGCCTGCCACCCTTGGACATGTGACATGGGAATATAGACTTGAACCTGCTTCTCAAACTTAGGGTGAGCCTTGAAAGCAAGACAGCTACCATTTAGGCTTCACAAGGGCCTCAATCGCCTCCCTGCAAATGGGCTCTTTGCCTGCATTGTCTTCAGGCCATTCCTGTTGTGCTTCTTGGCAAAGTGCTTGTTCCCCAGGAACCGGGGGTCGGCCTCCGTAAGAGATTCGTGTCTTTGTGACTGGAGTTTCTTAATGCCATCTCTGTGCCATTTACAGGATGGGCTGTGTATAATGTGCATCTTAGCCATGTCTGCATGGCCACCTGGAGCTCCCCAAAACTCCTAGGACCAGAAGAATCTATTTCCTTGATAAACACTAAAATTTTAGAGTCAGAACAAGACATTGCATCAACCACTGTTTTTATTTGTTTTTGGAGATGTACAGACTGGTTTATTCATGAATCTACTCTAAACAGTAACCAATGTTGGCTTTCCATCACTGTCCATGAACTCTGCTAGACCAAAAGTGACCCATATGTAACAGAAGGGTTTTTCCCCCTTCATGCTTAAAAACATTTCTTTACACATATGAAGACTGTTTCCAGTGAACAACAAGAATAAAAACCAGGTGGCTGGAGAGATGGCTCAGAGGAATAGAGCACTGGCTGCTCTTCCAGAGGTCCTGAGTTCAATTCCCAGCAACCACATGGTGGCTCACAAGCATCTGTAATGAGATCTGGTGTCCTCTTCTGTACTGCAGGATACCTGAAGGAAGAAACCTATATACATAATAAATAAAAATCTTTAAAAAAAAGAATAAAAACCATTAAGTCTGGAATACTGAGAGCTAAATTGATATGAAATGAAAACTGGGCTTTTTTTCATTGTTCAGCCATTGTTATGAGGAAAATAATAGCAAACATAGTCAGGTGAATAAGGGACAATTTGA
This sequence comes from Chionomys nivalis, assembly GCF_950005125.1. Classification (NCBI taxonomy): domain Eukaryota; kingdom Metazoa; phylum Chordata; class Mammalia; order Rodentia; family Cricetidae; genus Chionomys; species Chionomys nivalis. The sequence continues at coordinate 50,630,631 of NC_080104.1, read as the reverse complement.
TGTAATTATCTTAATGATGTTTTCAACCGTCTTGTGCAACATCTTAATAAAAAAAAAATACTGTCTGCTCCACTGTGGAAGACACATAAATTCTGAGGCCAATGCACTCCTTAAAAGCACGTGTAGGCTTCCCTTGGACCACAGGCAGTTTATAGCAGCAGAACATCTCAGACTCTGAGATCTATGGATGCAGTTCTATTGCTAAACAACTACAGAGACAGGCAGCATGGGGCATCCCAATAACGATCTCTGCACTGGAATAATGCAAACAGGAAGATCATGAATGCAAACCCAGCCTGGGCTGCAAGAGACCCTGTCTCAAGAAACAAACGAAGGCAGCAGGAAAACAAAGGCATCAGTCGGGACAACACATCTAATTGTTGATACCCAGTTGCAGTTGGGTTTCTGTCTTCTAGCAGGTCCTGGCTAGGTGACTCCCCATCGTTCTGATTTACTGGTATTATTATTGGCAATCTCCAAAGATCTCAATGACAAGTGAAGTCACTCAATCAATGACCAACCAGGAGGTTATAATGTTACCTCGGATGACTGTCTGCTAGCAGGTCAGGACTCCATGATAAGCACAGCATGTTTTCTGTCAGTATTCCTCTACCTCTACTAAAAGTCCTGTGCGCTCATTTGGCATTTTACACTAAGCTGTGAACTATAAATGTCCATTTGTCTGCATTAACAAGAAGTCATCTTATTGGAGAAGGCCTTTTGAAGAACAAGTACAATCATGTGTCAACCTGAATTGTAAGACTGCAAAGCAAAAATTTTATGATGAAATGACTGCAATCTCTCTCACACCTGTGCCAACCATCCACTCCTAAAACATCATTGGCTTTTACCATTCCCACCTCTAGGTCCATCCCCCAAACACCAACATGTTCGTGTCACCACACCTTTTTATTTTTTCAAATTTCATTTTATGGATACAGGTGTTTTATCTACACACATGTGTGTGTGCAGTTCCCATGGAGGCCAGAAGAGGGTGTCGTCGTATCCCCTGGAACTGCAGTCACATGTGGTTGTGAGCTACTGTGCAGGTGCTGGGAATAAAACCAAGTCCTCTGCAAGAGCAACAAGTGCTCTTAACCACTGAGCCATCTCTCCAGCCCCACCATGCCTTTTGTTATGTGATTTCTCCAAATTCTACACAATTAAATGTGTGAAAATGTATCACTTTATGAGACATCATATTTTCTCCTTTCAACCTTTGGAATGGATAAACCTTTTCTCTCCTGATGTGTGTAACCTTGGTGAAGTTGTATATAAACATATATTATCCATTTTTTGATTATAGATTGAAAACTGAAGAGCAAATAAGCAATGGTTCCAGTGATCAGTCTATGCAATATCTGGTGCCTGTGGGAGAAATTTGGTCTCTTCTTCTAAGAAGCAGGAATCACTGGCTTAATTTTTCTCACAGCAGAATAGCAAGGCGAGTTGGACTTTTTTGTGAGGGAAAGAGATTGTAACTTCAGGACGCTCAAGCAAGAAGCTAGCCCACAGGCAACCGTCCACACACATCAAAATGAGAATCACCTCATTCGAGTGTGCTAATATCCACCTTCAAGGTCTCCCACAATGTCGTGAAGGAGTGCTTCTCAGAGCAATCGTTCTCCAGGCCAACAGCAGGGTGTCACATCAGAGTGTCATATCTAATTCACCAGCACAGAAGAAGCACCTGCAACATCCCTCACACCCACGCCAACAATCAACTCCTAAACAGCCAATGATTTTAATGTCTCGTCCAGTAGAACTCAAAACAGTTCCTGACACCACTGTGTTAGATGCAAATTTGATACCACAGAAATACCCTAGAAATCTTGGGATCAACTATGGGTTTTTAAGGCTTTTACCCAAATGTAATACAGGTCACCAATGTATAATTCATCCCATGGGCAAGCCTAATGCCACAAAGGTAGAGTGCTATAACCTGAATGCAAAGGAAGAACTGGTGGGTGTGAATAATCACCCCGCTAAGCACGCTGGGAGTCGGGAACCTGGCATCTCCTAGGAGGCTTCGCATCAGGGAGAATTCTGCATATGCTACACGCCTCACTACATTCTATCCTCACAGAAGCTTGTGAGATGAGATGATACACTCATGACATCTGCATACCCCAAACCAGGATTTAGAGAGCTTGTATTAGCTATGTTTGCTAACACAGCTCCCACGGTTGGGAAACAGAATTGTAGGCTGTGCCATAAGAGACACTGTTTATACTAAAGAGAAGACTCAAGGGTTCTGTGAGAGACCAAAAAGATGGACTTTAAGATCCCTTGGTCCAGAAGGTTCTATGATTCTACATATGCTTACAATCCATGCACGTAATAAGCAGCCAGCCAGGGGCAGATGGACGCGCTCAGGAAAAGAGAAAGTAAAAGCCAATGTCACAGTCGTCTGCCACTAAGATTCCCTGGTTCCCGTTCGTAAATGTTGAGTAAATTTCTATCTCATTGTCTCTTGGTCAGCATGCAGCCTGTGTCAGCTACAGGCTCAGTAACTAAAAACCGCTATGAATTATTACCATGCAGCGCCAAGCCTTCCCCATACACTAGGTTTGCTGCATGGGTGGTTCTGCATAAAATGCAAAGATATTGGTATGAGCCTGTCTATCAGTTCTCTGGACACAACTATTCTCTTGGGTCAAATGATAAATAAATGTTCCACCAGAGAGCACAAAACAAGCACAATTATGTGTTATGTCATTACTTAAAGGAGAGAATGTCCTTGAACAGATGAGCTGAAGTTAGGGTTGTGAATTTTAACGATTTTTCTAAAGCTATTGAAGGAGCCATTCACTTCCTGGGGACTCTCCATGTCCCATACTAATCCATGAGCTCTAAGGTTTTCTTAGGACTAATTCTAAAATCAGCTATGATGTAAATGGTTGACTTAGCGCAGTCGTTTGGATATTTTCACTTATCAAATAAAAGATAATTGGCATAAGAGTGGAAAAATAAACCTAACTTTAGGTTTATTACTTTAGGTTCTTTTTACTAAAGATGCCATTTTCACATTACTCTTCATCGGAGCTCTGCTGGCATCAAAACAGAAAGAATGAGGTGTATCTGCGTGCCGTGTGGGTGCTCGCCATTCCTTTCATGGTTGTGAACTCAATAGGAGGTAACCGGTTTGGAAAAATACAAAGTTCAGATGGTTCTGAAGTAATGTGAAATGTTCAGCATTTCAGAAACTCTTATCTGTTTGTCACCTCAGTCCATCCCAGCACTGCTCGTGGCAGAGCAATACCAGAGTACTCACAAAGAGATTTTCAAGCTGGTCCTTTGCCAGTGACCCGGTAAATCGTCTTCTTCAAACCCAATTTTAAGTGAGGCCAACCATTTAAAACTGATTTTGCTTTTGGCTCCCAAGAGGTCACAAGTCACGAATGGTACAAAAACCTAACAGGTTGTCTAAAATAAATTGTCTCTGCCAGCATTTCCCTCACTAACACTCCCATGGGATCTGACTTGATGGCAGCCACCATGTGGACACAGACAATACCATTTACTTCCTGGAGTAAACTTAAGCCCCACAATAAAGGAATGACCAATGGGGAAATGTAAATATTTCTGCTTCACCCCCAGGGACCTGTGACAACCCGAGGGTGGTGCTTTTCCTAACATAGTAATCACTGATGGATTCAGAATGGAAAAGATCCCTCTGTGCCAATCACAGGAAATCTGGAAGAAAATTCTTCACTTCTTGATTGAAGTCAACCCCATGCTGAAGAACCCACAATCATTATTTTCTTCTTGTAAAGCTGAAAATCCCAGGTTATTATATTTGACACATGCACGCTCAAACAAAGACTTTAGATTAAGAAATAGTCTAGATACTTTTAAATAGATAACTCAGGGCTATTCTTTGGAAAAATCAAAGAGACGGGATGAAAAGGTAAGTTGATTTTACTGTCTAAAATGTCCACGATTAATTAATAAACAATGAGCTTTTCCAGCATGAGTTTATGTTTATAGATTTCAGACCGTTTCTAGATTATACAATCAATTCTCATTCCTGAAGGATTAGTCCACATGGTTGTGCACACACTTCTCTAAGTCAAGTGCTCTACTTCATGCTCCAGAGTGCTGAGGAATGTCACACATCTATTTGATGGCTACGGCTTGATTCTGAGATGTTTCTGAGCATCTCTATTGTCCTGACACTTCACAGGATGCTCATTTTCATAGTATTAGTGTCTCTTTAATATGTTAAAGAGTTACAGCAACAGAGGTGTAAGGCCCCTTGAGAGTGGAACAGTTCACCATGTGACTGGGTAGAAACTGGGTACCACTCATGCCAGGGCTCCTCATTCTCAAAACAACAATTCTGACCATGCCTACAGGCTAAGGTTCCCTGAAATGCTTATACATGGCTTCATGTTTACAATGTGCCTGAACCCCATGTGAATGTTTACAAAATAAAACCTAAGTCATGAGCAAAATATGTATAAGAGTTTTAGGTTCTCATGAGCAAAGGGGTCAAGACTGGCATGGGGAAATCTACAGGAAAAGCTGACCCGGACTAGTGGGAGCTCGCTGACTCCAGACAGACAACCAGGAAACCTGCATAAGGCCAATCTAAGCCCCCTGAAAGCAGGTGACAGTGGGTGGCTTGGGCAGTTTGTGGAGTCACTGGCAGTGGGACTAGAAGCAATCCTTAATGATATGGCATTTTGGAGCCCATTTCTTATGAGGAGAAACCTTGCTTAGCCTAGACACAACGAGGAGGGCCTTGGTCCTGCCTCAGTGTAGTGATGTGAGATAATGCATTGACTACCCAAGGAGGCCCTACAACTCTCTGAGGAGCAGATGGGGACAGGGGAAGGTGGTGGAGTAGGAGGAGAGGAAGGGGAACCTGGGATTCGCATGTTAACAAAATAAAATATATAAAAAAGAATTTTAGGTTCTCAGACCAACACTCAAGTCTCCTTCAACATGCATTTAATAACTGCTATCTCACCTCTGTGAAATGGTGAAATAGGTGAAAATTTCTCTTCCCTGCTATTGTAACTGTGTGGTCTTGAACAAGTTTTATAACTTGTTATAACTCCTTATTTCTTCATCTTTAAAGTGGCGATAGATGTCTACACAGCTCAGAGTGACTCTGTATAAAAAAAAAAACTAACTTGTAAAATACCAAGCAAGTGTTTTCATACCATAAAAGCTTTAGACATGCTAAGAATTGTTGACTCTGTGACTACCAGGCCATAGTAGGAATGTTGCACACACACTAGTGATGAGCAGGTGGGTTACCTAGTAGAAGACAGAGGCAAAAGTTACGCACAAATAGAATGAGGTTAGGTCTTTGCACTCCACCGTATGAACAGGTATCTGAGAATGCAAGGGTGCGATAATTGCAGCACTAACTGAATGCTCATTTCATGGGTAGGTACATGGGTAATTTGCTTTTAAAACATCACAGGACAAAGTGGACAGACTGTTCCAGGGACAAGCAACCCTTCCGTGCAAAGAGCTACTTAGGTATTTTAGGCCCAGAGAGCTTTGCTTGCATCTAGTCAGCTCTGCTTGTTAGAGCAGAGGCCACCATAGGAAATGAGGAATGGCTGTGTTCCAAAAGTACTTTATCCACAAAAACAAGCTGAGGACCTATAGGGCTCTGCATACTTCCCCACTGCTCAACTATTTTATCGTAGTGACCTAAAACCAATACTAAATCTCCAGTAAAAGTCATGTTGGCTTTAACAAAATTATTTTACCGTCTTGAGTCTAGACTCTTTAGAACTTGATGAAAAGCAAAATGATGGTGGGTTCTCTGCCTTCAGGAACTTTTCAGTCTAGCCAAAAAAGGTCCCCCATAAAATTAATTCATGAAAAGCTATAATGAAGGATGCAGGGGCAGGGAGAGCTGGCTCAGCGTTTAAGAGCATGGGCTTCTCTACAGTGAAGACCCAAGTTTGGTTCCCAGCACCCATATCAGGCAGCACATGGCTAACTAACTGTACCTCCAGATCCAGTGATGGAATTCCAGCATCTTCTTCTGGCCTCCTCAGGCACTTGAAATCATGTGCACACTAAGACTCACCCATACACAGAGTTTAAATATATAGATATAGATAGATATAAATGATAGATAGATAGATAGATAGATAGATAGATAGATAGATAGATACATACATACATACATACATACATACATACATACATACATACATAAATACACAGATACATAGATCTTTAAAATATAAAGTAAATAAAAGGTGCAGACTTTTTAAGTTTTTTCATGGTCTATTATAGTCAGTTCAGATGACGTTTAGACAGACATAAATCCCAACTGTAAGATTTTCCCCATGAAGTACAATAATTTTCCCTTGACTCATTTCCACAATCTTTCTTCAAAACTCCCTGGAAATTAAGGATTTATTATTCTTGCAAAATTAAATCAATCATTCAAGTAAATTATGATATATCTTAATCCACATTCACTTAGAGAATGTTGCTTTTAACAGACCCAAACAAGCAAAATATCCTTTCTGGGCTCTTTTTGTCAAACATCTGAAAAGAAGACCACTTGCTCAGCCCACCGACCACGCCTCTCACATCTCACGCTCAGATGCCACCTTTCATTTCTTTCGCCTTAAAGATGAGGATGGTAAATTGACTTCCTAAAATGCAAGCCTGAATTATCCCCCAATTATCTTGTTAAATTCAATATCAGCTGAGCCATCAAGGAGTTCTCTCTTAGTGAACGATCCAATTTTACGAGCACGTCTCAGTCTGTCCGTTCTAGCAGGTGTCAAACTTTGACAGCCCTCTCGGAATCTGCCGCCCACCCCATCTTGGAAATGTCACTTTTGTCCACTGGGAAAAGGGACCCTCCCTTTGCACCTGTGAGGCATGGTAAGCCCAACTCAGTCGATGCTGTAGTTCCTCAAAGTTATCTCAACCAGTCCCTTGGTGAATGTGTGAGCTGATACAGTCTCTGCTCCCCACAGAGAGCTGTCTTCTCAGTCCCAACAAGAAGACGGACATCAGCCACTCTCTTTGCATGCTGCCTTATCGTTTGGGATTCTCTGACCTGCTTCATTCCTCCATCTGTACATTGGCTGTTTTCTCTTCCTTGAAACCTTGCCAATAATTTTATTATTAATGGATCTTGTTAATGAAGACTCGGTTCATCTTATCTTCTTCAAGACGTAACATACGCTTGCATAAAATTGTTGTCAGGAATTCAATGAGGTCTTGCGTGTAAATCTTTTCCAATTCTTGACACATGGTAAGCACTGAGCAATGGTTATCATTATCCCAAGCACCTCTAGCCTTGTGATCAGAAATTCCTGAGATACAAGAAAGTAATAATGAGTAGACTATCTGATGATATAAAAATATAGGAAGTCCCAGCACTTGGGAGGCAGAGGCAGGCGGATCTCTGTGAGTTCGAGACCAGCCTGGTCTACAGAGCTAGTTCCAGGACAGGCTCCAAAGCCACAGAAAAACCCTGTCTCAAAAAACCAATATATATATATATATATATATATATAGGAAGTCACTTCTACTTAGGAAGTTGGTATTTAGACAGAAAACCTTAAGAAGGACCATGGCTTGCTCCGTTAAGTGACATAGTAGGCTTGGGGTGACAGTAGCACACAGTCTCACATAGCTGCCAAATTATAGACCATATTGATTTCCAGTATGCAGCTAAACAGACTTCTTGGTTTCTTCCTTTTTGGTCATCCCAGCAGAAACTTCCTCATTAAACTGGGGTATACCTGAAATGTGACAGTCATAGTTAACCTGGCTACCTTTACCTGTCAGCTTGATACAGCCTACAGGTACCTGAGAGGGAAGCCTTTTGAGAAATTTCCTAGATCACATTGGCCTGCAAGCATATCTGTGGGGACTGTCTTAGTTATTAATTGATGCAGAAGGGTCCAGCCAACTGTGGGTAACACCATCCCAACCCAGGTGGTTCTAGGCTGTATGAGAAAACAAGCTAAGTATAGAGCAGCAAGTAAATGAGCCAGCAAACAGTATTCCTCCATGAATCCTGCCTCCAGGATTCTACTTTGAGTTCTGTCCTGATTTCTCTCAATGATGAACTGTGATCGGGAAATGTGAGCCAAATAAACCCTTGCCACCTGTGTTACTTTTGGTCAGAGAGTTTCATGACAGCAATAAAACAAAACCAGATACATAGTACCACTTGGTCCGAGATACAAAGCCAAAACTGAATTTCAGTAAAACTCAAAATTCCCTAGGTTTCAGAATTAGAAGAATCTGAATTCTGCTAACGGAGTTCAATGGGTGATGGACATTCCTGGTTTACAAAATGCACTTGCTCCTCAATCAATCATGGCAAGAGGCATGCTCCCATCACCAGCAATGAAACACTGGACAGGACATGCATTTCCCCCAGAGAGACACAACCTTGGGGCATTCAATTCTGTATCTCTAGCACAATTCATCTTACACGTGAACATGCCTCGTATTTTATAGATGCTTATTAGTTAAGTTGCCTGTAAACAAAAATACATGGTGATTCTTCATGTGTATGTGTGTGTGTGTGCGTGTGTGTGTGTCCTGTACCAGAGGGTTTCCGTGTTAAAAAGCAGGTAGTAGTGGTAGATAAGAAGCCTCTGAAAACTCCAGATTAAGATTATTTCTCTCCTATTCTAATTTTCATCATTCTAAAGGACCCTACATGAGTTGGCTGTGTGACACATGCCCCTCAGACATGGCTTTGACCTCAGAGTTTTAGGAAACATGTTTACATCCTAGATGAGATTGTGTCCACAGTACCTGTCTTCTGGCAGGTAAAGACTGCAGCAGCCTGTGATTTCCAACTTGGGTAGGTGATTAACCCTTCAGAAACGTAAAGAACATCATCTTTTAAAGATTCAGAGCATGAATATATGCTGTCATCTCCCCCAGGACAGAAGGAACCACACACTACCGAGACTGAAGGAAGCCATTGGCAAAGTCTCACCAACTGTACAGACACAGTATATTTAGTATGTCACGTTTCAAAACTGCAAATAATTCTTCAACCTTTTTTATTTTTGAAAATAGATTTTTATATGATATATTCTGATTACAGTTCCTATCTCCTCCCCACTTCCCCACCCACCCAAATCCACACCCTTTCTTTATCTCTCCCATTAGAAAAAAACAGGCATATAATAATAATGATAGCAATAATAATATAAAAACAAACCAGAATAGGGCAAAATAAGCAGAAAAAAAAAAGCATAAGAAGCACATCCAGATGATGAGACTCGCACATTTGCACACGCAGAAAACCCATGAAAACAAAATCAGAGATGATAAAGAAAGCAGAAAGGCACCCTTAGCCATTGTCACATTTCATTCCATCAGAAGTCCTTGTTTAAAGCTTTGCCGTGTTTGCACGTATGAATACCCATTGTGGAATAACATTGGGATTGATAGCCTATTAAAAATCTACTCCTGGGAATGATTTTCATCCTATTGCCGAGAATATTATGGGTGGTTTGGTAGAAATAAATAGTGTACTAGCAAATTACAGTGTCCCTTTTTTGCATTTGTCAAACCTCAGCTGTGAAACGCTGTCGGGGAAGAGAGATCTGCACTTGACAGCTAATTTCAAAAAAAAAAAAAAGAAGAAGAAGACTAGGCACCAGGGTGTGCACAGCATAGAGGCATCCAGCCAATGGCAACAGCAGCAAAAGACAGTTCCCTTTGTGGAAAAAGCCACTGGGTTGATATCTGTGCCACGTGGAAGCAGTCTGTAGTCTGTTTTCACTAGATGAAGATTTTATAAGCTCGAAACAAGACATGCCCAGAGCTGGAAAGGAGATTCAATGTGCAACTTGATTTCTGAAAATTATCTAATGGAAACGTTGCTTTCACTAAAAGATTCTTTTAATTAATTTTACACAGCACACCAATGACAATGAAATTTTTAAGAATAAATTTTAATCATCAATCAAGTATTTTACAAATAACTTCAACTTTTACATAATTTTGGAGTTCTTTCCAATTCATATATATGACAGAAACTTTACTATATAACATTTTTACCCAGGGGGAAAAACGTACAAACAGTTTAACTTTCGAAGAGAATGGCATCTCAATTCTTCAAGTTAAAAGAACTAACCAGACTGTGCCTTGCAGCTAATTAATAAATTTCAAGCTGAAGCTTTGTGAGTCCGGTTTTAATTACCAGAAACAAAATCCACTCTCAGTGATTGCCACAAATGCAGAGCTAAAACCCCCTCAGAACTGTGAGGTGACAGCAGTAAACAGACCACAGGAGGCAGAGATGTCAGGGGAAACTCCCAAGGCCCCAGCCCAGGGCAGGCTCGTCAAAAGAGCTGCTCCAGAGAGACAGAGAAGGTTCAGACTAGCAATCACAAGCCAAACTGCTGACATCCAAATGACCACCTCCCCTTGGGAAGCCACTAGCCCAAGAGAAAGTCATGCTAGAAGATGGTTCAGAGGCTAAATGGAAATATCAGCACAAGATTAAAGGGTTCTATAGGAGTACCTGATCCTAGTAGAAGGAAGGATGGGAGGGAGGGAGGGAGGGAGGGAGGGAGGGAGGGAGGGAGGGAGGGAAAAGGAAATAGAGAAAGGGGAAGGAGACAAGGAGGAAAAGGAGGGAAAGGAAAAGGAGAGAAGAGAAAGAGAAGGAATAGAGGAAAGGAGAGGAGAGGAGAGATGGGAGGGAGGGGAGAGAAGAGGAGAGATGGGAGGGAGGGGAGGGGAGAGGAGGAGAAGGGAGGGGAGGGAAGGGGAGGGGAGGGGAGGGGAGGGGAGGGGAGGGGAGGGGAGGGGAGGGGAGGAGAGGAGAGGAGAGGAGAGGAGAGGAGAGGAGAGGAGAGGAGAGGAGAGGAGAGGAGAGGAGAGGAGAGGAGAGGAGAGGAGAGAGGAAGAAATTTGAAAAGCTGGCTTACCCTGAGAAGTCATTCAATGTCCATCATACTTAACAGCCATTAACTCCACTCTGCATATGATTCTTAGCTCATCCCCTAAGGGTCCTTACCTCCCTCTATAAATTCCAAACATATTAGGTAACATTTTCAGCCAAGATTTTAGGAAAATTCTAAGTGGCTAATGGTTGTAGAAAGCACTTTTATCATTTCATTTTTTTTTTACTGATTAACAGTACGGTTATAATTCAGTGGTATTCAGAAATCATGCTGTGGTAAAGTTTTGCTAATTGGTAAAGTTTTGCTAATTGAGATGAAAAACTTGGAGGACAGAATGTACCACACCATAAAAGCCAAGATGTAAAGAAGACCGTAGAGATTGGCTGAGACACACCCACCACGGACAAACATCTCGGAAGGGTAGTCAGTCAGTCAATCATACTGGACAGATAGATGTTGGTCTGGGGCTCCACAGATGCATTCCCAGACACAATCCCTCATCCTGCCTTATGACACTCACCACTGATATTAGCAGTGGAGTGCATTTCTCTGATGCCAACTCTTCTCTAACCCAAAACAGCGGGTTTCCTCATAACACACCCACTTTGTCAGCTGATGTTGGTGCTGAGCCTGGGTGGATGCTTAGGCCCCCTACACCCGTTGCTGTGCCTGGTGATGCTCTTTTCATCTGCCTACATCCTTGGAGGCTGGGCTTTGGACAATGTCCTTGCCTGGAAACACAAGCATATGTGACCACACACCATACACCCAGTAAGCAAGGACTGGCTGTTGCTGGGAGGGCCAACTCCCTTTGCAGCCGGATTCTTAGTGGAAAGCCCTACATACGTACATAAGAAAGGGCTCCCTTCTCTCCATTGCTTCCTGACACCCTCAGTCTTTTCAGGCATCTTTAAGGGGACACCCTTAAATCATTAGCTCCCCAATCTCTGCCTAAAGCATTACTTTCAGAAGCCCAGCTACAACACTACCCTTCCTTAGAGGTGTGCAGTTTTTCCTAAGCTACTCCATCGCTCATATTGCCTGTCCTAGCACAGCAGACGACACACAGGGACTTGTTCATAAAGGTCTCAAGAGTGACTCAACAGAGCTGTTCACTAGAAATCAAGCCCAGTAAGTGCTATTGCAAGGAGGTGTTTGTGTCGCTCTGGAGTTTATTCTTCCCTCTGTATCTCTTACCACGGAACCATTCTATCTTCTTCTGATTGATACTGGTTTTATAACACAGATGTCTCATGCCTTGAAACGTGTGACCTTTCTACTACAAAAACAGAATAAAAAGCTGCATCTTCCCAGAATTTTACTGTCCACTTTGCAGACTTTGTTGAAATTCTGTGGGATGAGAGCCCTGTGGGGAAATGACTGGGTCGAGTTTCTATGACTTGTAGGACACCACTGCCGTGGTGGGGGGACATCAGAGCTCTGTGATCCCAAGTGTAGGTAGACGACTGTATGTGAACATCACCCATGCTCCCCGAGAAAATACAGTCTCAGGGATCCCCTTGGTCTTGGGGAAAGACATCACAAAGGCTTTTTCAAAGCATGAATTTCCAGAAGCTCCTGGGTAGAAAGATACAAGCATTCAGTCAACACTGCTCCATGTCTGTATGCCCAACATTTAAGGCTGTTCTTGTCTTTCTACTTATTATTCCCAAAACGCAATACCATGTGTCCACTAAAGGACTTTTGCATTATGAATTTCTTGGCTGAAGTAAACAGTCACCATTTTTACATACCCAATATTCCTCTGCTAACAGGCTTGAGCAACACTGTTCGTGCCAGTATGCTTAAGAGGCTTACGGAGCAAAAGAATTCAAAGTTGTCGGCCTGGCTCTGCTTTCTTTTCCAGTGAATGTCTTACTTAACCAGTTTTCTCTCTTTGTCAGCTCCTGGATCAGGTTTACAAATTCTTCTATAACTAGGATAGAAAACAGTAATAGGGATCCCAAGAGGCCATCAGAGCCAGAGTTCTATTTATGGAATACCCCAGGAGACTCATTTGGGGCATGGGGTAGAGTTATCAGAATGTAAGGACTAAGATGAAATAGCTCAGTGATAAGAGACGGAACAATTCAGAAGGAAAGTATGAACCAGGTGTGGCCCCTCACACCTGTAATCAGGTGCTCAGGAGGCAGAGGCAGAAAGACTGAGTCAGCAGACCAGCCTGGGCTTCATGGCAAGGTCAAGTCCAGCCTGAGAAGCACCGTAACGTCTTCTCTTTAAAAAAAAGAAAAGAAAAAAAAAAAACACAAGCGTAGAATAATGATCCTACCCAAGCTGTGAACCATGAACCATACAAACAGCAACATCATCTGCCAAGCAAGATGTGCTGGGTGGTGCAATAGAGGCATGGCCATGGGCAAAGGGGTTTAACCATCTCTAGCTGGACTTAAAGCCAGTTCAATAGGAGGAAACCCATGCACAGTACTATACACCCAGTCAAAGACTCATGTCTAAGCCTTGGGCCCTTTAGGAAACTTATTACTAGAGTCTAATTAAATGAACATGGCACCAATCCACCTTCTAAATAGTTATGCTTGTAACCACAGACAATTGCTATTTTCAGCCTTAACCAGAGAAGCTTCTCTTTGCAACGGGTGGTGATGAATGCAGAAATCCATTGGTTGAGGTGCTGAGAATAATTGAAATGTCAGACGTTCAACTCTAGCAAGGCATTTGTAACACACACACCACACACACACACACACACACACACACACACGGCTCAGAGAACATCCCCAAAGAGATGGCAGAATGTAAAAGCTAGAAGATTTAGGAAGAACTGTGAGTTGCCATCTTCTGAGCATGACACAGCCATAGCAATCATGGAGTCACAGCAGCTGCAGCTGCCTGTCCTGGGCCCACATACAAACAAGCCTGTCAACCAATCATGGGTGGGAAAAGGGCTCACAGGGCCTTTCTCTGCTCAACTATTGACTACTGAGGAATTCTTGGAGCAGGGTATTCACTGTCTTCAACTGTGTGTCCCTGAGGACCTCACCAGGCTCCAACAGATAATTCAGAACCCATGGTCACATAAATGGCCCTGGTTAAACCCAGTTGGTCATAAATCAAAATGAAACAAAACAAAGAAATTAATGTGGGAGTGGGATTTGGGGGGAGGAGGCAGGTGTTGGCAGAGGTAGAAGGGAGGTTGGGGGTAAGAGGCATCAGAATCCTGCTTTTTTTTTAAAAAGAGAGAGAGAGATCAAAATATACTGTATACATGTCTGAAATTTTCAAAGAACGAACTTAAGAAAAGATATTTTAAACAAGAGCTAGGGCTGTTGCTCAGTCTTGTAGAAAATACTCTAAGCATTCATTTTTAAAATCAGAATATGTGTTCTATATAAGCAAATTAGGATTTGTGGTCTATGAATATGCATGACTTTGGAATGGTGCTACCAGGGGAGTAAACAATCTCTCTAAACAGGCCGCATTGAAAAGGACACTCCGGTGGGACATTTCTTTTAGAGTGGAATTTAGGGAATCTGTTGCCTTCAAAAAGAGAATGTGGCCCCTATTTCCCTTGGTCCCTGGCTCATTGGGGCCACCAGGAATCCCTGCATAGGTGCTGAGAAGTCCCATCTGGATGGGTGAGTGTGTGCTATCCTGGGGCGCACTGTCCCGGTAGAGAGCACAAACGCCCCCCCCCCCAGCTCCTGCTGCAAGGCTTTCTTTCCTACACACCCGCCCCCCACCCCCACCCCCAAGCCTGCCTTGTCTGCAAGGTCCTTTACTGTGGAACAGTTTCCTGCCCTTTCACTGAGGCTACCAACCCAGAGTAGTGAGGGCCTGACTAGAGGGCAGGCCTCAAGGTCCCCGCCAGGGAAAGCGGGCCCCCGCTGCTGGGGCTGCAGTCTCTGCTGTGATCTCCTGGACCTGCTCTGCCTGCGCCCTACTTCCCTTTGTCCCTGGCTCATTGGGGCATCCAGGAGTTCCTGTGTAGGTGCCGAGAAGTTTCATCGGGACGGGTGAGTGTGTGCTATCCTGGGGCAGACGGTCCCGGTAGAGAGCACAAACACCCCTCCCCCAGCTCCTGCTGCAAGGCTTTCTCTCCTACACACCCGCCCCCACCCCCACCCCCAAGCCTGCCTTGTCTGCAAGGTCCTTAGCTGTGGAACAGTTTCCTGCCCTTTCACTAAGGCTACCAGCCCAGACCAGTGAGTGCCTGACTAGAGGGCAGGCCTCAAGGTCCCCGCCAGGGAAAGCGGGCCCCTGCTGCTGGGGCTGCAGTCTCTGCTGTGATCTCCTGGACCTGCTCTGCCTGCGCCCTACTTCCCTTAGTCCCTGGCTCATTGGGGCATCCAGGAGTTCCTGTGTAGGTGCCAGAAGTTTCATCGGGACGGGTGAGTGTGTACTATCCTGGGGCGGACGGTCCCGGTAGAGAGCACAAACGCCCCTACACTAAGGATACCCAACCAGAGCAGTGAGTGCCTGCCTAGCGGGCAGGCCTCAGCAACCCCCGAAAGGGAGCGCAGGCACCTCCAGCTTGTACTGCAGTGTCGCCTGTGTTCTACTTGACCCCGCCCGACCCCTTGCATTCGGCCTTCTTTACGCGGGTCATTGGAATACCACGCATCCATGTTTTGGTGTTGAGGAGTTCACCTGGAAGAGAACGGTTCCTGCCCCTACACTGAGGAGATACACCTAGAGAGTTAGTCACAGCAAAGACTGGTCCAAGACATCAGGCCTCTCCTGGCTCCATTTGAAAGAAAAGATGGGCAGGCGCCAATGCAAGAATTCCCCCAACAACTTGAAAGGCAACGTGACATCACCAGGATCCAGGAATCCCGAAATGAGAAGTGTACACCCTAATCCAGAAGAATTAGAAGAATTCGACTCAAAAGTGAATTTTATGAAAATAATAGAGGACCTTAAACAGGAGGTGAAAAACTGCCACAACCAATTAGAGATTACAAACAAAAAGGTAGAGGAAATGAATAAATCTCTCAAAGATACCCAAGAAAACCAAGAGAAACAAGAAAAAGTAATCAAACAGGTAAGGGAAACGGTTCAAGACTTGAAGAATGAAGTGGAAGTAATAAAGAAAACACAAACCGAGGGAAGGATGGAGATGGAAAATTTGAATAAACGAACAGGAACTACAGAGACAAGTACCACCAACAGATTACAAGAGATAGAAGAAAGAATCTCAGACACTGAAGATACCATAGAGAAAATAAACACTCTCATCAAAGAAAACAGCATAACCAACAAATTCTCATCACAAAACATTCAGGAAATCTGGGACACAATAAAAAGACCAAACCTAAGAATAATAGGGATAGAAGAAGGAGAAGATCTACAGCTCAATGGTCCAGAAAATATATTTAATAAAATTATAGAAGAAAACTTTCCCAACCTTAAGAAAGATATTCCTTTGAAGGTCCAAGAAGCATACAGAACACCAAATCGACTGGATCAAAAAAAAACATCTCCTCGTCATATAATAATCAAAACACAAAACATACAGAATAAAGAAAGAATATTAAGAGCTGCAAAGGAAAAAGGTCAAGTTACCTATAAAGGTAAACCTATCAGACTTACACCTGATTTCTCTATGGAAACCATGAAAGCCAGAAGGTCCTGGATAGATATACTGCAGAAACTACGAGACCATGGATGCAAGCCCAGACTTCTATACCCAGCCAAGCTTTCGTTCACTATAAATGGAGAAAACAAAATTTTCCAGGATAAAAACAAATTTAAACAATACGTAGCCACAAATCCAGCCCTTCAGAAAGTAATTGAAGGAAAATCACAAACCAAGGAGTCCAACAATGCCCACAATAACTCAGACATCTAATGACCCTTCACCAGCACAACTTGAAGAAGGGAAACACACAAACTCTACTACCAAAGGAAAGAAGGAAAGAAAGGAAAAATGACTGGAGTTAACAACCACTGGTCATTAATATCACTTAATATCAATGGACTCAACTCACCTATAAAGAGGCACAGGCTAAGAGATTGGATACGAAAACAGGATCCAACATTCTGCTGCTTACAAGAAACACACCTCAACCACAAAGACAGACATCTACTCAGAGTAAAGGGCTGGGAAAAGGTTTATCAAGCAAACGGACCTAAGAAACAAGCAGGTGTGGCCATACTAATTTCTAAGAAAGTTGACTTCAAACTAAAATCAATCAAAAGAGATGGAGATGGACATTTTTTACTCATAACAGGAACAATTCACCAGGATGAAGTCTCAATCCTGAATATCTATGCCCCTAATATAAAAGCACCCACTTATGTAAAAGAAACGTTACTAAAACTCAAGGCAGTCATCAAACCACACACACTAATAGTAGGAGATTTCAACACTCCTCTCTCACCAATGGACAGGTCAATCAGACAGAAACCTAACAGAGAAATAAGAGGATTAAGGGAGGTAATGAATCAAATGGACTTAACAGACATCTATAGAACATTCCACTCAAATAAGAAAGAATATACCTTCTTCTCTGCAGCTCATGGAACCTTCTCGAAAATAGACCACATACTCGGTAACAAAGCAAACTTACACAGCTACAAAAAAATATCGGTAACCACCTGTGTCTTATCAGATCACCATGGATTAAAGTTAGAATTCAACAACAATGCTATCCCCAGAAAGCCTATGAACTCATGGAAATTGGACAGTCAACTACTGAACCACACCTGGATCAAGGAAGAAATAAAGAAAGAAATTAAAGTCTTTCTTGAATTCAATGAAAACGAAGACTCATCATACTCAAACCTATGGGACACTATGAAAGCAGTGCTAAGAGGAAAGTTCATAGCATTAAGTGCCCACATAAAGAAAACGGAGAAAGCACACATTGGAGACCTAATAGCCCACCTTAAAGCTTTAGAAAGAAAAGAAGCAGACTCACCTAGGAGAAGTAGAAGACTGGAAATAATCAAATTGAGAGCTGAAATCAACAAAATAGAAACACAGAAAACAATCCAAAGAATCAATGAAACAAAAAGCTGGTTCTTGGAGAAAATCAATAAGATTGATAAACCCCTATCCAAACTAATCAAACGGCGGAGAGAGAATACGCAAATTAACAAAATCAGAAACGAAAAGGGAGACATAACCACAGACACAGACGAAATTCAGAGAATCATTAGATCTTACTACAAAAACCTGTATGCCACAAAATTGGAAAATGTAAAAGAAATGGACACTTTTTTAGATAAGTACCATATACCAAAGTTAAACCAGGACCAGGTGAACAATCTAAATAGACCCGTTAGTCGCGAAGAATTAGAAGTTGTTATAAAAAACCTTCCCACCAAAAAAAGCCCAGGTCCAGACGGCTTTAATGCAGAATTCTACCAGAACTTCCAAGAAGACCTAATACCTATACTCCTTAATGTATTTCACAATATTGAAACAGAGAAGTCATTGCCAAATTCCTTTTATGAAGCTGAAGTTACTCTGATACCAAAACCACACAAAGACACAACCAAGAAAGAGAACTACAGGCCAATCTCACTCATGAACATCGACGCAAAAATACTCAATAAAATACTGGCAAACCGAATCCAAGAACACATTAGAAAAATTATCCATTATGATCAAGTAGGCTTCATCCCAGAGATGCAGGGCTGGTTCAACATACGAAAATCTATCAATGTAATCCAGCATATAAATAATCTGAAAGAAAAAAACCATATGATCATTTCATTAGATGCGGAAAAAGCATTTGACAAAATTCAACATCCCTTTATGATAAAGGTCTTAGAGAGATTAGGAATACAAGGGTCGTTCCTAAATATAATAAAAGCTATTTATAGCAAGCCGTCAGCTAACATCAAATTAAATGGAGAGAAACTCAAAGCTATTCCACTAAAATCAGGAACACGACAAGGTTGTCCACTCTCTCCATACCTCTTTAATATAGTGCTTGAAATTCTAGCAATAGCAATAAGACAACATAAGGGGATCAAAGGGATTCAAATCGGAAAGGAAGAAGTTAAACTTTCATTATTTGCAGACGATATGATAGTGTACATAAGCGACCCCAAAAACTCCAGCAAAGAACTCCTTCAGCTGATAAACACCTTTAGTAGCGTTGCAGGATACAAGATCAATTCCAAAAAATCAGTTGCCCTCCTATACACAAAGGATAAGGAAGCAGAGATGGAAATCAGAGAAGCATCACCCTTCACGATAGCCACAAATAGCATAAAATATCTTGGGGTAACCCTAACCAAGGAAGTAAAGGATCTATTTGACAAGAACTTTAAGTCAATGAAGAAAGAAATTGAGGAGGATACCAGAAAATGGAAGGATCTCCCTTGCTCTTGGATAGGGAGGATCAACATAGTAAAAATGGCAATTCTACCAAGGGCAATTTATAGATTCAATGCAATCCCCATTAAAATCCCATCAAAATTCTTCACAGATCTTGAGAGGACAATAATCAACTTTATATGGAGAAACAAAAAACCCAGGATAGCCAAAACAATCTTATATAATAAAGGATCGTCTGGAGGCATTACCATCCCTGACCTCAAACTCTATTACAGAGCCTCAGTATTGAAAACAGCTTGGTATTGGCATAAAAACAGAGAAGTCGATCAATGGAACCGAGTAGAAGACCCTGATTTTAACCCACAAACTTATGAACACCTAATTTTTGATAAAGGAGCTAAAAGTATTCAATGGAAAAAAGAGAGCATCTTCAACAAATGGTGCTGGCAGAACTGGTTGTCAACGTGTAGAAGAATGAAAATAGATCCATATCTATCACCATGCACAAAACTCAAGTCCAAATGGATTAAAGACCTCAATATTAGTCTGAACACACTGAACCTGATAGAAGAAAAAGTTGGAAGTACTCTACAACATATGGGTACAGGAGATCACTTCCTACGTTTATCCCCAGCAGCACAGACATTAAGGGCAACATTGAATAAATGGGACCTCCTGAAACTGAGTAGCTTCTGTAAAGCAAAGGACACTGTCACTAAGACAAAAAGGCAACCCACTGACTGGGAGAAGATCTTCACCAACCCTGCAACAGACAAAGGTCTGATCACCAAAATATATAAAGAACTCAAGAAACTAAACTTTAAAATGCTAATGAACCCAATAAAAAAATGGGGCACTGATCTGAACAGAGAATTCTCAACAGAAGAAATTCAAATGGCCAAAAGACACCTAAGGTCATGCTCAACCTCCTTAGCGATAAGGGAAATGCAAATTAAAACAACTTTGAGATACCATCTTACACCTGTCAGAATGGCTAAAATCAAAAACACCAATGATAGCCTTTGCTGGAGAGGTTGTGGAGAAAGAGGCACACTCATTCATTGCTGGTGGGAATGCAAACTTGTGCAACCACTTTGGAAATCAGTGTGGCGATTTCTCAGGAAATTAGGGATCAACCTACCCCAAGATCCAGTAATACCACTATTGGGAATATACCCAAGAGATGCCACATCAAATGACAAAAGTATCTGTTCAACTATGTTCATAGCAGCATTGTTTGTAATAGCCAAAACCTGGAAACAACCTAGATGCCCTTCAATGGAGGAATGGATGAAGAAAGTGTGGAATATATACATATTAGAGTACTACTCAGCAGTAAAAAACAATGACTTCTCGAATTTTGCGTGCAAATGGATGGAAATAGAAAACACTATCCTGAGTGAGGTATCCCAGACCCAAAAAGAGGAACATGGGATGTACTCACTCATAATCGGTTTCTAGCCATAAGTAAAAGACATTAAGCATATAATGTGCGATCCTATAGAAGTTAAATAAGAAAGTGAACCCAAAGAAAATCATATAGTCATCCGCATGGAGAGGGGGAAGTAGACAAGATTGCAGGGCAAAAAATGGGAACTTGCGGGTGAGGTGGCATGGGGCAAAGGGGAAATGGGATGAGAAATATGAGAAGGGGAGGATGGGAGGAGCTCGGGGGATTGGGATGGTTGGGATATAGGAAGGATGGATACGGGAGCAGCGAAGTATATATCCTATCTAAGGGAGCCATCTTAGGGTTGGCAAGAGACTTGACTCTAGAGGGGTTCGCAGGTGTCCAGGAATATGTCCCCAGCTGGTACCTTGGGCAACTAAGGAGAGGGAACCTGAAATGACCCTATCCTATACTGATGAATATCTTGCATATCACCTTAGAACCTTCATCTGGCGATGGATCAAGGTAGAGACAGAGTCTCAATTTGGAGCAACGGTCTGAGCTCTTAAGGTCCAAATGAGGAGCAGAAGGAGGGAGAACAAGAGCAAAAAATCAGGACCACGAGGGATGCACCCACCCACTGTGACAGTGGAACTGATTTATTAGGAGCCCACCAAGGCCAGCTGGTCTGGGACTGAATAAGCATGGGTTGATTCCGGACTCTCTGAGCATGGCGGTCAACGAAGACTGATGAGAAGCCAAGGACAATGGCACTAGGTTTCAATCCTAATACATGAACTGGCTTTGTGGGAGCTTAGCCTGTTTAGAAGCTCACCTTCCTGGACGTAGATAGAAGACCTTCGTCTTCCCGCAGGGCAGAGAATTTGGACTGCTCTTCAGTATCGAGAGGGAGGGGGAATGGTGTGGGGGGAGGAGAAGAGGAGTGGGGATAGGGGGAGGGGAGTGGGGGGAGGGGGCAATATTTGGGAGGAGGGGAGGGAAATGGGAAACGGGGAGCAGGTGGAAATTTTAATTAAAAAATAAAAAAAAAAAAAAAAAAAAAAAAAAAAAAAAAAAAAAAAAAAAAAAAAAAAAAGAGAATGTGGAAGTAACAGACTGTTTGTGTCAAATCTTCTTCCAGCGTGTCTCCAAATAATTCCATCTTTTCTGGGAGATGACGATGATTTGTAGAGCAGAGTTTGGGGCACTACCAAAGACACGTCCATATAAATCCCTATAACATGAACTACTTTGAGTCAAACAATGTCCAAAAACAAAGCTCATAGTGTTTATGAGAACACTTTCACCATTTGTATTGAAAACAACATCACAACTTAACAGCTCTGCACAACTATATTTCCATAAGGTGTTGGATTTAGAATCTATGAATAGAGGCTATGAATTCTATCCCAGAATCTATGAACAGAGCTCCAGGGTTTCTCCCCTTGTAGGTGTAAAAGTGAATGAGAAGTTTCAGATATGAAGATCAGGATTTAAACCTTCTGATAGCTCCGAGTTAGGCCAACTCCATGGACTCAGTAACTGTCTTATATGCCACATTGAGCAGCCATCAAGAGCAGACCTGGGACAGGACAGCAAGCACAGAAATGAGAAACAAGCAGAAGCTGCCATCCCCAGAGAGCAGACCCCTGGGCCCAGAGCATAGATCATTTTGTTTCTAGTTTCTTCTGCTGACTATTCATGGGGCCTCGAAATACCATTTGCATTTCTCACCGGCTCTGTCAACTGCAGCTTCCCACCACTGACATTACACAAAATGAGAAACCTAAGCACACGTTGAAAACACCGAAGCGTCTGACACGTACACCAGCAGCAGTGAGAACAGCAAACCTGCCTGGTGTGGCTGCCAGGCATCCTCAAGAATCTAACCACATACCACCCTGCAGCTCTGGACTTGGATCACACTCCACCTCTGTTCATTCGCCGCACCTTGCCTGTCACCCAGCTGTTAGCCCTTTGCCGTAGTCTTCGGTTTGGATCGCTCACCATTTATGGTGCTACCATATTCCTCCCTCTGTCTATTTCACACCCATCCTTTAGATCTTGGCTCAGACACTACTGAGGAAGCTTGCTTAAATGGACCCTTTGAAAGTAAGTCACGGGCTTGGTTTGTCTGTCTATCTTCCCAACTCTCCGCCTTGTGACCTCACTCAAGTCTTTTGCTGAGCCCGTTCCCCATTTCAGTCTTCCAACCATATCAAACTACATTTTCACTTCTGGCACAAATACGGGAAAAATAGAACAGGAGCTGTCGATCGTTTTATCCTCAGAGCTTAGTGTGGCAACCCGTACAATCAGCACTCCGGGAGGGAGATGTGTAAATGATAGATACCTGTATCCTTCCTCCCATTAGGGAACTCAGGTATCGGCCAACTGTCACCTTGTATAAGTTACTACAAGATGTGCCGTTTATAACCTGTGCGGCATGGTTCTGTTTATCCCGCAGCTTTCTCACGGAGCTGTTTCTTCTCGTTAGAGAAATCCCACGCGGCTTCTTTGAGAAATGCCACCTGGAACATTTCAATTAGCCAATTAGCACACTTTTTTTGTTGTTTTTACTGACTAGATACAAAACCTCATACTAATTATTTTAAGAATAAGTGTCTACAAGATGTTTAATACAAATTTAAATATTCACATACTTTGTGTTGAAAATTATAACTGACTATATGATATCTGGGAAGAAATACGCAAAACAGTTACCATAGCATGTTGGTACAAAGAGAGTCTGTGCTTGTTGAAGAAGAAATGAGCTCACTAAAGGGTGAATTTGACTGAACAAAGGCAAGCAAGTGCAGACAGCTCTGTAGAGGGGTCTCAGTTTCTATAATCTAGAATCCCCCCAACCCCTCTCCTACCAGATAAAACAGGTTGGCTAGGGAAATAACTCAGTTAGCAAGACACTTGCCTTGCAATAACAAGGACCTCAGATAACTCTCAGAACTTGAAAAGTCAGGCACAGTGATGCATACCTATATTCTCAACACTGGAAGGGCAGGCACGGGCAGATCCATCCTTGGAGCTCCCGGGCCAGCCAGCCTAGCCTCTCTGATAACTTTCAGGCTGATGAGAAACCCTGACTTTAAAAAAATGAGGTGGATGGCGGCTGAGGAATGACACACAAGGCTAGCTTCTGGCATTCTCACTCCTCTGCACACTGATGCACACACACACACACACACACACACAACATGCACAAAATAACACCCACAAGTGACTGTCTAGGAAGCTAGACCATCGGATGGGATGCGAGGGTTCTCCTGACTGAACCTCCCCTTCTTCCCAAGTTCTTACATGACAGTGAATTAAGAAGCACTTCACCTAAAGTGTTCTTACAGAAGGGAAAACTCACTCACAGAAATGCTGAACACCCAGAAAAATAATTAAAGGTAAATCTGTGATTCATTGTGACTGAGAAAAGTCATTTTCAACTAAAATTTATACTTTTTTAAAGAATTTATATTTAAAACCCAGATTCTTATATTTTCATGCAATTATTAAAAATAATTAAGGTTTGCTCAATATTACCTGGAGAAATACATGCAAAATTTTTCATTATGATTTAATATGTTAAATATTGGTCCCATATTTGAAAATTACTCTCTGTGGTAATTTCAAACATTTCTTCACTTATTAATACTTCAGCCAACCTTTACTTACAAATGATGTGAAAATAAGTTTCAATTTTATTAATCTCCTTACAAACTGTATGGAGATGGAGAGATAGCTCGGTGGTTAAGAGCATTCACTGCTCTTGCAGAGGTCCTGAGTTCAGTACCTAGCATCCATGCTAAACAGTTCACAACTGCCTGCAACTCCAGCTCCAGGAGGTCTCCCAGGTGTGTGTGTGTGTGTGTGTGTGTGTGTGTGTGTGTGTGTGTGTACCCACATAGACACACACAAAAATAAAAACTTAAACTCTTACATAAGGAACTTACACATAGTAAAATTTCTCCGAGAGAGTCCATTTTGTATGAACAAAATAAATATAAGGGAATTGTATTCTGAAGGAGTGAACCCAGATGGTCATCTGCTTGATATTTTCATTTCTTAGTTCACACAAAGGATTCACCAGACACAACCAGAGTCAGTAAAGTAGGGAGAAGAAGATCATTTCAACAGAACAACCAGACCGGTTTGAGAGAAGCCTTCTCAGTCAGCCGACAGTGCTGGAACCCTGCAAACTCCAGGAGGAGTGACACCATCCATCAAATTCCAGAGCAGAGCCCATTTCATCCACTCTCATGAGCCAGCCCTAATGACCACGCTCTGTCTCCATGCAGCTCTGAGCCCAGGTGACAGCTCCCCAAAGAGGCACTCCACTCATCCCGCCCCTCGGTAGCTGAGAAGTAATGACTCTGCTCACATGGAGTGGGCTGTAGGTAGAAGGAGAGAATTCCTTATTCCTCCTCCTGTGGGGTAGGTGTCAGCGGTGGAACATCTATTCCGAACTTTCTGGGTTTGCCAGGCACAAAGTTTGCAGATTTATTGTTCAATCCTCCCGCTTTGGTTTTATTATTATTATACAATTTATTTTCTCTTTAAGTGAATGCCAAAATTATTTTCTTTGCTGAAGACCAGGGGAATTAAAATATTAATGCTCGGAGTAAAAACTACTTAAATTTCTGACTGATATTTATAACACAAATAAATCTTTTCACCCGAATACATTACTGGCACAAATATAAATTGTTATAGCGTTTTCAGACTACAATAAAAATGAATCAATTAAAACTTCTGTGATGTTATAACTTGGGGTGGGGAGAATTATTCAATAGATAGACGCTGCTTAAAACATGTGTGTAAAAAGAAGTTGGTGGTACAAAGCAAAAATAACAGAAACATGAGTTCCCATCATCAAGCAAATGATTTGAACAAATGCAGGGTTTGCACAGTAAGCCACATTATTAGTTTTTTTTTTTAAGGCACCTTCCCATTTCCAGAAAATAACAGCCTCACTCAACAATGGGCAAGGATCCATGTCCAGGTATGAAAAGAAGAGAGGAAGTGAAGAAGTAGAAACAGTTTGCGGATAGAACTGATCATGGGGCTGTCGTTTGGCAGTAGGTGCAGGTGGGCTTTAGAAGCCCCTAGGAGAAGAAGAGCAGCCTTTGGGGGGCAGCGGCTACAGGTTTTAATTCAGCGTGCTCTGGGAAATTGGACAATGGAAAGACTCCAAGTAACATACAGAAAAGACAAAAACCTCCAACCCACTAGGAAGGAAATAAAAAAAGCAAAAAAATGCCTTCAACACCCGGTCCATTTCTCTACAGTACAAACCATAGGGGGCTAAGAGAAGGCATTTTCTGAGGGGTTGGTGTAGATCTGGAGCATGGTGGGTTAATGGGGAAAGCCTGAGGGATCGACGGGGTAAGCTTTGGAAGCTTCAACCCGTGAAACATGCAGTTGTCTAAATTCCCGCCATTCTTTCTCCCAGTAATTCTTTAGCCAGCAAGATCATGGTCTGGCTGTGCACCATCGAAACCTGACAGAGGGTCAGCTCCTATTGGTTTTCTTTCATTTTCTGTCTTGTTTTTCCATTCCTCAAATGGTAATAAGTCACATTTGAATACTTACCCTTGGGGTCTTTGGGGAGCCCAAATAAAAAGAGGTTTGATCCGTTCTTGACAGACAAGGGGGGAACAGTTCTCCTGCATGAAAAGACACCAGCTTGAACCCCAAATCTAAGCACAGATGGTATCACCAAGCCAATAGATACTTTTTAATTGTGAAAGGCAACTAAATACATGAAATTCCTAAGAGACAAGAGCAAAAGCACCCCAGGGGAGGTTTCCTCCAATCATTCACACACTCTTTACACGAAAATAATTTCTGTGCATCGAAAGTGAGTTCACAAAATATTTTGCAATCAACAAAGAAACAATTCCTCCTGAACTGAAGCCAGAAGTCAGAAGCTAGCTCTCCAAAACCTTGACCTTTCAAAGAGAAGATGGGAGAGACCACATAAAATGGTGCTCTAACGTGGTTAGCATGGGGCAATTCCAGAAATAAGGAGAGATATTCGCCGTGATGATGAAGAGTGCTCTAGATGTCCATGATGAATAGGTGACTACTCATGAACCATCTTAGATGCACAAATGATCTGGGGTTGGTGTGAGGTTGACTAGGACTGATGCTTGACTAGAGACACTGGTCCACCCCAGAGATGAATGCCCACATCATCACATCTTCTGTCATAGTACTGGACCTTCAAGCTGCTACACAGCAAGACAAAGAAATAAAAAGGATGCATTTGAGCATTGGGGATAGCTGCAGCAGAGTGTGGGAAAGAGGCAGACACAGAAGGCCAATATGAGGGGGCTGCCGTCAAAACTGCCTTAACTGGGAATGTAGATGAGTGAATCTACACATGGGATAAAACCACACCAGACTAAATACGCTCACACTTTACATGTCAGTAAGTACAGGTAAGTACAAAGCAAGTAATCAGAATAAGAGCAACACATTAGACCAACGTCTGTATCCTCTTTGGGCTAGTTGTGGACTGGAAAATGTCACCAGTCAGAAAATGTACAGACAGTTATTTTGCAGAGTGTATAATTTAAAAAACAAGGTAACTGCCAAACTTTTTTGTTGGTTTTGTTTGTTTGCTGTTGTTTCTAAACAAAGTTTTTCTGAGTAGTGTTGGCTATCCTGAACTCCTTCAGTTGACCAGGCTCACCTCAAACTCAGAGATCCACCCGCTCTGCCTCCCAAGTACTGGGATTAAAGGCGTGCACCACCACCACCCAGCAAAAAAACAAGGTAACAGATACTGATCATTGACTAAATGATGCTGAAATGTACGACCAGAACCAGAATCCATTGCGAATATAACTTTGAAAACACTCAGTCTTCTTTAATTCCTGGATTCCCATTTAGTCTACAAAAGTCTGAACCACATAGTAAAATAAATCAGAGTCCATAGTTCCATTTCATAGCATTATGACCGAGAGCATAAGATTCAGGACGAGGTGGCCGTGTCCACATTCTCTCTTCGCTGCTTCAGGGCTGTGCTGCCTAAGGAGTGTTATTTAACCTCTCCAATCTTCACTTTTCTTGTCACAAATCAAGGGCAGCCGTGGTTCCAAACTGTGGGGTGGTGTGAACACTCAATGAGGAATATACGATATAAGGCTCTCAAAGGGTGCTAAACTTCACATTTACAGTTGCTGAGGTCTTTACTTCCATAGTAGCCAAGGCTCAGTTTAGATTTAGAATTATAGTGTACTTCTTTTGTTGAGACAGAGCCCCCAGACCAACACACACACACACACACAAATACAACGGAGATGGGCTGGATAATTGTTCCATGAAAGGCACCTACTTTTTTTTAAATATCCGGGCTGTTTTCTTTGTATAAGGCCTTTGTGCATTACTAGGCAGTCAGTGTGCCATATTGCTGAGGCATTCTTGTGACTTTAAGCGCTCTAAAACCTCTGAACCCTATGAGGCTCCCTACTGCCCGGATTCATGTGTATCTTAGCACAACATGGGATTGATCGTACATATATGCTCACAAGCTAATGAGCTGGGTATCAGAGTCATCTCACAAATAAAGAAACTAAGGCTTTTGAAGCAACTTGTCCAAAGCCAAGCATGAAAGGCCAAACTTTAACTGTGCTCCACCAAGCCAGTACCAAAGGTCTCGGTCACACTATGTCACATGAGAGGCTCATGGATTTGTTTCAATATTCTGAGGAAGCTTCCCCTCTGTAGACAGTATGCTACATGATGACACGCCCCCACAATTTAAGATTTAACTTAAAACAAGGTGAAGCATTTGGTGAATGCCAAAGGGAAGCTGATTTATCAGCCCCACACCTGAAATGCATTTTTTTACAAGGAAAAATTTTTCGCCTTGTAAGCTAAGATTTTTGTATGAAACACTTGTTCAAAACATAAGCCAGGCCCAGGTGGCAATGGGTTGTCATTTCACCTGCTCAAAAGCTGAAGCAGGAGGTAGTGAGTTCAAGGCCAGCCTCAGCAATTTAGTGCAACTTTACTTTAAACTTAGCTGAAGTAAGGGGGAAGGGGGAGGGCTGGGGATACAGCTCACTGATGAGACACTTGCAAAAGTCCTCAGTTTAAACCCCAGTATCATGTTCCAAAATAGTGCATGTGTTTTGTGTATGTGACCAACTGTGAGAATTGTGAGGTCTCATAAATGTATTGGATTAGTGTAAGAAATAATACATGTAAATCATTTTTTATGAAGAAATGTGTATTCTTCCCACCTCCCATCACCATCGTTACAATTGCCAAAAAGTGCCCATGAATAAAGAAACACCAACCAAGGAACTGGTTCTAAATATGTAAAAATAGAAACATAAATAATACACATTGCTCCTGGGGCAATTAGAATGGAAATCCAGAATGTTCTTCCTGGCTTGCAGAGTGGAAGCTGCTGCCTTCTTGGCCCGCTCCTACTCCCAAAGCCAGAATTTGTGCCAGTGAGTCTGGAATTTGAGCATCTGCTTGCTCACCCGCCAGCCCCATGAGCCGCAGGCAAGCTGCTGCTACCTTCGTTAAGGTTCCGAACACGACGAAAATTCCAAGGAGGTTTCACCGCACTCCTTTTCCACACGTGGTAGCACATATCCTTCTGTCAGAACCCTACCATCTGGCCACAAACGCCCTCATGAATCGGTGCACATTGTCTAACAGACACACCCCCATCTGCACTCACAAGGACAAATCTGGAAATTTCCGTCCCGAGTAGGACGAGCAATGAGCATAGGGAACATGCAAGTTTCCGAGGAGCCACCAAGGGAGACTCGTGTGCACTGTCTGTGCAATGATCCCCAGAACACTGAGTGACACAGGTCAGCTTGCTGGTACAGTGAACACTGAAGACAGCTGCATGCAGCTTGGCCCTTGTTGCCCCAAAGGGGTCATCTGGTTTCTTGTCGCTTCTTGAATCTTCAGAGTCTACTGACACCAGCTGCTTCTTTCTTGTGTCTCTGTATCTGCCCCCCCCCTTTCTCTGTTTCTCAGATTCTCTCTCCCTCTCTCTTTCCCTCCCTCCCCTCAACAACTTTAGTTATGATCCTGAGAATGACCCTGAAGAACAATTCTCAGCTGTTCGTGAAGGCTGATAAATACAGCTCTCCGCCAATACCAAGCACATCCTGAGTTATATAAAGAGAACCAACGAAATAGTTCATACGTATTCCAAATGTTCTAAAACGTGATGCCACCACTCATTTCGTTGACTAACAGTTTGTATATACAGTATCTAAGTTCTCCTTGAATGTGGCACAGGGAGTTAGGACACTGAAGCAGTGAATGGATATTTCCATTCATGACACACTGTCCACAGAAAGTAAACATTCAAAATCGTTGGTATTTCAGTCAAAAGTTCAATGGAGCAGTAAGTTGAGGGTTAGTTGAGATTCATGAGAAAGCCCAGTTAAGATTAATCTTGTCCTGGTGCTGCCATTTTAGAAACTTAAAACCTTAGAATATGCCAACATGCTGATGATTAACTCACATTTGAAATAAAGTGGACATAAAACTTTCGTGGGTGTTATTTTTGACTCAGGCATATCATGGTTTAACAATTCAATAATATCAGGACGTTATTTTTTAATTTGTTGCTTTGAGCAATGAACTAGACCTCATAAATCACAGTTAGCTAATCTTAAGGATTAAAGAGTTTGGGGTTTTGTTTTGTTTTTTTCAGTTTTGAATGTTTACTTATTCTTTGGGCAGGGGTGGATGTGTGCCAAGACATGCATATGGAGGACCGTGGAAAATGTTCAGGAGTTTCCTCTTTGATAGATAATTTAAGCTCCAGGGAGTGAACTCAGGTCACTAGGCTTGCCACTCATGTCCCCTAAGGCATCGTGCCAACACAGTTTTGATGTTTTATAGAGTTCTTAATTTAAAAAAAAAAAAAACTATATAAGTATCTAGATTTAAGGCACTCTCGGTTAATACCCCAGGAAACTAAGTTCAGGATATCTTAATGCCTTTGGGAAATGGAGGCTGGTTTTCAGCTCACGTGGATTGTCCTTTATCACATCTTCTGTAAGTACCTGAGTGCCAGCTACTGTTCTGAGCTTTGTGGATTTTGTATTTGAACATGATAAAAGTCCCTGCCTCAAAGATGTTTATGCTCTAATGCAAACAAACCAAAGTATTCATTGTGAGAAAACTCTATGAATACAAGTTTGCTGTAATGGCCACCCTTTCTGATCACTGTTAGAAAGACTCGAATGGCTCACAAGAGAAAGGGCTGCTTTTGGCTTCCAGTTTTGGAAAATTCCAGTCCATCGCAGAGAGGAAGGCATGGCAGTAGGAGTGGCTCAGTCTGTGTTAGTGGGAGTGAGCTCCCAAAGCCAAGAAAGCAGGCTGAAGCACTATAACTTCCAAAGACTTGTCCCACGTGACATACTTCTGCTCACCGGGTCCCTCCTCTTAGACTCTACAACTTCCCCAAATGGCGCCATGAACTTGCAGCAAGCGCTCAAAGCACGAACCTCCAGGGACATCTCAGATTCAAAGATAGCATCCACCTTGGTAATCTCATCCTCTTTATGGTCTTCATTCACGTTTTACAATTGGAAGTAATTTCTGCCAGTCAAAAACCAGGAGAGCTCACAAAGCAAGAGGAACAGATTGTCCTTAGACTTGTCTAGAACTGCTTTATACCTTGAGGGGATTCTGTGCTTGATTGTGGTAGATATGGGGGCTTGTGCATAGTGTCTGAGCCTCAGCATCAGCAGCAACTGCCAAAATTGATGGATGCTTATTCCAGCAGTAAAACATTAGCAATGTGGTGTTGACAATTTGGTATTTAAGCAGGTGCAATGATTTTAAATAGATATGTATTAAATGATAAAAGATTATTTTTGCTATGAAATCAAGCTCACTGGGTACTGGAGAGATGGCTCAGTGATTACAAATGATTTCTGTTTAGTCATGAGGACCGGGGTTGAAATGCCAGCATTCATATCAGGCTGTTCACAAATGCTGGTTCCACTCCAGCTCCAAGGGATCTGAAGCCTCTTCTGTTCCTCCATCCATACCTGCATACATACCCATTTCTGCATATACTCCCATAGGCACATATACACAAACATGTATGCACATATGATAAAATAAATATATTTTAAAATCACATTCACCCAAGGGTTAATATTGTATTTTGTGGGAGTTTGTTGCAATCTGATTCTTGTTCTGACTTCTGAGGAGTTAGGAGCAATCTGCTCCACAAATAGCTTGGCTCATCATAGCAGCCATGAGGTCAAAAATTCACCATCCAATTCAGATATATCAGGCATATAAACTGAGGGAATTCCCTTATTATAAATTTCTTGAATCGCTAACTTTTCAACCCTTCCCTGGTGTCATTATGAAGTAAAACTTGTTGAAATGGTTAAATTTCCATGCAGGAAGAAAAACAATAAATTTATCAGAGAAGCCTGCTGTGGGAAAATCTTTACTGTTTGCATTGGCCTTCCCTTTTACAGTGCAGTGTGCTGTCCTATTGAAGCAGAAACCAATTCTATGTCACTGGTGGCTCCTCCAAGGTCTAGAAATAGCAGTTACCAATATCAATTAAAACCTGAGCTGGCGTGTTCCCCCAGCCACAGGTTTTAGGGAAATGAGTTCATGATATTGTCCTAACCTACCATCTGTTTTCATCCGGGCAGATGCGAACCTGGCCCCACACCTTGGGGGGACCTGGCAGAGGCAGAGTGGTCACCTCTGCACGCCTGGCAATCAGTACCCTGACCCTTATCCAGGTGCAACAATCCCTTTAAGAGGCAAGCTCCGCCCACTCCCACACTCTTTCAGCAGGTTCTCAGAGAAGGCAGGTCTCTGTCTCTTTCTCTCTCTCTCTCTCTCTCTCTCTCTCTCTCTCTCTCTCTCTCTCTCTCTCTCTCTCTCTCTCTCTCTCTCTCTCTCCCCCCCCCCACGCTCCTCCCTTCCCTAAAAGCTCTGTCTGATGGCATGATTGTCCCCTTGCCATAGAATCCAGGGTCCCCCCCCCCCGCACCACGTATCATTGCACCATCCTCTGAACCTGTCTGCGTTTATAACTGTGTCTCTTTTATATGCTAGGCCGTTGTATCAGTGAGTGTGACTGAAAGCAACGAATTAAGAACATTGGAAGGCGAGGAGTCACAAAGTTGCACCTGGTAGGACGACACCGGGAAAGAGAGCTGTTGCACAAAGATGCCGTCATCAACCTGCACCAACATTTTAGGTCTGAGCTTCCCACAAGATGCAGCAGTTGAGAAATGCTAAATCTGTCGGGAGGCCCCGCTGGTCAGAGGTTGCAGTCCACCATGGCATGGCAGCCCTCTCCGAGCGGCAATATGGAGGACTCTCTCCGCCCCCAGCAAGGGCTTCCTGCTCTCTACCTAACCTTACCTGGAGAAGAGCCCGGAAGCCTGACTTACGTCTAGTGTGAGCCTTAGTACAATCTCCAGAAAAAGCCTCCTCCCCGCTGCCCATACGGTGATTAGGCTTGTGCTAGGAGCCTTATGATAGGAACACGCTGTCTAATGCAAATGAGGTGATGCCCCAGCCCCTGTCCTCTTACTTTATCTGCCCTCTCTCTGGAATAGAGTTGAGCTGTCTCACTGAAGCTGTCTGTGCTGTTCACAGGCCATTACAGAGCTCTCTGTCCTCACAGACTGCTGACCAATGAACTACGAGGGAAAAGGGGAGACCAAACAAAAATCCATGTAGCTGAAAGCTAGTGTTTCATCCCGAGATCAGTTTCACAGATGTCACAACCAATTGAATTATTTTGTTAAGTTTGGCTTCATAGATGAATATTTTATAAGAGTCTCAGAATTATAACTTTGATAAGATATAGAACAATAGATGAAGGAAATTATATGATGAAATTAATAGTTGAAAGGGCTGGGAAATAAAAGAACATCTTAAAGTCCTCTTTAAATACTAACACATATGACAGAATCTGAGAAAAAATAAGTCATGTTAGTAGCAGCAACTGGGAAAACACTGGCTGCCTACACACACAGTTTGGGTGAGGAGACATTGGAGGGGAAGATTGCTATACCAGCAGAAGGGACCTGAGTTTGAGTCCCCAGCACCCATATAAAAGTTAGGGATGTGGTACAAATCTATAATTCCAGTGCTGGGGTGCAGAAGCGGGAAGATTCTGGAGCCTCAATGGACAACCAGCCTGACCTAAACAGAGAGCTCCAGACCCAGTAAGAGACCTGAGGAAGATACCTGGTGTCAACCTCTGGGCTATAAATGCACTCCACAGAGGTGAGTAAACACACACACACACACACACACACACACTAATGTATAATCCTCCCTGGAAATAGGCAGAAAGGTGAGAAATAGATTTATTCAAAGCTTTGTGCAAAGGAATTAAGCATCTGCCCATTTCACCAAGTTGGAAGCTAAGTCTGGAACCCAACAATGGTGCTGTAGCTCTGTCCACTGGAAAGACATCAGCTTGGAGTCTGGAAGACACAGGAAGGATCAGTCGGTGACTAACATATCGGGAAATAGAGCCATCACTCAGCCATACCCATAATGCTCTCCACAGAGGTGAGTAAACACACACACACACACACACACACACGTATAATCCCTTCTGGAAACAGCCAGAAAAGTAAGAAGATCAAGTTTCCACATCCCTGTCAGTCCTCTTGTTCTTCTGGTAAAGCCACAGTTACTAATCTGAGTATTTGTTCAAACCAAAAATCATAAATCAGATTTTCTAATGCTTGGTTCTTAATGAATAACCATCAAGGAAATGTCTCTATGACACGGATTCTGTTTCCTTTTCCACGCTATGGTGGAGAGGGCAGTAACCAGCCCAGAGTCTTTCTTTTGTTTGTGTAAATATCCTGTATGACACACAGCTCTGAGGCCTGTGACTTCACATTCCTCCATGAAGAAAGCAAGATGCTTGGATAGAGCTCATCCTTATTATAAACTACAATTTCCAACCTAATGTACTTTCCACTGCAGACAATCCCAGGACTTGCCCTGAGTGGGGATCAGAGGACCTTCCTTGTTAGAATAAAGGTAAAGATCCTTTTTAAAAAAAAAAAAAATCTGTAGACTAGAGAGAGGACTCAGCAGTGAAGAGCCCTTGCTGTTCTTGCTAAAGACCCGAGTTTGGTTCCCTGCACTCACGTGTTAGATCACAAAGGTCTGTGCCTTTGATTCCATGAGACCCAATGTCTTCTGATCTCTGGAGGCACCAGACATGCATGTAATGCAAATTCATGCATACAAGGAAAACCCTTGTACACATAAAATAAAATGAGTAAATCTAAAAACAATAGAGTGTTTCTCCACAGCTGGGTCACAGTGTGAAACACCATTCCTCTTGATTTGTGACTGTAATAGACATATGACCTTATGTTACAAAAGCTATTGGCTTCCAAATACACTGAGAACATATTCTTTATGACTAGTTATTTTTCTTTTAACTACACTCATCAAAATATGGCCAACAGGTTATGTAGCTGAAGGAAAGGCCACATCAAAGACAAATGAGACACATGAAAACCTTTCGCTCTTAATGGAAAAGCAAGCCTTTAACAGATTTGCTGGCTGGCGTCAAGACTGTTTCCCCAATGTTCATACAATAAAGGGAGTGAACTAATGACAGCCTGGGAGGATTCAAAGTCTTTACTGGACATTGAGGTATTGGATAGTTGCCTCAAGAAGATACTGAACTCAATATTCTGTGAGTTTTGAAAATGAAAGTGTTATCAGGTTACATAGTAAATATCCACCTTGAATAAGCTCAAATAGAGAGCATTTTTATCATCAAGATACTGATTGCCTCAGAACACTCCAAATGAGGAGGGAGACAGGCCCCACAACAGTCTGGAACTCTGGGCCTCAGAACACCACAGAAGCTGTGTCCAGTTCTTCCCTCCCTTTCTACAAATTGATTCTGGTCCTCCGTTACTTCCTGTTCAGAGTCTTTCCAAAACTGTCTGGCATACATTCTTCAATCGGTCTTGGTTTTGAGGAAAGACGGAACCATCAGCTCCCTTCCAGAATCATGAGTTAGACAGAAATCCGTGCCGCTAAAGGTGTGGGAGACGCAGAGCCAGTGCTGATCCTATAGGATGTGAGTGCTCCTCATCGTGTGCGTCCCCGAGACCCGACAAGTGCCCACGTGTCACTCTCCCCTGTAAGCCTCCACACCGAGTCACAAACGCATCTTCACACAGAGAAGATTTGTGTAAAGCGAAAGGACTTTGTGGACTTGAAGATCTAGGTTATTTAAAAACAAGATGCCTTTGTACCACCAAATCCAACCAGTCCCCAGGATCCACATGGCGGAAGGAGAAAGCCCACTCTGACAATTTTTCCTCTGCCCTCCAAATAAATAAATAATAAATAAATTCAGTTTTTAAGTGCTGCTTGCTACAGGGGTGTTGCATCGTCCTATTCCTACAAGGAAACACAAAGGCAAAAATCTCAGGGCAGAATGGTAAAGCAATGTTAAGGAATACATTGGCAAAGCACACGCCCCAGGAGGTAGTCAGAGACTCCAGACCATAACAGGCACTAAAGGACGATTGGATTATTTAATAAATAAATAAAAACATTCATAGGAAATAAAAGTTGCTGGTAGGATTTCAACATGAAATATTAATAACTTTAGAAATCAAATGCTCTTTCTAACATGTAAGGATGCAGACAGCAACATTAAGAGTCGGCCTAAATATTTAATTCTTAATTAAGAGCCAATTTTTATTACTCTCAATTTAGATTGTGAGCTAATTAGCAATTTTCACAAAAGCACAGTAAATAAGCATATGACTAACCCAACATCCTTGAAATAACAAAATAATAAAAATGTAAAGTTGAAATTTGCTTTTATTGGTTTCTGTTCAGAAAGTTCCAAGCTAATTAATTAAAAGAAAACTGAGCTATTTGTATAAACATATTCATTATTACCACTAAGGAATTCATGTTTGTGGGTACCAAATCTGTATGCAATTCATAGCTCAGTTTTTCTTAATTAAAAACTTGGAAATTTAAAAAGTATGCAATGAGGTATTCTCACCATTTTAGAAGGTGGCCTCAGAAAGACATTAAAGGTCAGTTAATTGATGATAGAATACTAAAGCATTCACCTAACTAGTAAGATTGAGAAAATGTGATATTATGTCAACTACACTGAAATTTAATTCAGGAAGCAAAAGTAAGTTAACGAAGATGGTAATATTTTGTAAAATTCTTAATTCGTGAAATGTATAGCCTCTAAAAAGCATAGTATAAGACTGAAATTTTATTTTACAAGTATTAAAACACAGTCTAATTCTTCATGGGTTCATTTAAAATAAATGGAGCAGGAATCACAGCATCTAGAAAAACACATGCACAGCCCCATCAATATGTCACACTTAACTTTAGTCCATCAAATTGGTGATTTCCCTCAGCTCTTGCTCTCGTGTGTGACTGCTTCTGGGGAGTCGATATATAGTCACCCCAACAGAGAGGTCGAGACACAGAAAAGAAATGGGTATATCCAATTCCAGTTTAGTGAATCAATGGGTTTACTGGCTTACTTAAAGGAAAGAGAATAGAATACATGTCCCTAAAAGAAACTGCATGGCCGAATGGTCCCAGCCCAGCATGCTTGATGACTTACAGGCAAGCTGCACAAATGGAACCCCCGCTTCAGTTACTCTCCCCTCAAATCCACGCTAGCATCTCCTCAGACCACATGCTGGAGGAAAGGCGTGATGGGGATCTCGCTAGTGAGGGTCTTATGATGCTTCTCTACACTCTCAGGAGGGAGTGTCAGAAAGGGCGATCTTTTGATGATGTCATGAGTGCAGGTGAGCAGAGCTGCTGTCATTGGATGCCAGTGTCCACAGTGTCCCTGGTGTGGGAGGTCCTTCTGGCTATGTGCTGCTTTCATTGGTTAATGAATAAAGAAATTGCCTTGGCTTCTTGATAGGGCAGAACATAGGTAGCACTAGAGCTAAGGACAGGCAAGAGTAACAACAGCGAGGGAAAGAAAGAAACCAGATTTTCCTGTATTGATGATGGGAGTAACACAAACTAAATGGCTTAATTGTTTATTCAATACAAGGTTAAAATTACACCCATTTTAAGTAGCAAATGCACTCTATATATTTACTGGAGGTAAATTAAAGCACTGTATTAAATGTAAACACTTCTACACAGATTTTCTGACCAGCCTTGGTCTGAATGGACAACAACAACAACAACAGAAACTAAAAGTGTCTCCCACGATGAGAATGGATGCGTATGTTCTTACATTTTGTTCACTCATTGCGGATTGTGGCACACCTCGGCAGTGGGAAGAAAGCGAATAGCCATGAATAAACATGAATAAACATGGTTACTAATGCATGCCCACTAAGCCAAGTCAAAGAAACAAGAATCATTTACGAGGATTACACAAGCGATTATACTGGATTCTTTTTGTTCGAAATTCTAGAGGAGGCAAAATTAACTGGCAAGTGGTAGAAAGGAGATTAGTAATTGTCTGGGATGAATAGGGATGATAGACACTCACATCGAAAGGGCACAAGAGAAATAAGCCCCCTAATGAGTTGGTGGAAACACAGTCGCTGAACTTAACGACACGAACTGCGTGGGGAATAGGCTTCAACAACAGAATAGTAATAATTATTGGGATGTGGAACAATACTCTCTGATGAGTGGATCTTCAGCCAGCCCCTTAGCTTCTAACATTGTGATATGGACGCGTTGCCCCAGACTGAGCCTATTAGTAAAAACCCACATATTTGTCCAATAACATGCTAACATTACATGTGGCTCAAGCTTTGTCAGTAAATCACTGTTGTATTAAATTGAAATCAGTCCCTAAGGTCTTAGTCCAGGGCCTGGTCAAAGCTCTATGGAGCAGCCATCTTCTAAATTAGCATATTCTTTCATTAACAATGCAATTTCCTTATAACTGAAGAGAAAGCAGGGCTTACCTTGTGCTCCAATTATAAAAGCTAATTTCACACCAAAACACGCTCCAGAACCTGTAATTCTTCAGGCATAGGCCTTTGCTATGTAACGTGGGTTGGAGGTGGTGAGCTGATTGCAAGTCACAGTTAGCCCACAGATAGGTTTCAGAGAAGCCGCTGTCACTCCGGAGCAACACAGTGGTTAATTTTTTCACACTGCCTTCTGACATTTTTATCTAGGGAGAATTTTGTGAAAAAAATTCACATTTTTTTTAATTTCCTGAATAATTCGAATATCTAGCATGCTGAGTCTTATTATTATCTGGTTCTTGCCACACTGCCACAGCCCCTGCTATTCCCTGTTGTCTATACCTACGTTGACACCAGGGATGTCAAATTATCATTCTTATTGTAACATGGAAAGAGTTGATGGTTTTTGATTTGGTGGGCCTTGGAAGCCGACCACTAAGAGGTAGATATATACATATATAGATGATTATATGCCAAGTAATAGATTTTTAAATAGTTTTATAAGTAAATACAGATTAATTTTTTTTTGTTTTGTTTTTTTGTTTGTTTGTTTTTTGAGACAGGGTTTCTCTGTGGTTTTGGAGCCTGTCCTGGAACTAGCTCTTGTAGACCAGGCTGGTCTCGAACTCACAGAGATCCGCCTGCCTCTGCCTCCCGAGTGCTGGGATTAAAGGCGTGCACCACCACCGCCCGGCACAGATTAATTTTTTTAAAAAAGAGAAAACTCATTTCTAAATAAAAGCTTTAGAAGTTCATTGAAGAACGTTCAAAAGATTGTCTTTTGGAGCAACAACAGGCTCCACCAATAACTGATTCTTCTGTTTTGAATCTATTTCTTCACATTTTGTCTATAAAGATCTTGTAGAGTAAAGGAAGTCTTTCCTTCCTTGCTCCGGTGGTCTGTCTTCGTTCATTTGCATAACATTCTAGGGCAGTGGGAACCCAGTCAACTGGGGCTACAGCCTGCTGCCATAGTCACATGAAACTGGAGGATTGCTGCTGCCTGACACATCACTTCCAGTTGTGAGATTATTAAACACAGCATTGAACTGTTTGAAATGAAAATGTGGCGCTTCAAAACCACAGGTATATCTTTTTCTCGACAAGGAGAAGAGATTCATAAAACAGAAGAGGGATGTACAGCTCCTGTGGAGACACTAACTGGGTTTTATTGCTAGCCTCGGAGCAAACATTTCCCATTTATATGCTAAATATCACAGGTAGCAGGGAAAACTATGAGGAGATATGAACGTTTGCAAATACTGCCAAAGATCAAATATGAAAATCCATATTTCTAAAACTTTTCCAACGTGGACGTAGTCATGGATTGTCATGCCTGTTGATAGCTCTGTGTGTTTGTGGTATCAGTGGATAACAGGGTGGGACTTTCTAACTCACCCAATCTTACAGGGATAAGAGAACTATTTACCCAGAGCTCAGAACAATCAATCTTTGGACAAAGACAATTAGAGTATCTTTGGCTCACAGAATTCCAGACTGTGAAGGGGTGGGGGCTGGAAAGATGAAACAGCAGCTAAGAGCTGACTGCTTTTGCAGAGGACCTCAGTTCAGTTCTCATATGCTTGTTGGGTGGCTCACACCTGCCTGTGACATCAGATGCAGATGATCTATCATCCTCTCCCAACCCCTTTGAGCACTACACATGCACACACACACACACACAGAGAGAGAGAGAGAGAGAGAGAGAGAGAGAGAGAAATACACATACAAACACTTAAAAAGAGATAAGTGTCTGAAAATAATTCTAAACCCAGTACAGTTGCCATTAATATAAGAAAGCAGGGTGCAGATATTTCAAAGAGGATCTGATGAGAATGTATTTCCTATAAATATTTTTTTAAGAAACAAAGGAACCTAAGAAGCAAAGTAACAAAAAAAAAAATCTTAAAGAACTTCATAAGACAGGGAGAGGAGACTCACATTTAAGAATGCATGCTGCTCTTGTGGAGGACCTGAGTTCAATTCCCAGGACACAAGTGGAGCAGTCCAAACTGCCTATAAATTCAGCTCTGTGATATCTAGTATCCTTTTCTAGGCTCTGCAGGCACTGCACTCCTGTGTGTATACACACACACACACACAGAGAGAGAGAGAGACTCATGCACACACAGAGACACAGACACACAGACTCTCACACACATGCATTAAAAAATAAATAAGCTTCTTTTAGCAAAGACTGGAGCAGGGGCATGAAGAAAGGAACAATGGAAGTCAGTCCTCCAATAAAGGAGCATGTGGCTGTAGATTGGAAAAGTTCAGGAACACTTTAGAAACTTCCAGAATGTATAAGACAGCTGTTGGCTCAAACACTCCGCAAGAGAAAATATTAAGTAGCCATCTGTAGAGGTCTGAATAGATATGGTCCCCACTGACTCATGTTTGAATGGTTGGCCCACGTGGAGTGGCACTATTAGGACGTATGGCCTTGTTGGGGGAGGTTTGGCCTTGATAGAGGAAGCACATCACTATGGAGATGGGCTTTCAGGTCTCACGTGCTCAAGCTATGACCAGTGTGGCACACAGTCTCTTTTGCTGCCTGTAGATTCAGATGTAGAGCTCTCCAGCACCATGTCTGCCTGCATGCTGCCATGCTTCCTGCCATGACAATAACGGGCTGAACCTCTGAAACTGTAAGCCAGCCCCAATTAAATGTTTTCCTTTATAAGAGCTGCTGTGGTCATGGTGTCTCTTCACAGCAACAGAAATCCTAAGACACCATCTAAATGCTTAACTGCAGAACCCTGCATTGTTGTAGGTCAAAGATAACATTGGCAAGGACATTCGTTCATCCTAGAATTCCACGTGCATGACATGGATGAGGAGAAGAGGAAGAAACACTTCTAATATTAGTAAAAATGAAAGAGAAAATGGCAGAGAATGTTTCAGATGTAGAGTCATGTACCAAAAGAAATAGCTTGTGGAGCTAAGAATGGTTGGCACGGAGGAACAAGAGACACAGAGAGCCTTACTATTTAGATATTCAGAACCGCTCAATTTGTAAGCCTGTGTGCATATCTTATCATTAAAAAAAACATTATTCATGTTTTTATATAAAACACATTTGTAGTTTATATTTATTTTCTAATCACACAAAAATTACACAAAGGCAAACATGCTATAGATTGTAGTCTCAACCTTCCTAATGCTGCAATGCTTTAACACAGTTCCTCATGCTGTGGTGACCCCCAACCATAAAATTATTTTTGTTACTATTTCATATCTGTAATTTTACTACTGTTATGAATCGTAATGTAAATGCCTAATATTCAGGATATCCGGTATGCAACCCTTGGGGGTCGTGACCCACAGATTGAGAACTGTTGCTGTAGGCTTGCTTTGCAGGCTCCTGATATTTATACATCGTGTTCAGGCAGCTACGTACCCAGCAGGTTCTTGATATTTAGCTCTATATAGTGTTCAGGCTACTGTTTCAACAGAGTGTTAAATCAGACTTTCCCTGTGGCCTTAGATTTCTGACTGGAGCTTCAGGGCTGTAAGCAGTGTCACGTGACATATTCCCAAGAGGTCTTTCAGAGAGTTTGCTATGCAGTGACCTACGAGCTTTCATTTAAGAAAACACAAATTTTAGAAACACTTGATAAAAGTGCCATCAAGACTTTCCAAAAGTTTTCATGCCATCAAAATAACTCTTAACTTTGAAGGTACACATAAATACCCCTTCCACTAAAAATCACGCCATTAAGAACGTTACTTGCAGAGACTGCTCTAGAATAGGAACATTAAAAGGCTTGTTTTCAGAGTCTGTACCACCAGTTTGACACATAACAGACAAATTGCCTGCAAAATAATTTCCACTGTGGCTCCATTTTAATTAGTGGCAACCCAGAAGTCAAGTGATTCCTTGTGGAACGATGAAGAGGTAAATTGCATCACTGTGGATCACACGGCCACTATATGGCTCGGTGATAATGTCCTATCCATCAGCAATGACAGCCCATTTCCGTCCACTGTTATGAAAAGGTGTGGGTGATAGAAAGTCATTGCATTTTCAGAGCTAATGTCACGTTCTAGAACCAACCTGTCTCTTGCTCTGTCAATTTCCCCTCAGAAGGAAACAAATAGGGCTGCCACTGGCTCGCACAGATAACAGCTTCCAGGCTGGCCCACACACTCGTCACTGATGGGCTCGACAGCGCAGCCCCAACAAGCAGAAAGCAGATTTGGAATGTCACCAGCTCCCCTTAACTGCTTCGTGCCTCTACCCTCTAGAAATAACTACACAAGATCATGCCTTGGATGATTCTTCCAAAACAATAGTCTCTGTATGCTGTGCAAATAACAATCAAACCCACTTCATAAGGAAGCATAACACTAAGGCCTTGTTTTAGTGCCTAGTATAATGTCTAGTACCTAGCATCAGCACTTAGCACAATGTCTATCACCTAGTATGAGCACCTGGTACAATGTCTAGTACCTAGTTTGAGCACTTACCACGATGTATAGCACCAAGTGCTACCACTTAGCACAATATCTGGC
This sequence comes from Chionomys nivalis, assembly GCF_950005125.1. Taxonomy (NCBI): domain Eukaryota; kingdom Metazoa; phylum Chordata; class Mammalia; order Rodentia; family Cricetidae; genus Chionomys; species Chionomys nivalis. Next base: position 50,587,593 of record NC_080104.1, on the reverse strand, counting down.
ACCTCCCTTGAGCAATTAGGGAAATATGAAGCACCTTGAGTCAGCACTTAGCATGATGTCTAGTAAGCAACATAAGCACCTAGCACAATGTCTAACACCTTGTTTGAGTACTTATTACGATGTCTAACACCTAGTACTAGCGGCTAATGTCTAGTTCTGAGTGTTAGTACTTAGATCAATGTCTGGTACCCAACATTAGCGCTTACTACAGTGCCTAGTACTCATACCTTCTGTCCAATAATACAATCATTAATTGTAATATTTAAACTGGGGGGATAGAATGAAGAGTATAACCCTGGGAAAGATAGGCAAAGCGAGGAATAAGAATTCATATCTGTGGGGTTTGTTCTGTTGCACACACACACACACAGCATAAATAAAATAAAAATGAAATTATAATTTAAAAAACATGGGATCCAGTAGTTTCATCTTTGGTAGAATTTCCTCCACTGGATTGAAACCACCTTGTACTCGGTACAAGGAGAATCACCAGCTAAGGTCCCACTGGGATCTCAGCAAGTGCGTCCATGAACAGTAATTCAGAGCAGGGAGTTATAGCCAACCTCTTCTACCAGTGATTGGGTTTTATCTTAGCATCAAGCTCTTCTAGGAATTCAAGTATGATAGGGACCAGGCACACAATTTTACCACTTCATTCTTTTGACAGAATGACAAGAAAAAGCCCACCTTCATAGAGGAGAGAAGGGGAGCTAAAACAAGCAGACTTGAAACCGTATAGATATTTCATCTGAATTAAACTAGCCCTCCTAGAGGACTCCAGGATGGGATGAGCAGTGAACAACTGCTCTAGAGGAGGAAACGCTGGGGAGCTGCCTGCAAGCCCTGCAGAGGGCGCTGGGGAGTCTTTCTCCTGAGCTACCCCACAGGGAGCTCTGGGAGGTGTCTCTTGGGTCACCCGCATATCCATCACGAACAGTCGTGGACTCACTGGCTGGAAGCCATTCTTGGTGGAGTCCTTTCTAAAGTCTGTCGTGGGTTCCCCATCAGAGGTAAACAGAAGTTAATTCCCAAATCCCTGGGAAAGTCATGCAGTGGGCAGGAACTTTAAGTCTCTCTCACCCTTCACTGGGTCTCCGTTTGCTTCAAGGTCTCCATCAACACAAGATACACAGATGCACCTGCCCGTATCTGTAGTCTGGTAGGCCGCGGTTCGGCAGGACCAACAGCAATGTGCAAATCACTGTGTAAAGCAACAGAAACTCCTTCCAAGTCTCGCTCAAGATCTATTGCATCAAAAATCTCTCTTCCAGGAAGTCATCTGTTAGATTGATAGTGTGCTTCTAAAGTTCAAAGTCTTCTGTGCACTATTTAACTGGATTAAAGATTTTTTTGTAATATATATATATAAAACGAATTGCTTTAGGAACAAATGCCTTCTATCCATAATATTTTGAAAATAAATACACAATAAACTCCTAAAACAGTCACCACCAAGATGTGTTTGTCTTTTCAGTGTATAAAGTAGCTGAGGCCATGACGAAATGAGTATGACAAGAGTCACTGTGAGGTCATGCTTGAAATAAATTCTCATTTCTCCTCCCTGGATGTCAACAATACGGTGGTGTCAGAGAGAACTAAGATGGAAAATGAGGAGATGCAGAGGAGGAAAGTCACACAAAGAGATAACACCAGGTGCCTTGCAGTGTAAAAGACTTAGAAATGTAAACCATAATACAATTAACAGAAAAGAAGATAGTCTGGAAACACTAAGCTTTCTGCATATGTTCAACTCCAATTTACAGCAAGGGAGAAAAAAATTAAAAACAGGGATTTCTAAATCACATCAAGATTCTTGAAATCAAATATGTAAATAATGCAGGCAAGATGATCTGGAAAAGAAGCCGTGGACCAAAGGCAGACACAGAGAACTTAAGGAAGGAGATTAAGAACCAGAGAGAATATTTCCATAGGTGCTTCCAGCTGAGGGCTTCACCGGATTCTGGAGTCAAGGAAGTCCCACACTCCACATTCCAGGATATGTAAATACCTCTTAAAATTAGAAAATTCAGAAAATAACACAGGGCTATAAAATTTCTGATTTGGGGGTTTTGAGGGTTTGGGGAGATGCTCCTGGCAGTCTGTCTGCCTATTTGCCTACCTGCCTGCCTGCCTTCCAGCCTGTCTGTCAGTTCATAGGTCTGCTTGTTCATTTGTTTGTTTATAAAAGGACCTCAACATGTACCCCACATTACCTTTGAATTTACAATCCTCTTGCCTCTTCTCCTCAAATGCTGGGATAACAGGTATGCATCACCTACCTGGATAGAAGTTCTGTTTAATAATGTCACGATCAATCTGCTTCTTGATACTAAAGTCAAGAGTCACAGAATCCCTTCATGTATTACTTGAACTCAGATGTCTGAACCAGATAACTGGCTACAACTAGTAAAATCCTATGGGGCCTGACTATCCCACAGATGGCAACTACCAATTCTAGAACCTGTTTTAAGTCATCTGAGTGTGTTAGAGAGCAAAGAAAAGTGGATGTTTCTCCATCACTGACAGTGAAGCGGGGCCAGCTATGGCTGAATTCCTCCTCAGCACTTTCAGCCTGAGATCATCCCTGTCTGTGCCATACTCATGCTCATTGACTATAATGTCATAGGAAACAACTGACCTAGAGACTCCTGCTGACCTAGAGAACCAGGGGTTAGGACCTCAAGGTACCACAGCCACTGCACAGTGAGGAGGGAAGACAGAGAAAAGGAGGAGCCAGAGAGAATACTGAAGTTCTAGGCATGTGCTCTGTCCACAACGCTGTCGGTCCCTGAAGAATGGATGGATGAGGCAGAGGTGAAGCAGCTCAAATGAAATCCAAAGAGCTGAACTGCGGTGAGCAAGGGAGTGTGCAAGCCAGACACTGCAATAACCAGAGGTTATGGGCAGCAGACTATTGTCTGAATCAAATTTTCAAAGAATCTAAATGACTAGAAAGATACAACAGGATCAAGAAGTTCCTGTTATTTAGATGTCATTACTCCCCAAACATACCTATAAACTCTTCATAATTCATGTCCTGATTCTACCAATCTCCTTACTCTTTAAGTTGCGCTTAGTATATTTTGGGGGGCCTGGAGCACATGCCATAGTGTACATGTTGGGGTCAGAGGGCAACTTGTGGGAACTGGTTCTCTCATTCCACTCTGTGGGTCCTGGGGATCGGGCTACGGACTTCCCAGCACATGCCTTTACCTGCTGAGCCATTTCACTGACCCCTTCTAACAATCCCTTATGCAAAAAACAAAAAGATATTTTATAATTGCAGTGACAAAGGATTCTAATTCTTTCCAGTGACAATGAACCCTCAAAAATCAAAATAATTTTTAAAATTGTCAAGTAAAGTCAAAGGCCTTAGGCGTCCTAACTTTGAGAACGCCTCTAGAGTAAGAAGACACAGCACCCTGAAGTCCTAGAATAAAGACCGACAAAGACATCAAAGAGACAGAATAAAGAGTCACACTCCTGCTGCCATGCAACATCCAAAAGCCTAGAGTCATCAACTCAGCGCTGGAGGAAGCAGTTTGGTCACCAGTGTAACACAACAACTCGGCAAGGGATAAACAAGCATTCAGCCCTGGCTCATCCTACACACATACAAATCACCCAAGGTAGGCTATCAGCTGAAACGTGAAAGTTAAATTGATTTCTTTTTAAGAATTGGAGAAGAAAACGCAGGATATATCTGTGTCTTGAGACTGGATAAGGCCTCTTTTAAAAACCTATCACTGAAATGCAAAAGATTTTGCTTTCCAAAAATATCAAGAGAAACTCAATAGCTGACATCCTTTCTAGAAAGAAAATGCTGGTAACACATATCTCTGATCAATGTATACAGGAAATATAAAGAAGAACAATTTAATAACTAAAAACATAAAAAGCTATTCAAGCAAAATAAATAAAAATAAAGCGAAGTCAATGTTTCTCCAAAGATGATATGTCAGTCAGTAGATACAGAAATAAGCATGGAGTATTCATGTCAGCTCCATTAAAAGTGGAACCATAGCAATCTGCCTATATACATCCACAAGAACAGACGGAAATCAGAGGGTAGGTGACTCCTAATGTAAGGGAAAGAATGGAAAAGAGAATGTTCATACTTGGAGTGGAATCTCAGAACAATGTAAATCTAGTAGACATAAGTGTGTGTGCACACACACCTGCACAGGTACAAACACATACACACACACACACACACACACACGAATAAACATGATAGTTAATCTGGGTTGTTAATTTGACCAGATGCACACACTTAGAAAAGCAACAAAGCACACTTCTGGATGTGTCCAGAAAGATGTTCCACAGATGCCACCATGCAGGTAGGTGAGAGGATGGAGTTGGGAAAATCTGCTCTTGGAGGGGGGAGCCACTGCCCAGTGGGCGGAGAGCCTTGATGCAGTCAAAGGCAGAAGACAGGGGAACGTGCCCAAGCCTGCACTATACTCTCCCTAAGCAGGTGCAGTTTGGCCTGCACCATGACCAGAGAACATTGGACTCTGGAATCTTCTGCTTCTGCATACAGTCCTGCATCAGTGACACTGCAGGGAACTCCCAGGCCTTAGCCTCGGGGGGGGGGGACGGACTGCATCACCAGCCCCATCTTTTTCGGTAGAGTAGATGCTGCTCTCCCCAGATTTTCAAGCTATAAATGACTATTGTGCGAGTGCCCAACCTGTTCTTCTAAACCGGACTAAGAAAATCCTCCTTACAATTACATATGTGCAGGTCCTCACACATATACAAGCACTTGTTCATATACAAAGTGCTCTGGAAATGCCTAGTGAGTATAAAGACCTATCCATGACCCAGAAATCTTCATTTTTGATGTTTCTTGGTTTAGTTTGTTCTTTCTTCCTTTTTTTCCTTTCTTTTTTAGTTGTTCATTTGTTTCATTTGTGACAGGGTCTTACTATGTAGCTGAAATCATTCTCCAAAAACAAACCTTCCTTACTCTACCCACCGAGTACCAGGATTACAGGCATGTATCATACCTGTCTCCAAATCTCAGGTAATTTCTTAAGGGAAAAGAAAAAGAAAAGAAAATATATCAAAAGAAGCCTCTGTTGTTGTTGTTGTTGTTGTTGTTGTTGTTGTTTTGAGAAAGGATCTTTCTGTGTAACAGTCCTGGCTGTTCTGGAACTCACTCTGTAGACCAGGCTGGTCTCGATATTTTCTTAAGAAGAATTAATTAAGAACTCTTCTCAAAGAGTTCAAATCTGGTAAGGACCCAGGAGTGCGTACTAATGACAAGTCTGGTGTGAATGGAATGCTGTGCAACAAGAAAAAGAAACGAGCATGCTCTGAGCACAACAGGTGAGCCTCGAAGCATGCCAAGCCTTGTACAAAAGCAGAAGCTCGGTGCTAAATCATAGAATTTATACAAAATTCCCAGTAAGGCAAAAGCAAAGTTTATGGAGAAAAAAAATCAGGTGACTGATTTTTTTTGAGGAGGAGAGCATAGAGCAGAAAGATAATTGACTATGAAAGAGAAAGGGATATACAAAGGTGGTAGCTACTCTTTGCATCCTGAACGAGTGGTGTGGGTAGATAAAACATCTACCAAAAACCACAGGATGCTATGGTATGTTGATGTCTTCCTATGTTCCAGGGGAAATGACCAGAATCAAGCATGGAAATCAACTTAATGCAAGTGTGATGAAGTGTGTAGGGGAACATGCATTGATTTCGGAACTTATTTTAAAATTTATCTAAATTTTAGACAGAGTGATGGACAGATAAACAGATGCATAGATGGAGGATATATGATGAAATAAACATAGAAAATGTTCATTCGGAAGCCCTAGCTGATCGACGAATGCCCTTTCAATAAGTTAAATCATTTTAAGCTGTCTGCCTATCTGAAATTTATCAATCTAAAATACCAGAGAAAAGAAACAAATGACCCCAGGCTGCCTTCATTAGGATCTTTATGCTCCCGATGGACAGACCTGGTAATCTGCACATTTTACTGAGTTTAAATCATCTCCCTGATTAACCTCATTGTATTTCTCATCTCAGATCGGTTTTAAATATAATCCCATAAGATTAGAGGCTGTCAACAGTCCGCTGGAAAAGTTCTCCAATTTGTGTATGCCTTGGAAATGTATCCGTGCTGGGGAGATGTACTAGGAGAGTTTCTAGATCTCCTCTTTGGAGAATACAGTATGGATATAATTTCCTTCTTTGTCTGAAATAAAGCAGAATCTGAGAAGTTGCTTGGGCTAAAAAAATAGGGAAAGTCCACCATACAATTTAAACTGCTATACATGGTATATCGGAGTGTGGATTTCACAATACAAGATGGTATGAAAAAGTCCACTGTGCAGAGCTGTGTGTCGCTGAGAGCCCTGCTCGAGGAAGAGAGCAGAACTTGGTCTCGTTAACAGTAGAAAGCAATGGCTTCTGGACCTTACAGGAGAAGGGGTGAGCACTTCAGGCTGCAATCGATGTCCGATTGCAGCAAGAGCACCAAAGTTCAAGCTCGGCTCAAAAGATGAATCTCTCTGTATTGACAGCAGTCTTCTGTGGCGACCTCTCCAAAAAAAATGGAACCAAAGAACAAGGCAAAAAAAAAAAAAATTCCAGATATGACATCTGCAAAGATGTTTGTAAATACAGAGTTAGCAAAATGAAAAGCACAGCCTCCCCTCCCTTCAGGTTAGGTCATTCCTAAGCTATAAAGCAGTTTGCCACAGAGGCCCAGAGGGGCACAATCGCAATGATTTTCCATTTTTCTTCCCCAAGGACTCTTGTGACACTTGATTAAATTCCACAGCACCTTTTTCAATTCCTTAAACCTGACTTCATCAACCTTCACCCAGACGCTTCTGGATCATCATAGGTGCAAATGCATTGAGGCTGCAGGAGTCTGAGAATATTTTGGAATACTGAATTTGATTAGGGGTGTGGGGGTGAGCCTGGGTGTGTGGGGGTCTGGGGGTGTGCACGCACATGTGCCTGCGTGCATTTACAGGCAAGAGATCTATGTTATGTTTTCTTCAGTTACTCTCCAACCCATTCTTGGAACATGTTCTCTCTCTGACCCTGAAGGACACCAGTGTGGGACATCTGACTGGCAGCATCTACCTTCTCAGAACCAGGAGACATATACAGCGGAGCCTGACTTGTTACATGGGTACCACAGATCAAAACCCAGGTCCCCATGCTTGTAAAAAAAAAAAAAAATTTAATAAGCCAACTTGCCAGTCCCTGGACTTGTTTCTTTAGAGACCACACCAAAAGCCACTTGACTTAGAACCCGGTACATAACAGAACACCTCCTCCCTTGTCCTTATCACCCAAAATGATGTCATCCCAAGTCCCAATTTCTTGCTGCAAACTCGGTGCAATGATAATTAACCTTCTGCATAAGAAGCATTTCAAAACAGCAAAGCAAACTCTAACGTCATCTTTTCAGCTGCCAGAAAACATCTCTCAACACCAGAAGAGGGGGTGTGCTTAAGTCACCGTCTCCTCCTTTACTCCAAGTATACTCTGTCAGAAGGAATATATCGCCTACCAAAGTTTCTCAAAGGCCACAGTCTCTTAGTGTTTATGTCATTACAAGAGTGCAGTGTGTCACTCGTAACTGTTGCTCTACCGTACTGCTTACCATAAAAATCCCTGTAAAATAGGCCACAGTTACCTATAGAAGATATGCTGCCTTTGGTCACATCTTATATTTTATTTTCCATATTTTCAGCTCACAAACCCTTTCTATTAAAAGTAATTCTTATTTTTTTATAGTTATAGACATCGGGATAAATCCTGATTAACTAAAGCCAGAGCAAGCCAGCAATTTGTTCTCAAATGCACTCTCACAATACGCTGAACTGACTTGTCCTGCGGTGACAGATTGCTCTTTGACATTTTCCACTAATAAGTTTTGAATAAGACTGAGCCATCTACTATAGTATACGTTGGCTATTTAATTTAGCAGCCCACTGTTGCACGGTTAATCTGTGATGAGGGAGCAGCAAAGGGACTGGCAAGTAAGAAGCACGCTAAAGTCAAACTCTGACGGTGCAGCAGGCTGTGCACGGCCCACAAGCACAAGGCATGTACAGTCCCCAGGCTCCTCATCCTAAAAACAAGTCACTAATAACCAGCCCAGAGGACAGAGAGCTGTACTCTTAAAATCTTAGCATCATGGTCCCTTAAACTAGACTGTACATACTGGGTGGTGGTAGTGCATACCTTTAATCCCAACACTTGGAAGGCGGAAGAAGGCAGATCTCTGGGTTCAAGTTTCAGGACAGCCAGGGTTACACAGAGAAACCCAGTCTCAAAAAAATAAAAAGAAGGAAGACTGCACAAATTACCCAATGAGAGCACCAGTCAATATGTCAGTGTCAATAGGGGAACTCTTACAAGGCCGCACCACTAAATGAAGAGCTACAGGCAATTTATGACTGCTGAGAAAGAATCATCCTTCCATAGGGTGAACCCCTAATAGGCTACCCAATCCCAAGTGGTCACCCCTAAACATGTATACAATAAGCCATACTGACGACTCAATAGGTCTATACACACATACCTACACACACATCTATGTGTGAACATACACATATAAATATATTATGTAACAGTAACAATTAAATAATAAAATGTTAATAATTGGAGAGGGAGTTGGTGGGACGTGGGAGGAGTAGGAATTGGGAGAGGGTGAGGTGGAAATGATTCTCAAAAAGAAGAATGAAATAAATGTTTAAAAATGCACAAACTGTATGGCGAACCTGTAGATATTCTACAACTGTTGGCTTCTATGGCTGCTGTATTCCCATCGTTTTTCACTAGGGCAGCACCATGGGATTAGTTCTGGCTGTGATGCCATGGAGCAAAGTGTTGGCCACAGCCTAGTAGAGTAGGGATAAGAACTCAACTAGGAGCTCTGTCACTACAGCCCAGGAAGCCTTGTACTCCAATGAGGGGACTATCCGGTGCGAGGGTCTACCACTAGATCCCCAGGATGGGGCAGGCAGCCCTGAGGCAGCAATGCGTTTTCTCAGCTGATCAGATACTGAGACCTAGAAAGTGTTATATCACCACAATCATCCTACTACAGACTCTTGGTACGTGGGGGGGGGGGGGGAGAGGGGCGGCTGGAATGAAGAGAAAAGGAAGTCTGTTTGTCAGCATACCCAGTCACCCGCCAAGATCAACTGGAAAGGCTATATAAAATGTTTTGTAAAATGATTAAAGACCATGTCTCAGTCCCGTTAATACTGCTCATGGCAAACCTAGGCACCATGAGCAAACCTAGGGCAGAAAGGGTTTCTTTCATCTTACACTCCATCAATGAGGAAAGCAGGCCAGGAACTCAAGGCAAGAACCTGGAGGCGGGAACTGAAGCAGAGCCCGTGAAGGAATGCCGCTCACCACCTTAGTCAGTTATCTTTCTTATACACCCCGTGGACCACTTGCCCAGTGATGGTATTGCCCACAGTGAACTCCCATATCAATCATCTATCAAGTAAATAACCCATAGACTTGCCTAGAGACCAATTGAATGGGCGTAGTCTCTGATTGGAGGCGCCCTCTTCAGGTGATCCTAGTTTGTGTTAAGTAAACAAAAGCTAACCAGTGCAGATAACCGCATGCTGATAAGGTTGCTAGGGTATGGGAAATTCATGGAGAGAAAGGAATTGCATTTTGGGGAGATGGGCTTTCTAAACAAATGTCCCTCAAGGTCTTTGGAAAGGGACTGTAGCCCAGATGCTGCTGGCAGCAACAGCAGGGGCATAACACTGGGTATCTAGAAGCAAATTGCTGAGGTGTCTGATTGTAGCGCTAGTTACAGGGAAGCATGCTTGTCGAAATTCACTAACCTGAGCTTCAAAAAGATGTGAATCTTGCTATTTATAAATTAGACCTCAGCACATACATCTTTCTGGGAAAAAAAATGCCTCTACTTAATTAAAAAAGATTAAAGTTCAAACAAGATTATCTTCATCAGTTATCATATTAGCGAGGACTTGAAATGCTGATAATTCTCAGGCAACTTACCTTAAGAAATACAAGGTCATGTTTCCTACTATATACTGTAGCTGACAAGTGGAGATTCAGTCTCGAGGAAACTATGGATACTGGCCAATGCACACTTTGAAGATAATCGGCAATTTGAAACAAAACTCTAAACATTTGCTCGCTCTCTCTCTCTCTCTCTCTCTCTTTCTGTCTCTCTCTCTTTCGTGTTTATGTGTGTGAGAGAGAGTGTGTGTGTGTTTGTCTCTGTCTCTCTCGTGTGTAAGTGAGTGAGTGTGTGTGTGTGTGCGCGCACGCACATGTGTGTATGTGTGTGTGCAGTGCTCTGGGAGGCCAGAAGGGAATTTGAATCCCATGGAGCTGAAATTACAGGTGACTGTGAGCTTCCTAACATGGTTGCTGGGAACTAAACTCCAGTTCTTATTTGCAAGAATAACAAATACTCTTAGCCACCGAGCCATCTTTCAAGCCTCTGCATCAATTTTTATTTTTTGACATAAATCTTTTACTAACATTTTTATGTAATGTACACTTACTAAAAAATTAAATTCTAGCTTTCAAAAACAAAAAAATTGATATCATTAGAAAGTATTGTTTTTATTTATATATTAAAAAGGTAAAGTATCAATCACAATAGGATCTACATGCTGGATAAAATTACTTAGCATTAAACTGCTTTCTTGATCCCTAGATGGTATCATATATCTTACAACCAAAATGTAAGATCTATGCATTGCATACAAAATAAGTCCATATACCTAAGTATCAACAAAAACAAGTACTAGAAAACATATAACCCATAACTAACTAACTAACTATATGTGTGTGTTAATTGCTTTTTGTTTTTGGATTTATTCCCTTTGTCAAACAATTTTGCAGATGAATGACAAACACAGTCTAGAATGAAACAGCCATGGAAACACCCAATGAAAAAAATTCAAAGTAAAAGTCTAGCCTTCAAGACATTAGTAAATTCTGAAGTAAATTTATTTATCTCTTCACAGTTTCTTTAAAAAGGTATTAGTAGAGATAAATTACCTACTTTAAAAACTTGAACTCTGTTCACAGAACAAAAATAAATTGAGTTTCAGAACATTGCCTATTAAAGGAAATAGTTCATAAAAAGTTCATATTAAAATTTTGAGAGCTTATTTCTATAAACACTTGGTTAAAAATAAAACAAGAAACATTTCTAGTGTATAAGAAAAGAATCTAACAGTTTTCCTAGTATGGAATTTAACATAGAGGATTTAAGCAAATCCTAAATCTTTTTAAATATACAACTCCAAATTTTCCATGCATTTAGAAGTGTTTATAGCTTTACACATCTTTGGCACATTCTCTTAGTTTGGGTTTCTAGTACTGTAAAGAGACACCGTGACCATAACAACTCTTATAAAGAAAAACAGGGGACTGACTTACAGCTCAGAGGTTTAGTCCATCATCATCATCGTGTGAAGCAAGGCAACATGCAGGCAGGCATGATGCTAGAGGGGTAGCTGGGAGTTCTTACATCTGCAGGCAGCAGAAAGCAACTGGGTGTCACTCTGAGTGTAGCTTGAGCAAAGGAGACCTCAAAGCCCACACCCTCAGCGACTCAACCTCCTCCAACAAGGCCATACCTACTCAGCAAAGCTACACCTCCTGTTAGTGCCATTCCCTACCTGGGTCATTTTCTTTCAAAACTCCATACCAACTGTGCTCTTTAAGTTATTGAAAAATTAGGATTATTTTTATAGTTTGTAATTATGAAAAGTATTTTCCAAGTGTACCTTCAAAACATTCATCTTTAGTTGTCAAGAAAAACAAAATACAGTTGTCGCTGTTTGGCCCAGAATGTACAGAATAAATCTCCTTAAGTAGGGCTTTTTCTTGTTGGCTTGCAAGACTAGCAGAGAACTCCTGGGCTCTAGCAATGCTCCTGTCTCAGTTTCCCAAGCAGCTAGAACTGTAGGATTTTTTAAATTGTCAGAAACATTATTAAGGACGATCAAAATTGAAATGACTTGGAAGAGATCAGGTTGCCCTGGCCCTGCATCTCCACCAGTTAGTTAGGAACCACATTTGCCTGCAAACAAATGGCCTAGGAAGGGTTGGGCAACTTGGAAACCATATTTTCCTGAAAAAAAAAATGGCTTTTGCTTGATAAAATGTTTTACAAAATCCAAAGGGCTCTCCTTTCCTACTGAGAAACAGTTTGGTTCCCTAGGATGAATTGCCCTGTCTAATGTCACAGAGGATGAGAAGTTACATTGTAAAGGCCCCCTGGCCTGCACCAGGTGTGAGGTACAGAGGACCAAAGGTTACATTGTAAAGGCCCCCTGGCCTGCACCAGCTGTGATGTCACAGAGGACCAGAGGTTACATTGTAAAGACCCCCTGGACTGCACCAGCCGTGATGTCACAGAGGATAAGAAGTTATGTTGTAAAGACCCCCTGGCCTGCACCAGGTGTGATGTACAGAGGATTCTATGTTACATTGTAAAGGCCCCCTGGCCTGCACCAGCTCTGATGTCACAGAGGACCAGAGGTTACATTGTAAAGACCCCCTGGCCTGCACCAGCTGTGACATGTCTGCCACCTTTAGAGTTTAAAACCTACTCTCCCTTGTCTCAGCACTGAGTCTTTCCCAGGCCTAAGTCAGCTCTCGGCCAGCCTGCTGGAGTACTCAATATACTCCTAATTGGTTTCCCAAACCCTGGCGATCTATAGCTTTCTCTTGTGGGCTATTTCAAAACCAAAACCCAAACTACAATCCCTCCAAAAGCCAGACCAATTGAGAAGAGTGTTGACTGCGTTCAGTATTAGTTACATGTCCCTGTTGCAAAATAACAGGCAAAATCATATTGTTTTACCATCTGTGTCCACATATATTACACTGAAGAGGATTTTCCTACCCATGGCATCCCATGGGAATGGTGTCAAGGATGTCATCTGCAGAGCACATGTCACAGTGGTGGCAGCGATGAGGAAGCTTGGGGTTCTAAGCAGCCTGTTGAGGCTGGAATACTTGGCTGCCTGTTTCCTATGCTGTGGGTACTGGTGTGGTACCTGCTCAGGTCTGTTGCTGCTCCATAGTTCCTCTGACTAGGCAATAGCTGAGGTTCTGGGCTTTTAGGGGAGGAGCTCTGAGGAATACTTTCTAACACAGCAGAACCTACTGCTTGGGCAAAGGGCTGCGAAATCCTGAAAGACTTTTCATGGGGACGGGAAATGACATGGAGGGGGGGGCAGAGTTTTGCTTCTTGGTAGCAAGCTGGACCACTGTCCTGCTAGAGAACTGATTCAAGGGCTTGTCAATCATGAGTCCTTGGGGGTCCCTGGGCCAGTCACCAGATGGTGTGATTTTCCCCACAGAAGTCAGTCTGAAAATTTGGGATTTCATGGACAAAAAAGTGTCATATCCTGCATCCAGGCGACAACATCAGCCAGGTCCTGCCCGACTTATTTGTCCATGTTTGAAGGGAAGTGTGAGAATTAAGAAAGAGATAGACAAGAGACAGCTAATAGAGTCAGGAGGGCGTCTAGTAAACAATCAGATTCACCCCTTGTTTATTTCTCATGGGCTTTTCACCCCAATCCAAAGAGAAGGGAGAAGGCAAGAGACTTCTTTACCAAGATACAGAGAACAAAGTATCACTTTCTCAATACCCAAAGCATCAAGTGACCACACCCTAGGTCAAAACATGCTGTTAGTAGCCTCATTTTGGGCCAAACCTCTTTTCATAGAACCTTGAAGGAGCAAAAATAGATCTGAACTCTCTGATCTTTAGTCAAGGTGGAACAAATCCACCTCTGTGGGCTCCCACATGAAATCATTAAGGTAATCTCGTTCCTGGGCCACCTGGGAAGGAGAACTTAAATCCATTCGTGCTCCTCGGAAATACCCCCAAATTGCCTGTTTTATAGAACCCTCGAGTTTTCTGGGCATTTCCAAAACTCTTCCACAAAGTCCAAAGTCTCCACTTTCCTTCCACCTAGCCATGTGCTCCTTTTTCTTTCTTTTCTTTTGTAAGTGGAAAGTTTGTTGTATCTTTTCATCCCAAGGAAATTCTACCATTTTATTTCCACTACAACATTGATGAAATATCAAATAGTTGAAATCTATGCTGGAGACACACCAAAGGACTCCAAAAGGCCACCGAGGGGATTTCAACTGAAATTCAAATGCTGCACAGAGGTCTCATGACCACCCACTGAGGAAAGTCCACCGCCTCACTCACGCCTGCCACCTCCTCCCTGAGGCCACTGTGTTTATATAATTCTTTCAACTCCAGGCTTCTCACTTGGAAGGGAAAATTAAATATAAATATTTGTAACATTGCATAGGCAAGCATGAGAACTTATTGTTTACTAACGCAAGCATCCTCTGTACACCAGTGCCCCATAACGGGGCTCACAGCATCACTGAAAATTGTGCTGCAGCTGAATTTTTATGACATTTTGCAGAGAATTTAATAAGGTTTAACCTCTCTGCTTTTCTAGACAGAAAATACAGCGCTTACACTTTTAATGAAATTTTACCTAGCTAAAGCTCAATGGGGGGCCTTTTATCACAGGTAATATTAAAATCATAAATATTTTAAAATAAAATTACCCATTACCACTAATACATGGTGGTGTCTAGGTTCTCGGCGTATAAAACCATTTGTATTTGGGCAGCCAACCGACGCTGACATTTAATTTCCAGATTTCAATCATTTATAACTGTAGCTAAGAAAACAAAGTAAATTATGCCTTGTGGACAAGATTATCAGATACTGATTAGAAAAAAAATCTCATTGGGAATCTTTGACCAAAATTTATAATCCTCACTTCCTCATCACTCACAAATTAATATGATATGTATTATTCTCTAGTCAAAACCAAATTTGTTTAGAGCATGACATGAACAAATATTGTTTCTTCCCATGTGGGTTTTTCCTGTTCTACCTAAAACAAGAATGAGAATGGAGAGAAGACAGAAAAGCAGTAGGGGAAGGGACCAGGCACAAGTACCTGGAGAACCTTAGGAAGCCATGAGGAACAAGCACAAGTACCAAGAGAACCTTAGGGAGCCATAACTGCCAAGCTGTGACACTACTCTGCCAGTCCTGTGACTTGGGTGGCAAATATCCACTAGGCCTTCTCTGGAAAAGAAACTCAAAGACAGAAGAGCTCATTGCAGCATCTTAATTAAATGTGTAAGATGTAAAGAACTGGACTGAAGCAAGAATCACTGCAGTCTGTGAACATAAACAACCAATAGTTCTGCAGAGGGTCTAAACTGACTTCCGAGAAATCCTCATTAGAATAAGAACCATACAAGGAAACCAGCCAATGAACTTCAAGCACACACGTGACATACTTCAACAATGCCGAGGCGCCTGCGGTCCTATGTCTAGAGATGAACCTTTAATACCCTTGATACCCACCATGAAATCTGTTCTCACAATACTTAAAGGTCAGGTGACCGGAAATTGAATTCAAACAGTAGTAGAATTCCAGACCGAATAACAACATGGTTTCTCTCCACTTGGTTTGGCAGTCATATCAGGCTAACTCTCATGAAAGAGAAAGACATGGGGTTCGAGGAAGCAGGCCACACTTCAGTGAATAACCATGTGTGATAAGAGTCAGCAGTGGATGGTTTCAGCAGAGAGATTGGACAGTGTCAGGCCATATCCCAAGCAACTTAATGCTTTTCAGTCTGTCACTGTATCTGATCCACATTTTGGATTTCACTTACACACCTGCCTTTTCCTTACCCTCTCATCACAGATTCAATGGCTTGACTACTGTGACCCAAACATCTTGACAAGTCACAGCTACTAGCCAAAATGCCCAGATGGTGTGGGACAATGGTCTGTATTCTGTGAATTATATTTTAAATAAATGCTGATTGGCCAGTAGTCAGGCAGAAAGTATAGGCGGGACAACCAGACAGGAGGTGGAGGCAGGTCAACAAGAACAGGAGAATTCTGGGAAGAGGAAAGCCCATTTCTCTGCAGTCCTGACCCAGCCACAGAGCAAGCAAGATGTGACTGCCTCGCCAAAAAAAGTACCGAGCCATGTGGCTAACATAGAAAGAATAATGGGCTAATATAAGAGTTAATAAGAGGCCTGTGCTAATGGACCAATCAATTTATAACTAATATAGACCTCTGTGTGATTTCTTTGGTACTTAATGACTGAGGGAACCAGGCAGGACAGAAAACCTCAGACAACACTCAGATACAATGTGGCCCCACCTATAATGAAGAGTAGCTTATGGGCAAACATTTATCTTCTCCACATAAGGTCCTCATGAGCTTACAGTTTGACAGACACAGGGTGAAGAAAATAGATGTCAGTTTAGGCTCGTGCATCCTCAACCAACCTGCCTCTTCCACAGACTGCTCCACAGGCTTCTTGCTTTGTAAATAGTCTCTGCTCAAACACATTCAACCAAATAGACAGTCAGCAGAGACACAGCCTGACGTCCATGGGTCTATCTGTTCACTGCCACTTCACAACCTTCAACACATGCACCAGGTCTCATCGTTCAAAACAGGCATCATATTCAGAGGATTTCCAAAAGGCCTTGAAAATCAAAGGAACATAAACTAAAGTCCCCACTTAAAAAAATAAGATTTCTTCAAAATTGCACTTGGTTGGGCTTAAAATGTCTAGAAGTTACTTTTTGTAACCTGGAAAAATCTGGGTCTTCAGATAGAAATGAGTGGCTGTTTCCATAGCAGCCAGTCTCCTAATTACTGAACGGGTGAAGTCCCCTGGCCAAGCTCTTGTCTACATCCCAGCTAATAGAACCCCAGGAGATGAGTGGGTCAGCAGAGCTGGCTCAAGCCTCGTGTCAACAAGCACTGGAGCATCGGCTGCTTCTACAAAACAAAACCAAAACACCTTTATTTGATCTCCGTCCCATCAGGCATCAACCCTGCAATTTCTCCTCCAAAGCAAGTTGTTGTTGACCCTAACAGAAAATGTGTTTTTAAATACTATCTTCTTCAAATAAGCCCCCTGTGGTTATTCCATGCACTGAACTTCACAGACTATCTTGGACAAACATGATCATGAGAGACAAACTATTCAGAACACCATGGACCATCTTTGTGGGTCACAGGAATGAAAGGCCAGTGGCACTGCTGGGACCAGGATCCCTCCTTCAAAAGGTCCCAGGGAAATGCTTTCAGAGAGAGCTTTAGAACCAAGACACAAAGCTAGAGAGGCTGTAATTTGGGGGTCAAAGAACTGGAGGAAAATCTTACTCAATGGTGTCTAAAGCAATTTCATATTCCAAAGACTCACTTTCCCGATACACAGCAGGTGAAAAGCCGTTCTAGACAAAGCCCACATTCTAATCCCAGGGCTAGTCATAATTTTATGACAAGCCTCGATTTGGTCTTATTCTCCCAGAGATCAAAGGCTCATTGTAAAGACACCGTAGAGAAGCACCTTCCAGAAGCATCCAGCCTCAACTCTCTGTGAACCATGAGAGACGCCAAGGCACTTCTGAGATTAACAAGCTCAATATCCTTACTCAAATATCTAAAGTTCAAAAAATTTGTCTTAAGGGAAAATTGTTCACCGTGACATTGAAGCTGCGGTAAGAAAGTACACACCAATCTTTCTGCTAAAAGCTCACAGAGCTCATGACACCTCGGAACATTCCAGTATGCCATTAAAATTAATCACCCAGACAGCAATCTGCCGGATGGCTAAGACTCTGTCTAGCTGCTGAGCTGCTTCTGTAGGTTCCCGTGGTCTAGTACCTCATCATACTTAATTCTGCACATCCAACGCTTGTCTTTATCTGCAAAGGACTCTGCCTTGTTACCACTAATTTCCTTTATGTAGAATCTCATGTCTTCTAGGCTGACCTCAAACTTGTTAAACAGGCAAGAGTGATATTGAATGTCTGATCCTCCTGCCTCCGGCTTCTTTAAGCAGTTTCAAGGATGCAGCCAGAGGTCAACCGCATGAATGCTAGGAAGGTACCGTATCAACCGAGCCACATCCCTCCTCAATTTACATGAGTAGAAAAAGAGGATGGAGAGTGGACAGAGGGTGCTCGAGTTGCCCAGTGCTATAACCAATAAACTCCCAAGCCTGCTTATTTAACGTTACAAATACCTTACATTGAATTCCCCCCTCAAGGAGAAGAACCTGGATTGATTCAGAAACACAGTAGCCTCAGCTGAGGTAATGACCATGGTGGATGAGGCAGAGGTTTTTCCTTGGTGGGTTGTCAGGAGAGCTCTCTGTGGCTTTTGGGTTTTAGTTGAAACCCTCTTGTCGACTTTTGGAGTCCCTTGGCTTGGCTCCAGAGTAAATTTCAACTCTGATGTTTTGTTGATGTTGCAATTTAAAGAAAAAGGTAGGACTGACTTGGGTAAAAAGAGACAACAAACTTTTAATTTAAAAAAAAAGAAGTGCAAACTAAAGCTATCTCCCTGATTTGTAGAACTTTCAATAATACTGCATCTGTAAAATAAAGGAAGGCGTGTGACTGTTCAAAGTATTGCTCAGCTGGCTGTACCTGGGCAGCACTAGAACAAAACTTGTCATGTGTGGGGCGATTTTTATATTCTCAGAGAGAGCACTGGGTACGCAGTTACCTCAAAGCAAAGAAATATAGACTCCATAGACTGTAAGCCTCAGGCGCTATCAGATGATGGTTTTGCTTCTGAGTTGGTAGAAGCTACTACATTGAAAAATGGTGGGAGTTGGTCCATTTCATAAAGATTTACTGGGTAAGGTATAGCTTAGCAGGTAAGGGCACATGCCACCGAGGCTCACAACCTGACTTCAATGGTGGAATGAGAGCACTAACTCCTACAAATTGTCCTCTGACCTCCACATGGAAGCCACAGCATGCGCATACACACACACACACACATAAATTTTTAAAGAAACCTTGAAGATCCTCCCAATATTCATAAGGAAATTAAGTTAGACTCAGAGGTTGGAAGTGAACAGCTGTTATGATGCTAAAGATAAATCCAGATAATTTGACTCTAGCGAGCAGCCTTCCAGGCTTACAGTCACGGAGGTTCTGATGGGTCAATCCCATCAACCTTGGAGAATTTTTAGTGCTGAAATAGCTTTTTCTGGGAATGTCAGTTCATAGGTGTTTTACCTATGTGAACTAAAATGAGAGAAAACCAAAAAATAATAATAATATCTTTATAAGACAAAAAGAAACACAGAAGATGATGTGCTTAAAAAAAACCAAAAGAAGCAAATTCACACCAAATAGCATCAGAAGGAACGTATCTAAGGACTTGTCTATCAAACCAGGAATGGTCCATACTTGAGACTCATATGAGCAACCATCAGAATATCTCATGAGTGTCCCTTGCTAGGGTTCTGACTCCAGGCAAGTTGCTCAGACCCCTCCAGAGTCCTTACATAGTCACATCCTAAGTGAGGACATTGTGGACCAGCAAACTGACTCAGCAGATAGAGACGCTTGCCACTAAGTCTGACAACCCACCTCCAATCCCAGAACCTGAATGATGGAAGGAGAGAATTGACTTTACATGTTGTCCTGAGCTCTATACATGTGCTGTCACACACATGTACCCACACACATAGGTAACCACACACAATAAATAAACACATGTAATAATTTTTAAATGAACAAAGTCTGTTGTGCTTTGTGATAAACTTTGCTACATAGCTTCACTAAGTAAAAACTTGCACGTTCAATGGAGGAGCATCGTGGGCACCATTTATCACCAAGAAGGCAAAAGAATTACTATCCCAAGTGCATCCTATGACACCCATATTTAGTTAGAAAGGAAAGCAATCAAAACTTTTCCTCTTTGCTACCTGACTGAAGGCAATTAAATGGAACAGAATGCCAAGGTGGTGCCCAAAGAATGACTGGAGCATTGCAAAGAAAACTTGCAAACAAGCCAGAACATGGTCAAGGGCCCAAGGCTTTGTGAGGAAATTAATGTACTCTTTCAGGCTAATCCTGTGGGCACTCTCTAGAGCCCATTCTTCCAACTTCTTTTTTTTTTAATTTTTTTGGTTGTTTTGGTTTTTTTAATATTTATTTATTTAGTATACAATATATGCCTTCAGGCCAGAAGAGGGCACCCGACCTCATTACAGATGGTTGTGAGCCACCATAGGGTTGCTGGGAATTGAACTCAGGACCTTTGGAATAGCAGGCAATGCTCTTAACCGCTGAGCCATCTCTCCAGCCCCTCTTTCAACTTCTAATAGATGTTGATAGTAAAGGGATAATACCAAGTGTTTGTCCTCTTCTAGACTCCAAGGGGCTCAGATTCTTTATTTTGCTATCTAAGAATAATCGAGGAATATCGAGCCAGGCAGTGGTGGCATACACCTTTAATCACGGAACTCGGGAGGCAGAGGCAGGTGGATCTCTGTGAGTTCAAGGCCAACCTAGTCTACAAGAGCTAGTTCCAGTACAGGCTCCAAAGCTACAGAGAAACCCTGTCTCGAAAAACCGAGAGAGAGAGAGAGAGAGAGAGAGAGAGAGAGGAATATGTTCACTAAGGGCAGACAGCCTTCTCCTCTGTGCCTATTCTCAATGAGCTCAGCATCAATGCAAAATGACCTTAGCAGGACATGCAGTGCTCACTTGACAGACAGCTTTCCAAGTCTGCCTCAATCCCCAGCACCACACAAACCAGACATAGTGGTGGTGCAAGTTTACAACCCCAGCAATTGGGAGGCAGGGGCAGGAGGACCCAGAGTTCAAGTCCTCTTCAGCTACATAGGAAGTTTGGTGTTAGCCTGAGACTATGCAAAAAAAAAGGAAGAAGAAGGAGGAGGAGGAGGAGGAGGAGGAGGAAGAGGAAGAAGAAGAAGAAGAAGGAGGAGGAGGAGGAGGAGGAGGAGGAGGAGGAGGAGAAGAAGAAGAAGAAGAAGAAGAAGAAGAAGAAGAAGAAGAAGAAGAAGAAGAAGAAGAAGAAGAAGAAGAAGAAGAAATAAAATAAACTAGAATTTTGGCTGTGAAGTTAAGTCACCTGATTCTTTTTGTCTCATCTGATTGAAAAGTCAGTGTGGAGAGAAGCTTTGAAGGCCAAGGGGGTCATTTATTGAAGGATCCTCCTGGAGACAAGCATTGTTCTCCTTAAATGAGACAGTCGATAGGAAATGCCGTGTCCTGAGCATGGCCTTGTTGTCTCTGTGTCGATTTCTTATCGTATCAGAACAGGAGCGGTGGGGACAATCCAGTCAGATGCCTCTGAGGACCCCTGAGACTTAGAGAAAATCATTTAGCGTCATTAGTTGCCAGGCAATAGCCAAATTGAAAGGCCTTGCGTGTAGAAATGATCACAAAAAGCCATTTGTTCCAGATTAAATGTAAAGGGGATTTTTAAATAAACATCAGGCTATTTATTAGCAATAAAAGTAAAGGATGCTCGTCATCTGTATTGTTTGCACACATCATTCCTTCAATTTTCTGGGACACTGTGATGCTAGTGAAGCAAATTCTCTCAAACGAATCTCATTTTTACAACTCCTGTACCTAAACAGTCTCCCCTGGCCTTTATGTAAGTGTGAAGTTATACATATGTACCGCCATCATGTCTGAGTTCATTAAAATAATAATAGCTGGGTTCTTCCTGGTGTTTTATATGTCCCATTATGAAAAGCTCCGCTCTCACGGGGGGGGGGGGTAATCACCCTTTCTACTGCATAGGTCGAAGCACTACACTACAGACATTCCCATCATCTTCTCCCACGGTGAGGGTCAGGAGTCATTCGAGAGCCATGGCATCAGCTGTGGAACAGGTGACCTCCGGGAACACAGAGATGAGTGTGGCCTCTATGACCAGTCATCCCAAATCCTCAGTTGCCCTGGGTGAGAGGCCTGAACCTACATGGATAATTCAGCATTTTGACGCAGGACACGTGATCTAAGACACTGGGAATGACAAACAGGTCATCTCTCCAAAGGACACACAGAGGGATAAGGTGGTAGCTTTCTGACCTGGAGAAGTGAGGATGTCTTGTGGTTTCGATTTCCTCCCCCGACATTTAAGGACAGGGGGCAGTTTTCCCCATACCAGCTGTCCATTTGTGCATCTTCCTTTGAGAGATATCCATTTAGGTTGAGCGCCGACCTCTCATTGAGCTTGCTTGAGTTCTGCTAGTGAGTCTATCGCTCTCTGCATATTTATACCCTTATGAGACAGAAGATTGCAAATGTTTTCTGCTAGTCTTTTTGTTGGAATCTCTCTCTTCTGTCTCTTGTACAGAAGAATTTTAGTGAGGATGTGAACACGCTTTGAGAAATAGTATTGAAGTTTCAAAAAAACATTCACCTCTCTATGAGGTACATACAATGTACGGATAAATGCTGAGCATTTACTGAAAGATATCAAATCAGTTTTTGCACGATGTCCTAGTTTCCCATATGCTGATATGATGGAATTCCATGGTAACAAGCAATTTAGGGGACAACAGGTGCCTTTTAGCTCACACTTCCCGGTTATAGTCCATTTCCATGAGGAGCTCACAGCAGCAGAATTTGAGATAGCCAGGAGTATTACATC
Organism: Chionomys nivalis; assembly: GCF_950005125.1. NCBI lineage: Eukaryota > Metazoa > Chordata > Mammalia > Rodentia > Cricetidae > Chionomys > Chionomys nivalis. Next base: position 50,565,068 of record NC_080104.1, on the reverse strand, counting down.
CATGTCCTGACCAAAGAAAAATGAATGCATACACACTCATGTGCTTGCTTGCTGCTCTGTTTCTCTTCTTATGCAATTCAGAACCTTCAGCCTATGGAATACTGCTTCCCACAGTGGGTTAGGTCTTCCTATGTCAACTAATTTAATTGTCAATGCCCTAAAAACGTGCTTATAGGCCAAGTCTAATCAGACGATCCTTCATCGAAAGGCTCCTTCCGCGTGACTCTAGGTTATGCCAAGTTAGCCATTATAGCTACTACAAAGAGACACAGCTGGACATGCATGTTTATTGTCACGCTACTCACAATAACCAAGATATGAGAGCAAATGAATTCAGTCATCAAAAAAATTCATAAAGAAAAAGTGCTACCTATGCACAATAAAACACTGGTTCAGTCATGAAAAAGCAAAATCCTGCCATCTGGGATGACATCTCTGAACCTAAAGAACATTCAGCAAAATGAACCATGTTTAGAAAAAACAGCCCTGCCACCTAGTATCTGCTCTGGACAAATACTAGGTGCTCTTGTGTCTGATTCTTCACCTGGGAAATGAAGTTCATCCGAGTACCAATTTCTAATCGCTTTACAAATAAGACACATGGCTTAAAAAACAAAAACAAGCAGAGTGATAAGAGAAGTTGGCCAATCACTATTACCTATTACAAAAATCATGGTACTGGGTGTGGTAGGTAGATACCAGTGTCCCAGTAACCAACGTGCAGATGTCATGCCACTGTGTGAGGGAATATAAAGTAACTACAAGGGTCCTTAAATACACTAATGTTTTTAAGTCTTATATTTTAGCCCTTGATTTTCGTGATTATAGTATTTCCATTAATAATTACTATCAGGGACTGAAGAGATGGCTCAGTGGTTAATAGCCTGTACTGACCTTGCAGAACACCTAAGCTGGGATCCCAACACCCACATTGAGTGGCTCACATACTCTAATGCAAGTTCCAGAGGATCCAATTGATTTTTGGCCTCTGAGAAAATGTGTACTCATGTGCACATGTATGCGTGCGCACACGCGCGTGCGCACACACACACATATTTAAAGCTACTACTAATAATGGTTCCTAATGTGATAGAAATAAATCTATTAGCACCTTGTTAAGATACACCAGATGAGAACGGATTTTGAGACTATTTCACTTCTGTTCCATACATAGTATCCATATAGGAGACTCCAGAGTCTCCACAGCTTCCTTTAGGCTTAATTCCTTCAAAACTGTATTCAGAGTCAGTATTAAGTTCATCGATCTACATCCACAGGTGCCATACACTCAACATCATCTTCCCTTCAAAGTAATGTAGATATACCTTAGTGCAAAAGATTTGACCATGAAGCACAACGCTATAAATTCCACACCCAGCACAACAACAACAACATTAATAATGGGAATGTATCTTCCATCAAGAAAGCAGTAAGACACTACAGAAAACAGAGAGTCACTGCAATACACTCATGGGGAGTGTACCCACAGGCAGCATGAAGAGCCACAAACAACCACAGGAGACCATAGCAACAGGCAGGGTGAAACCATCCTCCCAAACTCCCCAGTGCTCATACAACGCAACGAGATATAGATTCACAGGCAATCTGGTAACAGGAATCTGGAACAGTTTGTAGAGCAAGAAGGCCTATCTTCAGCAGCCAATTTTCCTGCCTGTACATCACACTCCATCTTGAAGATTAGTCAGCAAAAAGCATTGACCCTCAGCTCTCTGACCCAGGACTACACGGAACACCCAACCTTTCCTGGCAGGTCTTCTGAGGCATTGGGGCAAACACACTTAAGACATCCAGCTTCGCGGTGGATGCCACAGATGTTTCATTAACATCCTGGACACTGCCAGGACACCCTGGAATTACTAAAGTGCTAACCTGCCTGACACACGTGCACAGTGGTACAGTGGAGAGGAGGAGAGCGACCAGCGTGAGGACGAAAACAGATCGTTTTTCTCAGGCTGCAAACCATTGTCTGTAAAGGAAATACATTTAAAAAGAACCACAACACAAAACAATTTCTCTGAAGAATTGACTATTTACTCCTCATAGCAGAAAAAAAAAAGTTAGCCTGTTCTGGAAACACATTTGTGAGCAAGAATAGGTTTTTATACATACAAAGACCTTCATTATTCCTGTTCAAAGACTTTAGAACAGCCTGATGTTCAAAAATAACAGAAAAAAAAGCAACATAAAAATTTCAACACCAGTGTAAATGAAAATTGATAGTTCTGGTCTCTTTCAAAATTCTAGCTTCAGTCATCATCGTCTGAAAGTCAATATTACAGTATCAGCAGATCCTCCGAGTTAATTTAAACCTTTTCAAAATCTAGCTTTTAAATTCAATAATGAGCCAAATAGAATATTTGGTGGTTTTCAATAAACAGTGTTTAGAAATGAATGTGAAGATAGATATTAGACAAGGATCCAATACCTGAGGAAACAGTGAGACATTGTGAGGCAGGAGCTGCCTGAGTTGTGAGGGCCAGAGCCTGGGCCCTGACAGCCATAACAAAACAGAGTCAGCCACCTGACCTCAAATTAGCCAATTAAAGAAAGGGGTAACAGTGAAAATCTGAGAAGAGGAGTGTGTTCAGTGCAGCCACACCCGAAAGAGGAAAGGAAAGGTCCAGAGATCCCCACGCACACCAGCCCCAAGCTCATCTTTGAGTCTTGACATCAGGTTATCTTTATATAAGAGCAAGAGGTGTGCATAGCTGAACAGTCCTAGTTGAGATACAGTCTTGCCCATCCCTGATCCACCATTTTCTCAGAAAGGGCATCTGAAATATTATCACAAAAGTATGAACTCTTTCTGAGGAACAAACTAGCTTTAGCTGGCCACGGGTTCTTAGCATGACATAATCTTCTTAGGATCCACTGTTTCAGTAATCAGATAGCCAAGGGACAGACATACGTGTTTCTCTTTAGACTGTCTGCATTCCTTGTATAGTTCCAGGAGAAGGGACAGAAGGAAGAGTGAGGATAGCAAGCGTCCCTTAAATGAGCCCACCAAACAGCAAGTGGCAGGTCCTACATAGAATTTCAGCACTCTGGGAGATGAGGTACAATATTTGCCAAGAGGATGAGCCCAGCCTGCGTTCCATGGTAAGTTCCAGAATAAACTTGAATATATAGAGAAACCATGTCTCAAAACCCAAATTTAAAAAAAAAAAATAGCCTGCCAAAACACAAGAAGTTCTACTATCCATCCTTACTGAGAATGAAAACCAGACAAAACAGGGGTCATCTAAAGGGCAGCCGGCTCCAGAGAACATTAGCACATAAAATAAAAGCGCCACAAAAGCCTCAACATGGGAGTTCAAAAAACCACAGTAATTAAATCAAACTAAGGAATTATTAAATGAGAGATACGTGGAAGGCAGACAAGGAAATGTGGAAATGAAATAATTGGTTTGCTTTGCTTCTTTTGATGATTACATACAAGCAAATACAAATACACACACATATAGTATAGATACAGTATATATAGTATATTCATACTGTATATGTATATATTAAATCTAGTTATATAGCTAGTAAGAGAAAGACAGACATCTTTTCATAAGAAGCAAGCTAGATTTACTAAATCAGACACGGTGGTACATACCTGTAACCCCAGCACTTGGGAAGAAGAAGCAAAGGATCAGGAGTTTAAATCTAGTTTAAGGAAAGCCTGGGCTACAGGAGACCTTGTCTAAAAAAATTAGAAATAAATTTAATTTAAAAAATTTTTAAAACAGAAAGAGGGAAGAAATGAGGAAAGAGGGCATGGGGAAAATAAAGAGAACTAAAATTTACATATAAAATGTTATATGGACCGGGCCAAAAGGACGGTACATTTGCCACTGTGGGGAAAAAAAACCTAAGCTAAATAAACTTGAAGAGAAGGAAAAGTTTGCTTTGACTCACAGGTTCAGAGTTTCGGTCCCTGGTCATCTGGATTTGTTGCTCTGAGTCTGTGCTGATTCCCAATCTTACATCACAGGTGTTGGGGTCAGCCTGTTTACCGGAAGGGGCTGACATCACAATAGCCTTTTCACTTGGTCTTAAAGGTCCCATCACCTCGGAAGACAGTCACAGGTTGGGACCAAGCTTTCTAAACACTGCTTTGAGAGACACCTCAGATCCAAATGTGTCGCACTGGGGCTGGCGAGATGGCTCAGCAGTTAAGAGCACTTGCTGCTCTTGAAGAGAATCCAAGTTCAGTTCCCAGCAGACATGGACACGCATAACTCTCTGCAGGAGATCCAATTCTCTTCTGGCCTCTTGTGGGTACTGCACACACATGGTACATGCAGGAAAAATAAATACACATAAAATTAAAAATAATAAACCCTTGTTTAAAAAGAAGTGTCGTGTCAAGGAACATCATACACATCACTCTGACTGGTCCACTTGACGGGCATTCAAACTTTTCCCGGAATACGATGTGACATAACTAGCCATTTTTCTATAGTGTGATACAATGGGACATAAATATCAGTTTTTCTGGAGTGTAATACAATGACAGTGATGCCTAAAACTCTTCAGTTTGCTTCTCTACCTCCTTGACATCCATTAGGAGGATGTGTTCAAGTCACAGGCAGACTCCTAGTCCTCAGCTCCACACTTCAAACTTCACGGGAACAGACAGAGCCAGATGCACTTCAGTGCTTCTGCATCCACTCAGAAAAAAGAAGCACTCTGGGGGGCTAACAAAGCCTCTACCCGTTTCACTGGTTCTGGAGGAGAGGCACATGGACTCACTGCGTCAACCAGTTAGACAAAGGTCACCATTCTTGATGCATCTGAGCAGTGTTGGAAACATTTATTCAAATAAACTATGTCCGTTTAAAAAAAAATCTCCTTGATACTTTCTTGTTAAATAGCATCCCTCTTAGGGGCAAAGTCTTATGGACATTTAACTAGGAAAAATACGTATTGTACACTTGTCATTTCATAAAAATGACAAGCAAAGGGTTTTCTGGAAGATTGGGTGATATTTGCTCATGCAAATATCAAGACAGCAGCATTCCCAAATTGTTTGGGGTTTTAATGGGGGACAGCATTTAACAGAACAATGACAATAATATCACTCAAAACACACTGACCTATTACCTGATCCTCTTCCCAAAGCATCTCCATATAACTTCATTGACATCTTTCTGATAACAACCCTGTGCTTCGGTTACTATAGCTATTGCATTCAATATAAGGAGGAAGACGCTGAGAACTAAAAGGGTAACTTATTTATAGTCAAGAAAGGGGTGGTGGGAGTACAGGCTGACACATGTTCACACCGCCCATGAGTGTGAAAAGGTATGGAGGTGTGAGATAATCACCATTTGCTCATCTCTGATTCAAATTACTCTCTTTGAGAGCTATATCCAGCATTGTATGTTTAAAAGCCATGTCAAACTTAACATATCAAGAATGAATGATGCCACCTCCTACGCGGAACCCTCTCAGACGTGTCGCCGTGCTTGTCTTCGTCTGTGTTCTCTTGCCATAATAAACCAGACTTTAACATCTGCATTTCCCTGACCTCTGAGTTATTCTGGTGAACTATCAAACCTGAAGTGGCTCCTGCCAGTCCCCAGATTCCTATACAGATGGAGAGAGCTCTCCCGAATGTAGCTGTTGTCTGGAGGGAGAGCCACTGCAGGGAGACTCCTTCCTTGGACTGCGATCTGCCTAACTCCAGTTCCTGTATCAAATTGGGGTAAACTATATATGGTAAAAGCTTGGAAGATTTTACAGTGAAATCATCTGACTTTTTTTACATACTTGTTCAAATGGAAAGTCAACACACGAAATTGTTTTGTATGTAATTTATTTGGGTGACATGTGTGCATGCTTGTGTGTGTATGTGTGTGTTTACGTGTATTTATGCCATGATGCATGCATGGAAAATACACAGGAGTCAGTTTTCTCCCTTCATGGGGTCCTGAGGATGTACTCAGGCTGTCAGACATGCCAGCCTCTTCACCATGGGGTCCTGGGGATGTTACTCAGGTCGTATTCCACATTATTTGGTCATGGTAAAACAGATCAGAGTTCCTTGCAAGTCAAACGGTTTATCTGTGGGTGGATAGTGATGAAAAGAGGTGTCCCCTCTCTGCTTCACATACAAGTCAAAGTTCTGAAGTGTGTGCTGCATTATTGCCCTTGCTTGTGGAATGCACCATTGAAATCACTGAAGAAATCAAGGTCTCTGCATGCCCCATACGCAGGGCCACATGCACTGTGTCAACAATGACATTACAAGACACTGAATGTCAATGTGTGCTCAGTCACTCAGCTTGTTGAAAGCTAAGTCATAGGCAACTCAAATAGCAGACTTGGAAATTCTAACTCAGGACTAATTTGGGTCTTTTCTTTTGTTATTTTTATTAGGTGGGTCAAGGGTCTATCAATTTTATCTTCTCAAAGAACCAGCTCTTACATTTATTGATTCTTTGTATTCATTTGTTGTTGTTGTTCCTATTTTGTTGATTTCTGCTCTGCTTTTTATTCTTTATGACTTTGGTTTTGGTTTGTTTTGGCTTTTCCAACTTTTTTAATTTCATCCTTAAATCATTTATTGTGTTCTTTCTAATATTTTAATGTAAGCACTTAGAGTTATAATTTTCCATCAGGCTTTGAGTGTGTCCCAGAGGTTTTGTTGTGTTTTGTTTTTGTTTACATTTAGTTCCAGGAAGTTTTTTATTTCTTTCTTGATTTCTTCTTTGGCTCATTCATCATTCAGTAATGAGTAGTTTGATCTCCATGAGTTTGCATAAGTTTTTGTGCAATCAATCTTAAGTTTCACTGCATTGTGGTCAGATAGGATACAAGGAGTGATTTCGAAATTTTTGAATGTGTAAAAATTTGTTTTGTGTCCCAGAATGTGATCTATTATAGAAAAGTTCCCCTGTGCTGCTCAGTGGAGTGTGTGTATGTGTGTGTGTGTCATTTAAGTCCACTTGATATTTGGTATCAATCTTGATGTGTCTTTGTTTATTTTTTGCCCATATAACCTGTCTATTGGAGAAAGTGGGTATTGAAATCACCTATTAATAGATTGATGTTAATTTGTGTCTTTACATCCAGTAGTAAATGGATTTTTAATGGCTCCCCGAAAGTCCTGGACATATATGTTCAGAATAGTAATGTCTCTGGTTAACTGTTAAAATTGAGTGCTCCTCACCGGACTGAAATCTCAAGGTCCAAATCAGGAGCAGAAGGAGAGAGAGCACAAGCAAGGAACTCAGGACCGTGAGGGGTGCACCCACATACTGAGACAATGGGGTTGTTCTATCTGGAACTCACTAAGGCCAGCTGGCCTGGGTCTGAAAAAGCATGGGATAAAACCGGACTCGCTAAACATAGCGGACAATGAGGACTACTGAGAACTCAAGAACAATGGCAATGGGTTTTTGATCCTACTACACGTACTGGCTTTGTGGGAGCCTAGGCAGTTTGGATGCTCACCTTACTAGATCTGGATGGAGGTGGGTGGTCCTTGAACTTCCCACAGGGCAGGGAACCCTGATTGCTCTTCTGGCTGACGAGGGAGGGGGACTTGATTGGCGGAGGGGGAGGGAAATGGGAGGCGGTGGCGGGGAGGAGGTAGAAATCTTTAATAAAGAAAGAAATAAATAAATTTTAAAAAAATTGAGTGCTCCTCTTCATCTCTTCTTATTGATTTTATTTTGAAGTTTATTCTGCAGATATTAGGATAGAAGTGCCTGCTTGCTTCCTGGGTGTATTTGGTTTCCTTATCCTTTCAGTAAGAATATGTCTTTTGATTGGAGAATTGAGGCCACTGGTATTCAAAATTATTATTGAAATGTGTGTGTTAATTGTGGCCATTCTGTTATTAATTTTGGTGCTGTTTATGATATCCACGGTCTCTCTGCTCTTCCCATTCCATTCTTCGGTCTAAAATATTGGTTTCTGTATTTTCTTCTAGGTGTTCTCACTTGTCTCTCCAGCCATGTTGTCTTTCCTCAGTACCCAAAATGCACTGCAGCCCTGCACACCCAGCCAGTCCATCCCTCCAGTCAGCATGAGTCTTTCTTCACTGAACAATCGCCGCAGCGACTATGGACTTGGCATCGGCGAGCAGGATGCTCTTCCTGCCGGAGGAAGCATATACCAACGAAGCAAGCCATTCTAATCTAAGTGAGATGAGCTGTGAAAGATTGGGGGCAGCAGAAAGCCATTTTGTTTTTAATGATTTAATGTAATTACAAATAGCAAACCAGTCTTGACAGTTCCAGAAGGCTTCCTGAAGCAGCGCCCAAAGTTGATTCCTAAAATCTGCATAAGACAGCCAGATAGAGTGTGGAGAGCGTCCGGGATGATGGGAGTGTTAAGTCATGTCTGAACTGTGAGTAACATCTCAGCTTAACATTCCCCGCCATTTCCCTCAGACTCTCCCCTTACGTCTTTGCCCACGTACCAATTCCTGTTCCAGATGGTGAGACAATACTGATATCAACCAAGGGGGGAAAAAACAAAAACCTCAAACTTTCCAAGCACAAGAAACTGCAATTTAAATAAAAATTGCTGGAAAGGTCTCCATTTCCCTTCCAATTTGAAGTTCTTCTGTAACACCACATTAATATTCTCTACAAAACTAAAATATATGATGCTGAAAATATCCAAGCATTTCATGCATGAGGTACCATGGTATTTAAAACTTTTCTCTGCAACGCCTTGAAGATTGATGAGGCTTTTAATCATGTATGGAAATGGAAGTGGCAAATGGGTTGTAGTGGAGTCTCTGGGTCGAGCCATCATCTGCTTCTGCCGTCTGCAGAGTTAAATGAGGACTCCTCCTGATTGATGGCTGAAGTGCAATTGCTTCACGAACCACTGGTCTTCCAAAAACGGCAATTATAGATGTGGAGGCTTGTTGTATTTTATTAAATGTTTAAACAACTATTAAAGTTATTCATGCCCCGTGTAGAACAATAAAATAACACATTCGGTGTGTGTTAAAATATTATCATAGAGCTTTAAGCCAATTTAAAGTAAGAGAAGATGAATATATATATATAATATATATATATGGGATGTATATTTTAAATCCATGGGTGCTGGATTTTAGTGGTAGAATATTTGCTTATCATGCCCAAGTTGCTGAATTCAGTCCCAGGTACCACCATCACCCCACACACAGTATAGAACAGATGTAAAGAAAATGTTTACATACAAGGTGCTTAATGGGTCAACATAAAGAACTCTTCCTTTCCAAACCACACACGAAGAATTTGTAAAGATATACTATGTGGTGAGACACTCTGAACATTTGCATCTGATAGGCAACGGTTCCAAGAAAACATGATTAGCAGTACGGCATGGAGCTCACTCAAGGACTGTCTACCCTCAGCCCAACAAGAAGCCACCAATTAATCAAGCAGAACAAAGGAAGACATTGTGTTCAGTGAAGAGGAGAGAAGACGAAAGGAAAATGAACATGAACGTGTGTTAATGACAACTTCCCGGATGAATAAAACGGAATGCCAAGTCAGATGATCTTACCAAGCTAGCTCCATCTTAAAATGACAGTCTACACAACAACGTGAAATCTCACTAAAGACATCAGCCTGCCAAGCGCTGTATCTCCACACAGATGTCGTATCTCCACACAGACACAGTTCTCAGGAGCTGAACGTCTCCTGTCTTCTGGGGAACAGGGTGTTTAATGAGCAGGAAACTTGAAAGATGTCTCCAGAATTAAAGCATCCATTTCACAAATCCTACGAGGGCAATAACAGGGCTGGCTCCATCACTATGTACTTGCGAAATTAGTCTGCTGTTGCCCTCACCTGCCTGTGAAAGCTCTGAGCGGTATCACCGGTTCTCCTCAGACTGCAGTCAGCTCGTGCACCTACTTTAAGAAAAACTGACTGTTTGGTTATACAGTTTAGCCACAGAAATCTAGAAAGCAACAAGCGCTCCTACATAGAGCCTGGCAATGGACACCTAAAACAAGTTCCAATTTGCTTTCACTGTGTAATCAGATAAACCAAATATGGCCAAGAAAGCATTTTAAAGGGCAGGCTGTACAATGCTTCACGCTGACTAGGATAATTACTTTTTCTGGTTGTCTAGAGCATTCCTGAGTGTTCAAAGCACAACATTAAGAGTTTAAATCAACTTTCACCAAATGTTGCGTCAGTGAGATGTCTTCCCTCAACCTACCACCCTGCTTACTAGTTCTACACTGATGCCATCTTGATCACCAAAGCATCTGGCAGCTATGCAGATGTGTTTGGAACTAGTCTGTGACACTGTGACAAATGTACATGTGTGCTTGCTACCACTCTGCATAAATCAGACATTTTTTTTTCCTTACCAATGAAGCTTTCCGACTGAATTCAGCTGCCAACACTCTGGCTCCCCGCCTTTCACATGCACGGGAAGGATGCATTTCTCTGGCCTGCTGAGGTCAGGTATGGTCATGTGCTTCCACATAAATGGAAGCATCCATGTCTACTATGGACTATGGCTGTCATGGCCAGTGTGAGCTACCACGGAAGCTGTCTAGGGAGTTCAGTTGACCAGGCTGAGATGTGTATATCCCCCTACTGGCCTCTTTTGGAAATGCATTGTGATAAAGAAGTGTAAACCAAGTTCAAGATACTAGGACTTTTTTTTTTTTTTAATCTTGGCGTAGCTTATAGTATTGCCAAGGCTAATGCAAGAACTAAGGAAGCCTAAAGCATGAGGAAAGGCATGCCTATGTGCCCATGACGAGTGAGGATGCATTTAAAGTGCAAAACAGGAAGGCAGAATTCTATCAGCAATCACATATCTTTAAATAGGAATTGGTCATCATTTTCATCTAATTCAACTGAAAAAAAAATATAGCATTTAGACTCCAAATCCTCTCTGTTTCTCTTAAACAGTTACTGTAATAACCCAAACCATAATTAATCACTTAATTTAGGGCTCTAATCACATGTGTCAGGGTATCTTGACATAAATTTACCTTTAGATTTGGTGTCTACACATTAATTTACAGGCTACAATTTCATATACTTTTGAAGAATTAACAGAAATGTCTACAGTTCTTCTTAAAATAACATGATGTTTTCAAACAACCCAGATGAAGGTTACCTATTCATTTTTTCAGTAAATAGCTTCAGCAAACACTAGAGAAAAAAAAGGCTATCCATGACTAAATACAACCCCATGCAAGTATATACTAACTATTTAGTCAAAAGTTTTGTACCCACAGATTGGCAGTAAGTGTTGGAAAAATAATATTTAGCACTGTCACCTTTCTGCTATTAGGGACATGTCAAACTAAAAGTTGCCTCCGCCTGAAAAAGCACATACAATTTACTGCGGGGCTCAAACTGAGGGGTGCTTTTCCTACTTCGTGTGTTGTTCCTGTGGTCAAAGATGTTTCTAGCCGGTGCCTCTGTTGATGTAATCCTTCGTGTCTTGTTTTCATTTCATTCTCAGTTTCATCTGTTACACTTCATCACTACAGATGTTCACTTCGTTTCTACCGTCTGACATCTGCTCCCGTGGTTCAGTTGTTTTGTACGGTTTCTTGGGGTTTCCACACTAAGTTCGGTCATCCTAGTAACCCTTAGCCATCTTAATGCCCTTCTTCGATAACTACGTACTTGAAGAACTATAGCATATTTGTGTTCACACAAATGTTGAGAATTCAGACAAAGAAAATGGTGATGCTACTGAATTTACTGGTGGACAGAAAAGCTTAGAGAGCTACTCTACTCTAAATGAATGGAAATCTTGGCCGTATATCTACACCATATGAAGAGCCTACCCGGGCCAGTTCATCCTGTTTTCCCACATAGTCACTAGATGAAGTATTTTTAAATGCATACTCTACCTATTAACTATGGGTATGTCAATCATTCCATCTGACCAAGCGGCCAGTACAGAAGATTCTTTTATCTATTCCTGAATCCATGACAACGGATACAAGTTTGACAGATGCTTTAAATAGATTGATATGTTTTAATATATTTGATTGGGGAGGGGATTCAAGACAGGGTTTCTCTGTAGCTTTTGGAGTCTGTCCTGGAACTCGCTCTGTAGACCAGGCTGGCCTCGAACTCACAGAGATCTATCTGTCTCTGCCTCCTGAGTCTACTCAGGAATAGACTCAGGAATTAAAGACGTGCACCACCACCGCCCAGCAATAGATTTGATTTAACTTAACCAAAAGATTTTAATTTGAATGACTAAGAATTGTCCCCACGACCTTTGCACTCAAACTTATTCTTTCCAGATTTTGTATGCCCACTCCACAGTGGAGGACTCTCCCCACTTCTAATCACACTGTTGTGTATCTAGACTAGGCAGCTTTCAAATTGCCTTGCAATTTGGCTCTACCCCAAAAGAAGAGGGTAGGCAATACTTCAGGATTATACACATCCTGATGGAAAATGCACCTACTCCCACAGGGCACACCTCTCCTAAGTAGGCTTTCTAAGCAAACATTCATTCAAAATCAAGCTACAAAAACTGTATCAACAACTTCACATTATGGAATGAGCCTTGTCTGAGCAAACCACACAATATGGTGGCTAAGAGTCACACACTCACTCACACACTCAGTTACTTCTCTATCTTCTCTGAAATTTTCAAGGACTGGTAGAAGTTTTAATTTTTCCCTTTTGGAATACAGAAAAGACCTGGAGAAGTTTTAGGGCAATGAAATTATTCTCTGGGGTTCTATAATGATTGCTACACCTCATTGAACGTTTGCCAAAAATCCACAGAAATGTCTATCAAGAGTGAGCCATTATGTATACGAGGGTGATCATGGCACGCCAAATGTAGATTCCTTAACTGCCACAAGTGAACCACTCTGCTGGGAGACCCTAATAAACCAGGGAGTTGCTGGTGTGTAGAGGGAGGGAAGTTAAGTTGGAAATCTCTCTGATTTCTCCTCAACTTTATTGTGAACTGTAGCACAATTAATAAACATCCAGAGACAAAAATGGGGATTCAACCTGAAGGTCAGAAAAGCAAAGCAACTAGCCACTGGCTCTTACCTCTACCTCAGTCTGAAATGGTGATCCTGCCTCCAGGAATCTCAGAATGAGACTGTCCGAGACTGTCTCCTCCCATCTTATATTCCTCTCTAGTGCTGGGATTAAAGGCGTGCACCACTACTGCCCAGTTTCTATGGCAAACTAGTGTGGCTACTGGGATTAAAGGTGTGGGTCACCACTGCCTGCTCTGTAAGGCTGATCAGTGCAGCTGTTTTACTCTCTGATCTTCAGGCGAGCTTTATTTATTAAAATACAAATGAAATATCACGACCGTGAACCTTTGGCTACTTCAGAACTCTCTGCAGCCTGAATCTTTACTGTAATAAGCTAAGCCTGGCATCTCCAGGCAGTAGTTGCTACAGGAACAAAGATGGATATGGGATGAGCAATGAGGGTCAAATCCACAGTTATGACTTCCTCTGTGTGTGAATGTGGGGGAGCATATGACTGTGAGTGTAATATGTGAGTGTGTATAGATGAGTGTGCATGAATGTGCATATGTGGGGGTAGACATGCGAGTATGTGTGTATATATGGATGTGCAAATGCAGCTGGGGTGCGTGTGTGTGTGTGTGTGTGAATATGTATGCAGAGGTGTAAATCTGTATATGAATGCATTTGTATGTGCACATGTGAGTGTGTACAAGTGAACATGTATATAAGTGTGGCATAGGCATGTGAGAATGTACGTGTAAAGGTGTGTGCGTATGATGATATATGTTCAAGTGAGTGTGTACATATTTATGTTTGTGTGTATAAGAGGCATTGGCTCAGTCCTTGGTTGGAGTCTATTTACCTCATGCCTATTAAGGTGACTGCCTTCTTTACTAACACCAAGGCGGTTCTGATGAGGACCTGCACTCTGGGTATTATAGACACATCAGTGAACAAAACAGACATCATTTGACCCCATCAACTCCAACTGGGGGAGATAAGAATCAAACTTTTAAAAAAAACTCTAGATAGAAACTGATGATTTATTCATAAAGTATAAAACATTTAAAACAAACAATAGAAAGTATATGTTCATAAAGGTCTAAGTAAAAACAAAATAGAACATAAACAGGTCACATAAGGCAAGTGAGTCGGGGACTCTTCCATGGAGAATGTACATTTTAAACCAACACAGAAAGAGAAAGAAACAGACATCCAGAGAACAAGGAAGAATATTTCAGTACTAAGTTGCTAAAATAAGAAAGCTTTGTCTTAGGAGACCTAAATGAGAAGGTATAACTGGAGCATCGGGAGCCAAAGAGGAAGACGAAATGGCTCGCTTTCGGAGAGGAGTCTGGCTTTCCTGCAAACCCAATGCAAAGCAGCCCTTGGTGCTTTGAAGAGGGAATGAGACATTGCGGGCACCCTGTAACTAACAGGGAGCCGAGTGGCCATCTCCTTAAGAGCTCTCCTAAGAGCGGAAGGAGAGCACTTCACACTGAACTGCAAGCAGTAAACTAGAATTGGAAGTGGAATGTGCAAAACTCAGTAAGTACAAGCAGAGGCTGCCGGGAAAATTGCCTCCGAGGCAGAGGCACTTCCCACTGTGCAAAACAGTGACACTCTGGGGGTTGTGCACAGTCAGCGTCGTATTATGCTTGGGTTGAGGCTGTGCAAACCCTTTTTAGGGGAAGTATTCCCACGTGAGAGAGAACCCAAGGGGTAGTATTTGTTCTGTCATCAATGGCGCCATGCTACAAGGGCAGAGTAAAAGCCCTAATGACCCTACTCAGACGCCTATTTCAGCCCCTTCTCGGCACTCCGTTGCAAGATTTCAAATATAAGAGTAAGATTCAGAAGCTAAATCTGTCTTTCCAGTGGCTTTCCTGGGTGCATTCTAAATTCTCATTAAGAGACACAATTAAAGAACTAATGAGAAATAACACTCCTTGTCCCCAGATGTCCACCGGGGCCCTATCCTCCATACAAACTCTCAATAAAGTTAAAGCAAAGTGAGTCCCAACACGGGAGAGTTGATGGAACTTTGCATTCCAACCAAGGGATCCATTTCCCATTTGACTGACCAACCCTACAGCTGCCCAGGCCCAGACCCAGGATTAGGACTTGGCCTGCCCCAACATTAATCCCATCTATGGTCTGCTGGAGCACGTGAAGGGACCTGACCCACAGACCCAAAGCTGCAAGATCTCCACAGCACAGGGTACCAGCAGGATGTTCAGAAAGAGTCCTATCGGGGGCACAGCATCCGAAGAGGAGTGGAGGCAAGGGACCTCCAACCGGACCAATGATTCTGCAATGAACCCTTGCAAGTACAGATGTATGGACCAAGCATACGGCGTGACTTGTTGGGTCACACTGAAGCTTCCATGATAAGATTTTTAATTCTTCCTTTTTTTTTTTTTAATTTTCTCTTTTTTCTTCATTTTTTTTTCTCTTGAATTTTGTTTTATTTGGGGGAGTGCAGGAGCAGAGGGTGGATGTGAAGGGGCAGGGAATGAATGGGATCAAGATACATGATGTAAAAAACAAACACACATAATAAGTAAATTTTATTAATAAAGATTTTTTTAAAAGCGAGGCATCCAGTGGTGTGACAATTCTCAGAGTAAAGATATCCACAGATAAAGTTCCTAGGACTCTAACTGCTAAGGGTATCACAGCAATGATTTCTACTGAAGTATTGTTAGTGAGATCCTATGTTTCTACATCTTCTTTACCATAACCAGTATGGTATCCTCAGCCACCCATCTGGATTTCCCACCTTTACTTAGACTCTCTACCTTGTTTTCCCTCCGCCCTGCACTTTAGAACTGCTGAGTCGCTCGCTACTCTCTCTCCACCTGCTGGGACCTGGCAGAACTCACAGTCACAGGGACTCGGAATCCTCAGAAAGATACGCTTCACCTCACACACTGAGACAATGGGGATGTTCTATCTGGAACTCACCAAGGCCAGCTGGCCTGGGTCTGAAAAAGCATGGGATAAAACCGGACTCGCTGAACATAGCAGACAATGAGGACTACTGAGAACTCAAGAACAATGGCAATGGGTTTTTGATCCTACTGCACGTACTGGCTTTGTGGGAACCTAGGCAGTTTGGATGCTCACCTTACTAGATCTGGATGGAGGTGGGTGGTCCTTGGACTTCCCACAGGGCAGGGAACCCTGATTGCTCTTAGGGCTGACGAGGGAGGGGGACTTGATTGGAGGAGGGGGAGGGAAATGGGAGGCGGTGGCAGGGAGGAGGCAGAAATCTTTAATAAATAAATAAATTAATTAATTAATTAAAAAAGATACGGTTCACCCAGGCTTTCCTGATTAATCCTCATGTTATCACCACAGTGCAGGCATAGGCAGGCCACTCTGCACTCTGCATCCCCTCCACACATAAAAAAGTCATGGGAGGTAACAATTACTACTCCAGAGCGCTCTTCGGGCTAAGTTCTCTCCTTCCTTTGTGGACTAGGCTATTTTACATTGCTTAGAAGAAATCTAACGGAAAGCTCAGAGCAACGTGGTGCCTGTCGGTTTGGTGCATCGCAATCTTCAACTCCGTGGACACTGACTAAGTCTGCATCCATTTATGCGTTTATTTCAGCATTCCTAATGAGGAGATGAGCGTGTGGCTTTTTTTGAGTTTTCTTTTGAACTGATGATTCTAACAAGATCTCTCCACCGTGGATGAGTTGCTGTTTTGCTTAGGTTCATTTTATAATCTAGGAAGCTCATGTTTCAAGTTCATCTGCCACCCAGGAATCTCCTCAGCCACTTCCTAAGGTGAGGGTCATCCCATCTCTGCTCCAGGAAATCCAGTAAAACGAAGCTCAGGGTCCCACTCTGAGCCATTTGTATCTTACCCAAGTAAACACGTAGAAATTTAACTCCAATCTATTTCTAAAACCCTCTGCATCAGTCCTTCAGTGTTATCTCTTCTGTGACAGCTCTTCAAAAAAGGACAAATTTATTTTCTGTGTGACAGCAGCCAATGACACTTCCCAGCAGAACAGTAGCTAGGTGCTGAGTATGCAGAATGTGGCTGTCAGAATTGAAGCATCAGGGTCTATACACACAATCTAGAATGCTTTCATAACCACAGAAGGTGCAAAATACCACATTCATGCTTTAGTGTTTACAAAAATGAAATGCTTTGCATATATTAAACTGAATAAATTACATTATTAAAGTTCATCTGGCTTTTTTGTTTCACTTTGCTCAATATGGCGAATAGATATTTAAATCACAAAAAACTGTCAGGTCCTGTTGGTTGGGCAGTCTTATTCTAGAACCCCGATTCCTCCCTAGAGTCTCCCCTTACTTATTCTGACCACATATCTCCAGGTCCTCTAGCCATTGTCAAACCATCTGGTTTTCCACTCCTTCCGAGTGCTGGCTCATTCACATGGCATATGTCAGCTTCCTGAAATTTTGGATAAAGCTTGTAGTCAGGATGAAACCTATCAAAACAGATGGGAGTTGATTATCCCTTGATTGAGGAATTATACTTCCATCAACAGAAATCATACTATAGTTAGAGAGCGTTTTTCATAGAACTTGTGGTCAAACAACATCTTTCCCATCTAGTATCTAAATTGATTTTGTGTCCAGTATGCATGCACACATGTGTTTTCTTGTAATTCAGGATTTGTTCCTTTGTTTTAATTTTTTATTATGTTTACTTACTTATTTGGGGTGGGAGAAGGTGTGCAGTTCACAGTATCCATGTGGAGGTTGGAGGGCAACTTGCCAGGAATCAGTTCTCCCTTTCTACCATGTGGGTCCCTGGGGATTGAACTCAGGTTCTTAGACTTGGCAGCAGGCACATTTACCCACTGAGCCCAATTTGTTCTTCTCACTGACAAAAATGTCTTCTGTTATCTACAAATGAAAACACACCCATGTACCTTCTATTCCAGATTTTATCCGCATTAGAGATGAGTGTTTGCTGGTCCATGAGCTACTCCAGGGCTGTGTGCAGGCCTCTCAGGAATATTAACAAGAATGTGGACTCCTATATGATATTCTTTTCTGCAAGAAAAGATTGAAACAGCTCCTCAGTGCCTATCCAGCAGAGCAGGAAGTTTTAAGGGTAGAGCTGAGGAAGTGGCCATGCATTCTGTGTTGCAATCTCAGGCGCAAAATGACACCAGGCAGGCTCTGGGGAGCCAGAATTCTGTGAAAATCTGGATTCACAAGGCAATGTTAGCCTTTATTGACCCCTCTTATAAGTGTTCAGAAACTATTTAATAATCAGTTTGAGTGTCTAGATGTACATCAAGCTAATAGTTTTAGTTTCTAAAATCCAAAATTTTCTATTTTTGAAATTTGAAATAATTGTCCATTTCTAGACATTTTCTTAGAACTGTCTGGAGTCATGTAAGGGCTAGGAAGGCATCCACTCTGGAACTATTTAGAAACATTGGGGTACATTGTTTAATCTGTGTCCTGTCAATAAAATAAGAGTCATGAAATAGATTCTTGATCATTTGCAAAAGCAAGCAGAACTTGCTTAGAGCAAGGCTTTCTAGGTATAAGACCCCTTAAAGAAAATTTAAGCAAATTAAGTGTATGTGACTGGCACTTTCTGTGGGGGTAAGTATTTCATCCTTTTCAGGGCCAGGATAATGGCTCAGTTAGTAAAGTATTTGCCATGCAACCTCAAGAACTGAGTTCAGATTCCCAGCACCCACATGGAAAGCCTGATGCTATGGCATCTTCCAATAATTTCACTGGTGGGTGAACAGAGACATGAAGGTCCTTGGGATTTACTGGTTGTCTTAGTCACTAGTCTATTGCTGTAAAAAGACACCATGACCAAGGCAACTCATAAAAGGAAAGCGTTTAACTGGGGCCTGGTTTACAGTTTCAGAGGGTCAGTCAATGACCATCACGGCAGGGAGAAGGCTGGCACACAGCCAGGTGCTGGCTAAGTAGCTGACAGCAATGTCACGATCCATAGTCAGAGAGCGACAGACTGAGCCTGGCCTATGCTTTTCAGACATCAAAGCCCACCCCCAGAGACACACTTCCTCCAACAAAGCCACACCTCTTAATCCTTCTCATCCTTTCAAATAGGGCTATTCCCTGGTAACTAAACATTCAAATATATTATATTAGCCTATGGTGGCCATTTTTATTCAAAACACCACACTGGCCAAGGCAGCCTAGCCAACTCCAGGTGACCCTATCCCATAAAGAAATAAAGCAGAGAATGATAAAGATATCTAGGCAGCCAGCCACCATCACTCCATCAGGCAGGGGACGTTTCTTGGTACCCTGACGCCTCTCTACTTCCACCATTCTCGTTTACATCCTCACTGACGATGCTCACGTGAACCACAAAATAAATGTCGAGAGGCTGTTTCTCCCATCCAGTGCATTCCAGACACCAATGTCCAATTTATCTCCTATGGATCAGAACAAACTGTTCTCCTACTAAAAAAAAGAAAAAGAAAAAACTACAGCCCCAGAAGAGAAATCACCCTTCGTTCATAGAGGGACCTGAAGTTTTTTCCCCCAATTTCACTTCCCACAGCTCTGAGGATGTTTGCCTTCCAGGCACGTGGATGAGCGACTTCAGAAAAGATGGTTGGTGACTTCCAACATCCTGACTAATCTGAGTTATTTAAGATTTAAATTAGAAAAAAAAAAGTCTTAAAGGAGCTAAATGATGAATTAGTTCAACAAAAATATCAATTTATCAGATTTCTTAGTTCAATTTCCTGGCTAATGGAGTTCTAAACATATTGGTTAGGATTGGCTATTTTAACCAATGCAGTTAAATTTTCATTTAAATGCTGAGATAATTCTTAGCTTTATGAAGCAGTGATGAAGACTGGTGTCTTTGTTTTCTTTCTGAGTGTCTGCAAGGATCAAAGGAAGCATTCTTCACAAGTTTCTTGTTTTTCTCGATTTTTTTTACTTTATTTTTTGAGACATTTTATAATGTATGCAATGTACTCTGACCATATCCACCTTCCCCTCTCCCTCCCCCTCCCAAAACCCTTTTCCCCACATCTTCCCATCAACTTCATGTCTTAGATATTTTTTTAAATTATTCACTGAATCTAGCACATGGGTGTGGGGTCATTGGTCAACCTACAGAGAGCCACACCACTGAAAGACCCTGACTCTTCCTGTCCCAGCAGCCATCAACTATCAATAGCTCCTCAGCTGGGAGTGGGACCATGAGCCCCGCCTACTCCATGCTGGAATGTTGATGCTCTGGATCTCATGCCGGTCTTGTGCAGGCAGCCACAGCTGCTGTGAGTTAGCAAGTGTTGTAGTCCTACTGTGTCCAGAAGACCCTACTTTGCAACAGGTCCTCCCCATCCTCTGACTCTTACAGTCTTTCCGTCCCCAACTCCATATGGGTGCCATATCTGGGATGTCCTAAATGAAAAGGGGCATTAGGACACATCAGTTCTGTGTCCTCAGTGATCAAAGTTAAGCTCGCTAAGCAACCATTGGAGTGGTCCTAGGTCAGACCCACACTTGAGGGCACTAGGGATGTGGGGCTGAGCGCAACTCCAACGCCTGTGTTCTAGCCTGCTTTTCTCTTACTGTTTCTTGTGTGATCAGAAAGGCTGTGCATGTGGGTCACACTAGAGCTGCTGTGGCCCCTAAACATCAAAGACACCAAAATAAGGGATAATAAGAAATCTGTTATTTCAGCTCATCATGTTCCAAATGCTATGAAACTCAGTGCTGACAAACAGATCTTTGTCCCAGTTTTGAGAAAATCATCTTCAAAACTTCGTCAGTGCCAAGGCTCTCCATCTGCTGGCTTTCTGCTTTGTGTTCACCTCTGCCTGTCTCCCTCAGAGTTACAGTCTTTCATAGGGCCAGAAGCAGACTCTAAACCCATTGCTTAGCCAGTGTGGTTTGCAACACAGGCAGGACACTAAGAAATGTGTTGAGAAGGGAGATTTCTTGCAGTCTCCTTGGGATCTCAGATGCTGTGTGATCATACACACACACACACAAGAAGAGAGCATGGAAATAAAAAAAAAATGTAACTGCAAGGTGTGTGGGTGTGTGTGTGTGTGTGTGTGTGCATTCTTTATTGACTCATCAACAAGCCAGGATGCCCACCCTGGAGGGAAGAGACGTGAACATTGTTTGTGTTTGAGTTAGTCAAGAAACACTGATGGCTGAGTAGTGAGGAGACATGGATGTTACCAATGGTAGGCTGGTATCAGAATGGTATTCATAAAACATGGGAACAAGACTGAAAGTTGGTAACCTGGCCTCATAGGAGCCAGAGGCTAAACCGACAACCAGGGAGCTGTATGGGACTGATCTAGGCCCTCCGTATATGTGACAGTTGGGCAGCTTAGTCCAACTTGTGGGACTCCTGACAGTGGGAGCAGGGGCTGTCTCTAATCCTTTGCCAGCTTTGGGGACCCTATTCTTCATACTTGGTCACCTTGTCCAGCCTAAGTACAAGGGTAGGTGCTTAGTCTTACTGCAACTTGATATGCCATGTTTTGCTGATCTACATGGGAGGCCCCGCCCCCTTTTCTAATCAGAAATGGATGAGGAGAGGATGGGAGGGGTGCAAAGGGGGAGAGGGACTAGGAGGAGGGAGGGGAACCGCATTCAGGATGATAGATAGATACATAGATAGATAGATAGATAGATAGATAGATAGATAGATAGATAGATAGATAGATAGATAGATAGATAGATATAGATAAAACAATTGTAATTCAAAAACAAAGAAGGACAGAGTTGGGAGAATTGGGGTCGTGGCAAGCTCCCATCAACCCTTGGGGAAGGGCAAGGGGAGTGATACCTAACATTGTTGCCCCAACCTTCAGTAGGTAGGACAGGCTTTCAAAGTAGGAGAGAAATAAAGCTAAGCAGGTCCACCTGCCTACAACAGCAGGTCTAAGGGGCTACATTCTGGGCACAAACAGCAAGGCTACACACAATCACAAGAAAAGATGTGGTTAACATTGTGAAAAGACCCGTCCCTTGAGGTTGCTATAAGAGGAGCTGTTACTCAGGCTGATTAGTGGAAATTAGAAGCCCTCAAGAACCGAGACACTGCTGTCTGACTATAAAGCCCGTGTCCTCTGGAAGTTCCGACTTTCCCATGCCGTCTGT
This sequence comes from Chionomys nivalis, assembly GCF_950005125.1. NCBI lineage: Eukaryota > Metazoa > Chordata > Mammalia > Rodentia > Cricetidae > Chionomys > Chionomys nivalis. The sequence continues at coordinate 50,542,981 of NC_080104.1, read as the reverse complement.
CTGCACATAGCTCACACATGTAACGTGGAGAGAACAGATTCAACACATAAACAAATTTGGGTTTTTAAGAAAGGACGAGGCTACTTCAGTTCACATGACTCCATTTCCATCTTCACTGCCAAAGAGAAATCAAAGAAAGCAGAAAATCAAGCATCCTTATTCGTGAAGCAATGCTGAGCGCGGCACACACTTCAAAATACCGTAAAAGCGTAGCTCCGTGGAACAGTCAATCTCACTTAAAAACTCCCTGTCACCTGTTCTATGTTGGAAGAGTAGAAGAGAGCTCCATTAGGTCAGCGGGTCTGTGGAAGGTCACACTGTGACACAGCGGGACCAGTCTCTGGGCTACCATCCACTCCTGGACAGTTTCAAGCCTCTGAGGCTTCCCAGGATAGAGTGGACGCCTGTGATTTTTCTTGCATTCACCTGCTCTGTCTCTGTCAAGTTAGCTGGTGTTTGCAACATTTCAGCGAGAGCTGCCTTCGTAATTGGCTTTCTATTTCCACCCAGGCCAACACCAATTTTCAGACGACTGCATCACAAACCTAGGGAAGAAAAGCATAATCCTGAAAATAATACACATTTCCAAATTAAAGCAATCCGGAAATGTGAATTAATGCAACAAACCAGGATCTGTTCGCCCTCAAAGGAATTATCCCTCTCGGTTTTCTCTACTGTGTCTTGTGCATGGGCCTTGAGCAACGACAGGTATTAAATAACCTTTAAAAAAAAACTATATAAAGCATTATCTTCAGATTTCATTCGACATCACCAAGTACCAGGAAGAACAATGCAATTAAAATACTTTTCTGGTGTTTTATGTAGTTGCCATGACCTAAGGAAAACACCTCCAATGTACACTGCAACATCCTTCCCCCAGTGAAGGCTTCACTCAGGGCAAAATCTCTCTCACAGATCCCTGACATTGACACCCCTAATCCCCACATGGGCCTGGAGGTAAGAAAAGAAAGGGGTGCTTGTTGATCTGACTTGAAGAAGGAATTCACACCAAAGAGAGTGAAAGGCTTTAGAATTTTTCAGATTTACTAGCTGTGTGATCTTAGGGAATTAATGGACTTCTCTGTGCCTTAGTTTTAGTCTATCTGTCAGAGACAAAGAGATCTGCTGTGGAGAAGACACAGTCTTTGTGGTGGGTGTTAGATGAGGTATTATTTGTCATGGTGCTAGATCCTCAGTTGCAATGACAATGAAAGTCATTTAAAACACTTAAAAGGGAGGTGGCTCGGTGGTTAGGAGCACTGGCTGCTCTTCCACAGGACCTGAGTTCAGTTCCCAGTGCTTTTAGGGTGACTCACAACCTTCTATAGCTCCAGTTCTTGATATTCTGATGTCTCTCCTGACCTCCACAGGCACTGCATGCACGTGGTACACAGACGGACGTGCAGACAAAAATACCCATACACATAAAATAATAAATAATAGTAGCAAAAGTTTAAAACTGTATCACCTGTTCTATTATAGTGTTATTAATATACAAACCATATTTTTATACATGATTTTTTAAAGAAGTAAAGAAAGCTGATCTCGCTTTTAAGTGTGTGTGTGTCTGTGTGTGTGTGTGTGTATGGGGGGAGGGGAGAGTGTGTACATGGGAATAGTGCATCTCCTGGCGCTGGAGTTACAAGAGGTTTTGAGCCACTAAATTGCAGACATTGTGAGCTGAACTCAGGTCCTCTGCTGGAGCGGAAAATGCTTTTGACCACCGAGCCTTCTTTCCAGTAAACAGCTCTGGTATTCAATAAGGTGAGTATTCACAGATGTCATTATTCACAGATGTCATTAGAGAATGATATAGACTGTTTTTAAACCCGACTTTATCATCCTGATAGCAGTGGGGAAATGATTCAATGCTCAAAACAGCAACTAAGAAACAAATCTGTCAGGCGGCAGTGGTGCACGCCTTTAATTCTAGCACTCAGGAGGCAGAGGCAGGTGGATCTCTGTGAGTTCAGGGCCAGTCTAGTGTACAGAGTGAGTTCCAGGACAGCCAGGACCACCCAAAAAAAAAAACCCAAAAACAACAGAGAGAGAGAGACAAAGAGAAGGAGAAGGGGAAAAGGAAGGAAGAGAGGGAGGGAGGAAGAGAGAAAGAGAGAGAGAGAGAGAGGGAAAGTCACCACTTGAAAGAGTTCAGATAATTTTGTGAGAATCTTCACATTTGATCTTAGCCAAAAAGCCCAGAAGCGATGTGAGAATCTTTAGTTTTCTGCTAAAAGAAGACAAAAACAAATCTATAGGAATATGTCAGACATAATAAGATTTATTTTGACTTGAATTCTTTTGGCTCCCAAAACTTTGTCTTTCAGGACTGTGGTTCACTCGGGAGGAGGAGGGGGGAAGGGTACTATCGAAAGGAGAGAAGGGAGTCACCAGCATGGAGGCCAGCAGAGGCTCGGACCAATCCCACTGGCCCTCCCCTCCTTAACCCTCTGAAAACAATCTGATCTCTGGGCTTATTGCCTCAGAAATGGAATGTCTATCTTCCTTTGCCTCATTTATAAACTAAATGAATGGTTTTCAGTTGTTGATCACCCTGTGAGGAAAAAAAGCGCTCTGTCCATTTTGCAGCAATTAAGAGTGGTAATTTCTCCAGGGCCCTTTCGTTTTTTACTGAAAGGACAGCAGTGTGACCTCCCTGCCGGTGCCCTCTGTGAGTCCCTGAGGACTCGAGACGAGACAGCCCTCCAGGGACACGCTCCATTTTGACAGCAATTTTCTCACTGTGGCTGCCCTGACTGCAGGCTAAATTATCTATGAGATCAATAACCCCCAAATGACAGTCTCTCCAGACACCCTCCTTGGAGGTGTGTGACAGGGTGTGAGCAACAGAGACTGGAGGTGACTGGCCCAGACGTCAGACTCTGTTCCAGGAAGGTTGGGAACCTAAGCAGGTGTTGCTTAGGCCTTGAGACAGAAACAATGAGTAAATTCTTGCCAGAAACACACGCACGTTTTAACTTAATAACACAAGTGACAGTTTAACAATAATTAGAGTAGATCTAAAGTATGGAATATCAGTAGCCTCTAAAAGGGTTTGTGAAGAGGGGAATGTGTGGGGGCACACATGTGTGCGCGCGTGCAGACACACATACCTGCACACAGACAGAGGCCAGGGGATGACACTGAGTGTCCTGCTCTGTCACTTTCCCTCCCTTGTTCCCTTGAGACAAGGTTTCTCGCTGAACTTGGAACTGAACTAGGAGCCGACAAACCCTGCCAGCCATCCCCCTGTCTCCACCTCAGTCGTAGGTTTACAGGTGCCCAGCCATGCCCAGCCTTTTCTGTGAATGCTGGGGATTTGAACTCGGGTACTCGTGCTTATACAGAAAGCATTCTTACACACTGAGCATCCTCTCATCCCTTTTTACAGTGCATTTTTGACAGAGATGCGCTAACGACGTAACATGAAGTGGAGAAAGCTGGGCCTGAACTCACTTTACATACTGAGAAGGAAGTGTTTCATGTCTCTGTGGTTAGGTGCTTGCATGGAGCCAAATTTCTGCTGTTTTTTTTTTTTTTAAGAGCTTTCTGCATTTTCCACAAAGAAATATAACCATTCCTGTTATCAGCCTGCTAGCTCTCATGATACGCGCCTGTGGACAACAGCACACAGGACTCCAGGAACCACTCTTCTCTGGTGGAATTCCAACTCCTTTAATGGATTTTTCTGTCCCATTCTTCTGCTGAAACAGACAAATTCAAACTAATTCCCAAAGAAATGCTTTCCCTGCATGGCATCTGTCCAGAAAACTAGGTCACTCACAGGAGCATCGAAGGCTGAGAAGACAGGTTCTCTATCCTCAAAGAACTAAAGAAAGCCTTTGACCACCAGAGTGGGCACTTGAGAAAGGAGCCAGTCCTTGCTAGTTTATACACCTGCTTGGACTTCACATCTAACCCCAGGGAATTAAAAGCCCACTTCAAGCAAGACTTTTCTCTTTCTTACGTCAGCTCTTAAAAATACTACTATTGATAATAAGTCGGCTATCCATCCCCTCCCTTTAATCCCAACTGTCTTCTACTGCACATCAATTGACAGCCAGAATGTTAGACAATTAGCATCCTGAGTCCATTCCATGTCCCTCCAGTCACTCACTAGATATGAGCAGAGGCTGAGCTCCCAGTGTGAACTTTCCACAGCAATGTTATCTGAGAAACAACAAACTTAAGCAGACTCTTCTTGCCGAGCCTTCTGAGGGCTGCTAATGCCGACGGGGGATATCTAATGTTTACTAAATATTTAACCACAGAAATCTCTTCTCTTCTCTTGAGGCTCTAAAGGTCTAAGGGGACCAGTTTGGGGAGTAAGTTGGATGGGGCTGCATCTGCTTGTGAGGTTTCAAAGAGACCAGCCCTATGGCACATGTGATCAAATGTACAATTCTGGTCCAAAAGGGATCCAGCAGCGGAGTTAGCAGCAGGCTGCTGGGGAGGTCAACTGTGGGCGGTGAAAGGTCAAGCAACAGATCAAAGAGACAGTGAAATTTCTGTGTCTATGGTGCTTTTTGTTCATGAGACATGCTCCTATAGGTGGAATGCAGTAATATGGTCTTCCCCGCAAGTGCCACAGAGACCCCATCATGCCTGCACTTCCTACCATTCCAGTGTTCTTGCTCCCCCACCTGAAAAGACCACTGTGGCGGTTTATGTAAAAAATGCCCCCTACACGTTCTGGCATTTGAATACTTTGCCCCATTCAGTGACAATGTTTAGGGAGAGGGTCCAGCCTTGCTGAAGGAAGTGTGTCACTAGGCGTGGGCTCTCATAGCCTTTCCCTACTTTGAGTTTACACTTTTTGCTTCCTGCACACGGATAGAGATATGAGTGCTAGATGTGGGATTTCCCTCTGTGTGCTGTGATTACCATTATTGTATGGGCAGAATTTAGGTAGGTGGCGAAAACTAAACTGAATGCTGGGAGAAGGAAGGCGGAGTCAGAGAGAAGCCATGGAGCCCACTGGAGCTGATGTGCTGAAACTTTGCTGGAAGGCCACAACCCCGTAGTGATGCACAGATTAATGGAGATGGGTTAAATTAATATGTAAGAGTTAGCTATTTTATTGAGTGGAAAGTCTTGGATGAGAAGGGTTCAAGAAGAATAATGTTGCGTTTTCTTACGTCTCAGGAAACACTTTTTATGGTGACTTGTCAGATTGTCTATGAACAAACCCACTTTTTTAGACATTGATAAATTCTTTTCTTCACGTGATATTTTATACAAGAACACTTCAGATGTGTATTAGATATGACTGATTTTAACAAATCCTATTAGATTTGTATTAGCTAGTTACATGTTCTATTCATAGTCTTTTGTGAATCATTGCCTTTTTGTTTTTAAAGATGGCCTATTTTGAGCCTTTGTATAGCAACACTCCTGTTTTTGTGGCAAAAGAAAATCTTTAAAGTTGTCCTAAACAGAAAGAAAAAAAGAGTTAGCCAATAAGAAGCTAGAGCTAATGGGCCAAGCAGTGATTTAAATAATACAGTTTCTGTGTGATTATTTCGGGGCTAAGTGGCCAGGAACCAACAAGTGGCCTCCTTACAACAAGTGTTCAGTTTCCTGCACTGACCACCTGCTGGCATGCTTCCCTGGCTATTTCAGACTCTCCCTCTGGAACCATAAGCCCAGACAAACTCTCCCTTCTGCAAGCTGCTTCTGGCCGCCATACTTCTTCAGAGCGACAGAAAAGTAACTGCTACCATCATGACCAAACTGCTCTGAACTAAGAACTTTAGACCACTAAGAGAATCACAGACTCCAGGGTTTGTGCTGGGATGGTAATATGACCAGCTGAGGGAAGGGATTTGGGTTATATCCCAAAAGCTGCAGCCACTCAACTCCCGGTAATGGCTCCCATGTGGTAAGAGGCCTATGGTTCCCACATGATTTGGGTTTTGAAGGACAAGGGACAAAGACTGTCACAGTGTCATGAGACATAGTTCAGGACCTGGCAGTTCACCATTCCCATGCTCAGATTATATTTCTTTCACCAATAACTGGAATTTATTGAAATCTTTACATGTGAATTCTGAGGTATGTGAAGAAAAATGTAGCAAAAGAAAATTCGTCTGCTCTCTATGTTCAGCATGAAGACTGTTAATCGGGTTGTGGCATAGAAAAAAGGAGGGATCCCTACAGATAGTTCATTTGACAATTCAGCTGGTAGGATTGAATTGGAACACAAAGGGAAAGAGCTGACTAGCACTCTAGTCAGAAACAGACTGGACTAGTTTAAGCCAAGTTTATCTACATGAAGAGGAAACGTGAGAATCCACTCGTTTTAATGATTAGCTATAGTGTTAAAAATGCTCAAATTAAGACGTGTGTGCACATGCAAGCTCTTGTATGTGCACACACACACAGTAGAAGGTTCTTTGCAGATGGGAGGGAACCAAGTCTGATCCATGCTTTGAAGCATGATTAGCATAAATATTGGGGTTCAACCTGAAGACTCAAAAAGCAAAGCAGCTTTTACCTCAACCTCAGTCCAAAAATGGCGATCCTACCTTCAGGAATCTCGGAATGAGACTGTGTGTGAGAGCTGTCTCCTCCCATCTTATAATCCTCTCTAGGGCTGAGATTAAAGGCGTGCATCACCCCATTTCTGTGGCAACTAGTGTGGGTACTAGGATTAAAAGTGTATGTCATTGCTGCCTGGTCTGTAAGGCTGGCCAATGTGGCTGTTTTACTTTCTCAATCCCCAGACAAGCTTTATTTATTAAAATACAATTGAAATGCCACTACATGTCTTGACATTAATGACACCTACCATGGTGTCTAACAAAGTAGTCATGGTTAGGTGTTGATGTGATCCTCTGCAGAACTGATGTGTGGAAGGCAGGGTTGCTCTCAATCACTAGTAATATCCTACTGCCTTCCAACAGAACAGGAGAAGAGTCTGGAACTAGATGAGAAGTTACAGAAACTCCTTAAAACACCAAGCCAATGCATTCTGCAGTGAACTTAAACAATGAAAATTCTCCTTCATCTTCCAACTGCCCATTCACAACAAGCTAGGAAGGAAGAAAGGATCAAGGGAGGGAGGAGAGGAGGAGGGAGGAAAGGAAAGAAGGGAGGTGGGAGGGAAGAAAGAAAGGAAGAAAGGAGCAGAAAAAGCAAAGCTCGTCTTTTCACATTAGAATATTAGCCATGGAGGCTGAAGAGATGGTTCGGTGGTTAAGAGCACAGGCTGCTCTTCCAGAAAACAAGGTTAGAGTCCCAGCACCCACATGGAGGCTCACAACTGTCTGTAACTCCAGTCCCATGTGATCAGACACCCTCTCTGACATCCACAGGCACCAGGCATAGGAAAAAACATGCAGACAAAGCCCCCATATACACACAAAAGTAAATTAGATTTAAAAGATAGTGGTCACTAAGTTCTGAGATACCATAGTATCCAAACCAGTGTGTTAGTTCGCTAGATCTGGGCTCTGTAACCTGAGGGTTTTTAACACTAAGGCTGAGACTTTGAAAAGCATGAAATTAGACCTCCAAAGCAGAGAACCAACTCAGATGACTGTCCAAGCAGCAGTAAGTAACCAATTTTAAAAAATCAATTAATGAAAGCAAATATCAAAATATCCAACCTCACTGACCAAGTCACTAAAATTCATGTCACAAAAGAATTCTTGGCTACATAAAATGTAAAAAGAGGTTGCTTTCTAAAACAAAACTCTGTATGTGAACCAAAACCCAATATAAGGAATATTTTTCCTTTTTCCAAAAATATATATGTTGTAATGTATAAAGTACATGACATATAAATCTGCACGTGTATTCTATAAGCATATTTATATGATTATTTCCTATAATCTACCTCGGGACATTCCTCCTGATATTTCCCCCACAAACACAGCATTGCTAAGGCCACTTCGAATTGTAAAGAGAGCAAAATTTCCCACTTGCTTTTCTTAAGTTCTCCCTTGAAAGTTTCATATGTCCAAGAAGAAAGAGCACAAACTAATTCTCAACCCATAGACCAACAAACACAAGCATCTTTCTCCACGCCGGCTTTCACATTCTTGCCCTCCCTCTGAGACTTCAAAGCAGAGAATGAGGCTTGATCGTGAGCAGAAGCCATTCTGGCTTCCTGTGATCAACATGCATTCTCCATGCCTGTCGTCAAAGAAACCGAAACCTCGAGACATCAAAAAGAACTTCCTGGCCTGGAAGAGATGTACACCTGTCTCCTGCTAAGGCTTCCTGAGAAGTCACGGTCTTTCCATCCCTCTCACACTGGGTCACCGTGGTCCCCTGAAACTTGACGGGTGGAGTTTTCAGACATTTCATTTCGTTTTATCCCCGGGCCCTTTTCTTCTCTGTGACTCACGTTGACAGTTTAAAGAGAATGGGTTCTACGTGAAATTCTTTCCAGGGCAAAATTATTCACAGTTCTTAAGTAGAAAGTGAATTTTATGACAGTCGGATCGTGCAATTTGCTGAGGCTGGAACCAGCAAATGGAATGATTTTTAGTGACAGATATATCGAGCGTCAATTGTCCCAATTTCACGACTCTAGTACTGTTTACGTTTGGAGTCACTGTATATGTCCGGCCCACAGATATTTTGGTCAAGACCCAAAATGGAGACAACAGAGACCTTGGCTCTGGTATATGCCCATCAGACTCTACCAGACTTCAGTGTTGTATGTCTCTAGCTAAGCTGCTGTTTTGCTCGTGAACATCTGTGAAGAATTTATATTATATTCCTTCTCTTTTGTATTATTTAATTTATCTGCCCTTTATTTTCGTTTAAGCTGTCTTGACCAAATCAATACGAATAGGGGAGAGTCCACATTAAAATTCACATGCCAAAGACCGTTTTGTAATTTTGTTGTTTGGGAGGTATGGCAAAGTGTTCCAATGTCCACATACGTCATGGAAAGATCCCTAGTTCAGGCATTTAGCAATGCACTGTCTCACAAAGGTCCTTTGTGTGTGTATGGTGCATGTAGCTAAATTCCACTCTCAGTGAAATTCTACATGTACTCGTGTGTGTGTGTGTGTGTGTGTGTGTGTGTGTGTGTGTGTGCAAGCCAGAGAACAATAATCTTGGCAATTGTTCCTCAAGTCGCCCACTATTTTCCTTTCCATACTCACTAAGTAGCTTATGCTGACTGCTGACTGTCCAGCAAATCCCAGGGATCATCTTGTTTTCCCATCTTCCCAGCATGCACCACTGCACCTGACTTTTCACCTGAGGACTGGGGACGGAATTCAGGTCTCCATCCATACATGCCTAACACTTTATTGATGGAGCCATCGTCCCAACTCCACGTGCATATTAAGCCCTCCTGTTGTGTATTGGGTCTCCAAATGCCTCTAGCTGTAACTTTGTGCCCTTTGACCTGCTTCTTCAGATTCTCTTTGCCCCTTCTCCACCAGCCGCTGCTCCTCCCCTCCTGACTCTTTCCGTGACCACTGCTGCTCCCTCTCTATCCCTGAAGACACACAGTTTGTCCTGATGACAAGGCCACACAGCATTCACTGTTCTGTGGTGGCTTCATTTACTGCAATGTCCCCTAAATTCATCCATGTTTTCACAAACAGCAATCTCCTTTATTCATAGGTTGAATAGTATCCATTGCGTGTTTTCACCTTTTTTTTTTTCCGCCCATTCACCCTGTGGTGGTTTTTAATAACAATGGGCCCCCATGTGCTTATATATTTAAATGTTTAGTCACTGGGAACTGGAACTGTTTGTAAGGATCAGAGTTAGGAGATGTGGCTGTGTTGGAGGAGGTGTGTCCATGGGTTTGGGCTTTGAGATTTCGAAAGCCCACGGCAGGGCCAGTCTGTATCTCTCTGCCTACAGATCAGGATGAGCGCTCAGCTACTGAATGCCACCATGCCCCCACCATGATGATAATAAACTAAACCTCTGAAACTGTAAGCAAGTCCCCAATTAAATGCTTTCTCTCATAAGAGTTGCCTTGGTAATGGTGTCTCTTCCCAGCAATAGAACAGTAACTAAGATACACCTATCAACATGCTGATGGGCTCTCTCATATTTTTTGCTGTGGCATATAACACGGCAATAGAAAAAAAGGAGTGTCTTTATGAGGTGGAAATTTCATTTCCTTTGTGTATATAAAGAGAAAGGGTCTTCACCACCAAGTAAAGAGGCCAAACTGGGAAGACACATAGCCTTTCAGAATCCACGTGGTAACAATTCCCCAGAATTCCCCAGCAGAGTCAAATGTGTGTTACATGCAATGAATCCTATTACAGCTGCTTGATTGGTACGTGGCTTCCATCAAAGCCTGTGGGTTCTGATGCTTGATCAGAAAGACTATGTACACGTATTTGTCTCTTACACCATGACGCTGGATTATATACAGCCAGGTTTTCAGAGAATTCTAACTCTTGGTATGTTCCATTCTACCTAAACACAACAAACGGGACAAAACTAAACCTGGATCCAGAGAAGCCACTTGAATTGCTGGCAGCCACACAGCACTTCAGTACAGAGCAAGGAAAGCCAGTCCTGCTCACTGGGTCAGGTCCTGTGTCTAACACCGTGCTGATTCCCATAGGGCTGGTTAAAAGTGGATGCCTATAACAGAAACAGGGCTGATCTGGTCCAAGTGATGGCTCCATCTTACTGATTCGTTCATTCTCTGTATCTTTTCTCATTTGATCTTGACAATGCAATTGTGGTCCCAAGCAGACTATTACCCGCACTTTGAAGGCCAATGCTTGCAGTAAGCCATGCCTCTCAGGTCATGTGCTGAAGAGCAGCAGCCACTCTGAGAGTCACTGGTTCTGCATCATTGATCCTACACTTTCTCTGAGGCACTAGCTCATTCTCCACTTCTCTTCCGCCACAACGCCCAGCATTCTGGCTGATAAAATTGATTGTAACTTATTCTAGGGATATACACAGCTTTTCTAATGTAACATGCCCTCGTGGCCTACTTCCCCCCACTCCCCCCCGATTCCTGCCGGATTCGAGCATCAGGGAAGTAAGCTGAAGTCAATCATCCTAAGGAAATTTGCCATCCTGGTGAATCCATTGTTTCGTATTTCCAGGCAAAGAGCCACCTCAGCCTACTTGAGGCAATGGTTCATCACATCAATGGCAAGCGGAAGCCGTGATTCTTATTTTCTTTGCATGTCATATGGATGGAAACAGTCCACATCTGGCAATATCAAATTTGTCTTCATAGGAATTCCGCTTCATATTTAAGACTCACATAAAACAGGCCTCAGGAGGGTCATGCAAAAGGGAGGACAGAATAACTCTGGAGGAGTAGAGAGGGAGGGAGGGAGGGAGGTGAACTCCTAAATCAGACAATTCACAAGGGTTTGCTCCGGGGAATATTAAGAAACAGTGCAGTGGCTCCTCCCTGTTCTAGAGACAGCCGCTTCTTTTCGTGCAGTGCCAGCCTCATTCCAGAGACACGATGGTGAAGGTCGGAGTGAACGGATTTGGCCGTATTGGACGCCTGGTTACCAGGGCTGCCTTCACTTCTGGCAAAGTGGAGGTTGTTGCCATCAATGACCCTTTCATCGACCTCAACTACATGGTCTACATGTTCCAGTATGACTCCACCCATGGCAAGTTCAAAGGCACAGTTAAGGCTGAGAATGGGAAGCTTGTCATCAACGGGAAGGCCATCACCATCTTCCAGGAACGAGATCCCGCCAACATCAAATGGGGGGATGCTGGCGCCGAGTATGTTGTGGAGTCGACCGGTGTCTTCACCACCATGGAGAAGGCTGGGGCCCACTTGAAGGGTGGGGCCAAAAGGGTCATCATCTCCGCCCCTTCTGCCGATGCCCCCATGTTTGTGATGGGTGTGAACCATGACAAGTATGACAATTCCCTCAAGATTGTCAGCAACGCTTCCTGCACCACCAACTGCTTAGCCCCCTTGGCCAAGGTCATCCATGACAACTTTGGCATCGTGGAAGGACTCATGACCACAGTCCATGCCATCACGGCCACCCAGAAGACTGTGGATGGCCCCTCTGGGAAGCTGTGGCGAGACGGCCGTGGCGCTGCCCAGAACATCATCCCTGCGTCCACTGGCGCTGCCAAGGCTGTGGGCAAAGTCATCCCAGAGCTGAACGGGAAGCTCACGGGCATGGCCTTCCGTGTTCCTACCCCCAACGTGTCCGTCGTCGATCTGACATGCCGCCTGGAGAAAGCTGCCAAGTATGACGACATCAAGAAGGTGGTGAAGCAGGCATCCGAGGGCCCACTAAAGGGCATCCTGGGCTACACTGAGGACCAGGTTGTCTCCTGTGACTTTAACAGTGACTCCCACTCTTCCACCTTCGATGCTGGGGCTGGCATTGCTCTCAATGACAACTTTGTAAAGCTCATTTCCTGGTACGACAATGAATTTGGCTACAGCAACAGAGTGGTGGACCTCATGGCCTACATGGCCTCCAAGGAGTAAGAAGCCCACCCTGGACCACCCATCCCAGCAAGGACACAGCAAGAGAGGCCCTCGGCTGCTGAGCAGTCCCTGTCCTAACTCAACCCTTGACACTGAGCATCTCCCTCACAGTTTCCATCCCAGACCCCCAGAATAGCAGGAGGGGCTTAGGGAGCCCTACTCTCTTGAATACCATCAATAAAGTTCATTGCACCCCTAAAAAAAAAAAAAAAAAAAAAAAAAAAAAAAAAAGAAACAGTGCAGTGACTGGGACACGGTTGAAAAGCGGCATCTGGTAGCAGATCTGGTATAAATCCCACATCCTAATAAAAGTCTTTGTCACACTCCCTGGCTCTTTCATGAATAATCCTGACATCTATAAAATCCACACATATTAAGCCAGGAGCTTACTTTCAGCCGTTGGCAATCTGGACTTTGATATGAAAAAAAGGACACTGTGTTACAGATTAACAACATACGATGTTCCAGTGTCATCACAAGCAATTACACAAGAATTTTCTGATTACCTTAATTATGATTTCTATATCTAAAACCATAAAAGAGGTTCCATGGGTTTAGAACATAACTGAATATTTTCCCACACGCAACAGGATCTTTCAACACCTAGTACATACTCAAATCTCTTCCAGGTGATCAAAATATAATTACTTCTGACTCCCAGGAGGGTTGCACCTCAGCTCACTCTCATCTTAATGCTTAGAAAAACCTGGTCTTCCTGTTTGAGAAATCTCTTTTGAGGGCCATGGTTACCTTACTACCTAAGTGGGAAGCATCAATGGTCATTACTTTACCTAAGACCTAAAAAATCCATATGTGTGTTCATAGAGGATATATCACATGTCTGTAGTAGGAGGCCACTTGTTTGTTCCTGGCTGCTCAGCCCCAAATAACCACATAGAAACCATATTATTTGCAATATTGTTTGACCAACAGCTTAAACGTATTTCTGGCTAACTCATATCTTAAATTGAACCATCTGCATTAATCTGTGTATCGCCACGTGGCTGTGGCTTACCAAAGAAAGTTCCAGCGTCTGTCTCCAGCGAGGCTACACGGATTCTCTTCACTCTGCCTTCTTTATCCCAGCATTCAGTTTAGTTTTTCCCACCTAACTCTGCTTTACCCTATCACAGGTCCAAAACAGCTTCTTTATTAACCAATGGTATCCACAGCATACAGAGGGGAATCCCACATGACCTATCTGCAAAAACTGAGAGCAATCTACAACCCTTGCATAAACCCCCTTCACAGAAACTGCATGCATAGCACATTTACTTTCCTGAAGAAGAAGAGAAACTCACTGCTGTGGCTCAATCGTGAAAGGTTCTCTGTGGGCTCACATTTTGGAACTTGGTTCCTAGATGGTCCTCCTATTGAATGGAGGCTGTGGAACCCTTTTTCTTGACAGTATGTAGGACTACACTGACGAAAATACTCAAGTGTGCACCACTACAACCTCTGCCAAGCCTCGTGTTAGCCATTCTGAACTGAGGCAAACTCTGGAGTCATTTTAGTTATCTCTGTTAGCCTGCTACTCAGGTTAATTTAACACTTTAGACTAAGTTTTTATGTCTGTGTAAATGTATGTGCATGAGGAAGTATTCTTTGTGTGCAGGTGTACAGATATGTGTGCATGCTGGTTGCATGCTGGTGTGCATGTGAAGACCAGGGGTTAACCTCAGGTGCTGTTCCTCAGGAACCACCCACCTTCTTTTAGAGACATGTCTCTCGGTGGCATGATATTTACCAACTAGGCTAGATTGACTTATCAGGGAGCCCCAGGTGTCTACCTGTTTCCACGCCCCTGCCCCCAGCACTGGGATTACAGAACATCACATCTGACTTTTTTACATGAATTTTATGTAACAAATTCAGATCCTCATGCTTGCAGTACCAGTTGAGCTATTCCCCAAGCCCCACAGAGAAATGATTTTGAATCTTAATTCTGTCGTTATGCAGATCATGTCTCCATGCCACTCCTGTGTGCCGTCAGCAAATACAGACTCATCCAAATCAGCTACACAGAACACCGGGAAGGTAGTTCAGGACAAAGGATGAAAAGAGTGCACACGGGATGTGTGGCCTCTACGAAACGGGTCATCTCCCCATTCTGCATCTCCATCAAGTCTGTCCAAGTCTGTGAGTGTTCTCCAAGATCAAACACTGCCCTTCTTTTCCCCAAGGAGCTCTCTGTCATGAGCCAATGTCTGTCACCATCCAGAATAACCTAAATAAAAACTTCAGTACAAATTGAATACTTGATTTTTTTTGTTTTTTTTTCAAAGTTTCTTCACTTAAAGTAAGTTTAGATATTTTAATCTTAGTTTTTATACCTTCTGCAGTTTAATTTGCTTAATGGTTCATGTTACCCATTAAAAATGAATAGTTGGAACAAAAAATTTAGAGCCCCTTGCAACTCTAGAAACATAAAATACTCAATATTTGCTAGATATCATTTCCTGAAAAGTGAAAAAAATACAAGATTTAAAAATAAAGTCCCACTTGTTAGTCTGTGAGATGCATGAAGAGAAGGTGAGATCTTCCCACTGCTGCCCACAATCCCCTTTAGAATCAGGAAGATAAGCCACCTCCATGTCTTCCCTCTAGGAAGGCAGAACTCCCTCCTCTTGTCAGCTATTAAAACACTCCACAAACCACACTGAATGGTAATAGCTGTTCAAACATGGTTGCCACTACCCATCAATCCACATTGTCTTGGCTTGTTAGCTTCAGAAAACCTCACAAGGTTAACTGTGTGATGATTCAATGATGTTTATCTAAGGATCAAAATATTATGAGATTATAGCTCAGAAAAGAATACAGATGCCACGGTTGTCAGGGCTATTCAGCAAAAATGGAAAATGCACGGCTCTGCCGCCTTTGCTTGTCCTGTGTGAAATATTTATCCCAGAGACCTGCTCTTCTCAGGTAAACAGCATTCAGTCTTACTGCCATGGGTCCCCTCCCTCCTCAAGGCAGAAGAGTCTCCTGGAGGAAGTCACCAGGAGGAGTTCCCTGCCTTAGGTAAAGAGGAGCATCAGACTTACCACGAGAAAATACAACATACTCTCCAAAGCCCAAGCGAGGCAGTGGCTAAAATGCTTTTAATAATGAACTCTGTGAAGTCATAAACAAACCTTGTTTCTGAGCTGCAGGAAGATCCACAAACCATAGACCGGATTGTGAGGGATTGTCACAAGGAGACAGACACACAGCTGAGCTCGTGAAGGTGGCAGCGGTTTTCTGCAAGGGTGATGCTGTCCATCAATTTTCAT
This sequence comes from Chionomys nivalis, assembly GCF_950005125.1. Lineage (NCBI taxonomy): Eukaryota > Metazoa > Chordata > Mammalia > Rodentia > Cricetidae > Chionomys > Chionomys nivalis. Next base: position 50,527,276 of record NC_080104.1, on the reverse strand, counting down.
ATTGATTTTGTCTGAGGCTTCTGAAAAGCCTTCCAAAGATGTATAATAGTTTCCATTCCCTCCAACAGTGCGTGAAAAGATCTTTCCAAGCCCGATATAGATGATGACCTGTTCAGTGTGCCCATTTGTGAAGTAGAAAAAAAAAAGAGTATTGATTTGTGTTCTCATTTTCATTTCTTTAATTAAGGGTGAACATTTTCATATGTCTTAAAGCTAGCTATTTCTCCTACTTATACCATTTTTTTTTAAACAAGTATACAAAGAGAATTTTTATATCCTGTTCAAATTAATTCTGAGGTGCTATGATGGAACATAGATGCTGGCTAGAGGAGCTAACACCAGCACACTAGTTCAGTACACCGTGAGATACGACACCTCTGAAGAAGGCATCTGATAGCTATCTGTTTCTCCTTTTTTTTTTTTTTTTTTTTTTGGTTTTTCGAGACAGGGTTTCTCTGTGGTTTTGGAGCCTTTCCTGGAACTAGCTCTTGTAGACCAGGCTGGTCTCGAACTCACAGAGATCCGCCTGCCTCTGCCTCCCAAGTGCTGGGATTAAAGGCGTGCGCCACCACCGCCCGGCTTTATACCATTTTTAAAAAAAAAAAAAAAATTAGTATACAAAGAGAATTTATAGATCCTGCTCAGATTAATTCTGAGGTGCTAAAATTGAATGGAGACGCTGGTTAGAGGAGCTAATGACCATACACTACTGATGTACACTGTGAGACAAGACACCTCTAAAGCAGGAATTATTTCCTTGCGTAAAAAGTTTTAAGTGTCCCGTGCACACACACACCTTACTAGATATGAAAGAAAGATTGCAGATGTTTTAAAGTCCTAAGTGCTAACCGTGACCACAGAGCATTTGGTCACACAGGTGAGAGCAGAGTCTCCCATGCTCAGGATGACGGTGAGGGTGTCCGCTGTGATTCCTTTGGCAGACATCCCGACATCCTTCTCCATTCTGTTCCATCTAATCCTCTCTACCCCAAAATTTTCAAAACTATGTCTCATGGAAAACTACTCCCATGAGCTGCCACAGGGGTGGAAGGGTCTGGAAGAAGGTCAAGGGAACTTGAGAAATAGCCAAGACTGAGCCTTCCCTCTGACTTAGGCTAGACTACCCTGGGCAAGTGACCTACTTTCTCTGGCACATGTAAAATAATGGTACCTGCTACACAGACTTGAGCGGAGTAAGCTAGCAGACACATGCAAGGAAGACCCTTAGACCAACACCTGGCATCTGGCAAGTGACAGATGTGCTTGTCACTACAGATGTCATTTTATCAGGACCAACCGTGGGAGCAGTGGTGGCAGCAACATCCACAGGCTCTGGGACGTCTTCAGCAAATAAACCTACTTAACATTGCTTAACTCTGGTTCTCACCTGTTAATTTTCTTCAGCTGATGTATCTTGCCTTTGGGAAATACCATTCTCTGTTAATCAGACTCCTCAAATAGAAAATTGGTCGTCATGGGAACAAGAGATCACGCTCAAGGTCAATGGGAGATCCTACCCTGTGATTTGTGTGAAACCTCCAATTATTCCTAAAGCTTCTTGTATTTAGTATCTAGGGCAGCTTCGAATCCTTCGTTTGCTATTTTAATATTAATAACTGTAAAATTGCTCATGGAAGACATGAGCATCTCCCCCATATGTGCCAAACCCAACCCAAAATCTAGCACTCCCTTGTCCTGTGCAAGTCAAAGATTTATCCATCTCTGATATCAAGTAAATAGGAAAAAAATGTTTCCATAAGTGTATTACACCATACAGCCCACAAGGGTGCTACACCAGGAGCACAGACATTGGATTTGTTGATAGGCATAGACTATTGTAGCCCCATGATTTCCCTACAAAAGGCTTTACCTTGGATTTGGTGGCTAATAGTCAAAGTTACAGTAATTCACAAATAACTAATTTTCAAGATTTATAGTTCTTTTAAAAAAAATCCTAAACTTTATGGCATCATTCAGCCTGTTTTCCACATGTCCAATAACTGGAGTTGTTGAATAAAAATTGCTATCTATTAAAGGGGGGATTGGTAGATTGGCTTACACGTTAAGGGCTGGGATGTCCAACAATGAGTGTGGGCATGCCGGAGAGACTTGGAATCCTGTAACTGCTCAGGTGAGTTAGCTCGCTGAGTGAGTCGGCTCTCCCAGTCTGTGACGGAAGGTCTAGAGAACACCTAGGGGGTCACCGGTCTTCATTTCACGTTGGAAGACTGAATAAACAGGGTCAGGTGTCAGGGAAGGGCAGCAACTATAGAAACAACATAAGTGCACTCACAGGCAAGAAGTGGAGGCAAGCAGGCACGTCAACAGCTTTTTCCTGGGACGTCCTTATTTCTGGGCCACTTACAGCAAGGTGCTGCCCACTCTGAGGACAGACCCCTCAACTCAGTTACTTCTTGGTGGAGAAGTCACCACAGACCGGCCCCCAGAGGCATATCTCTCGCTTGCTAGTATACTCCATCAAGCTGACAACCAACGTCAGCCATCCCAAACCTATAGGTGTTTCATAGGTCCGGTGTTATTGTACCATGATCCTCAGAATCCAGACTGTGTCTCTGGCCTGCCATGGAAGGCTGTGCGTCTGCTGCTATTTTGTGCCTCAGTGGTGCAATTACACTGTTTATCAAACTGTCCCAGTTCCTCAGGTGCCTGAGTCTATTGGTCCTCATTTCCACAGGAACAGTTGACAGTATGTGAAGTTGATAGCTTACACAGAGTGCACTTTAATAGAATAGATATTTCTGGAAGGGGACCATAGAATCAACAAATACTTGGTAGAAATGTTACATTTGGGATGGTTTCAGAAAAGACGGATAAGATGCTGAGCAGCGCTTGGAATGAGCCTTGCACTTAATTTCTTTGCAAGAGGACAAGCTATTCTCCGCGAAAGAATGAATTACTCCAAGCTGAAGAGTCACCAGTTGACACAAACTGGATTTGTTCTTAGCCAGATGGGATCCTTTCAAAGACGCATGTGCCTGGGGTTGCAGCTGGGGCTTTGTTTCTGTCTTGAGATTTTGATCCACTTTGTCTGAAATGACACAAAATGACCAGCTGGCAAGTGTGCTTTAGAAGACTCCATGTGTACTTCACCCTGGACACCGACTTTGACAGCTCCTAAATTACCGAGTATTAGATCAAGGCAAATGGGTGGGGTTGGCCTTTGAAGTCCATGGTTTGATTGTGTGTGTGTGTGTGCATGTGCACAAGTGCATGTATGTCTGTGCGTGTGTGTGTTGGTTTGTTTACATTTTTGCTGAGTTTGTACGCCTAAATCCATCAAGGATATCCACCTGTGGATAATAGGATAATGAGAAACTTTAGCCCTGTATCCTTCCTATTTTGCTTTGGTGGCCAAGGTGATACTGGCCTCACTGAAAGTGTTTAGAACTTCCTTCCTTTTAGAAAAGGAATAATAATATTGTCTTTGAAACAACTTAAGGAGATTTGAGATTAGTTTGTCATGTGTTGGTAGAATTCAGCAATGGAGCCATCTTTCTAGTCCTGGGATCTCCTCACTAGATATTCAATCCCATTAGCTATTTTTTGACCTATTTGGGTTTTATCTTTCTTCATGACCCAGGCTCAGTAAAATAGATGTGTCTATGAATTTGTCCATGTCATATGAGTCAGCAAAGTGATTGGTACTTAAATAGCATAATCTCATTCCATCTTTTCTATTCCTATTCTGTCCATCGTAATGTCTCCCTTTCCATGTGTTATCTGATGTAGTTGAACCTTCTCTTTGTCTTAGTCTAGCCAGGAATTTGACTCTTTTATCTTTTGTCTCCATTTCATTTCAATGTATTGTTTTTCATACATTGTTCTAATCTTTATTATTTCTTCACTTTGGCTAACCTTGGGTTTGTTCTTGTTTCTCCAGCTTGTTGCTAAGCAATGACAGTTTGTTAAAGAACCATCTTTCTTTCAGATGTAGATGGTTGTAAATTTTCCTTAGTGCTGAACTTTCTGTATCCTATTGCTTTTTTGATTTTGTGTTTTAATTTTCACTTATTTGAAGAATATATATATATATATATATATTCATACAAAATAATAAAAAAGAAGATATTTGATACAATTTCAAAACTTTTTAATTTGTTGAGATTTTCCTTAGAGAATGTTCCATGTACTAATGAGAAAAATCTGCAAACCCAATACTCTTTGATGGAATTTTATGTCAGTGTCATTTGGTCCAGGATGTAACTTAACTTTGATGTTTATACTGTTTTGTCCATTGCTGAAGGTGGAGTGTAAATAAATTCCTCCAACTATAAAAGCATTGATGCCTAAACTATTTTCTTTGGACCTATCAGTATGGGCTTTAATGTTTGGTACCCCTATGTTGAGTATGTTATATTATATATGTATATATATATATACATATACATAGAGAGAGTATTTAGAGGTATTATTCTCACTACTAAACTGACTCTTTTTCATTTTACATTGATCTTCTCTGTCTCTCAACATGACTGGTGAGTCAAAGTGTACTTTACCTAAGTATAGCTATTTCTGCTGTCTTCTGGGTTCTATAGTCCACTTTCAGTTTGTGAGATCCCAGAAAGCTGGAGATCAGAAAACCCACTTCGTGAATAGATTTTTTTAACACATTAAGAAGAGCTTGAGAATATGCTCAACAGTTAGGAGTGTGCACTTACTACTCTTGGGGCAGACCCAAGTTCAGGTTCCAGCACCCACACTGGGCAGCCCATGACCACCTGTAACTCCAGCTTCAGTGTCTCCAATGCTGTCATATAACCTCCTCCTCTGTCATATGCATTCATATGTATATACCCACACAGAGTCACATACAGTCACACACACATACATGTGTGTGTGTATATTGATGTGCAACCCCTCAGTCTATGAACCTCGACCTTTGTTAACAAAGACAAAATACAGAAGGAATCAGAATCATCTCTTTGAATATCTTTGAACCATAGTGCCTGAAAAGAAAAGTAGTATGCTGGCATGCTATACAGATATTTATTTGCTATTTCTCATGTGTTACACATTCACCATTAAATTTTTCTGCTCTGAATTGAACTGCAATTGTAGTTTTATCTGGGATCAATGTAAGAAAAAACTGGAAAGTTTAATAAGCCACATTCAGAAAAAAAAAAAAAAAAAAACTTAAAAACTCCAAGAACAATAGATTTTGGGGAGTTTAAAGGATCCGAGGGAATGTTAAGCCTAATCTATTTATTTTATTTGTGGAAAGAATGAAAGCCAGAGAGGTTAAGTGGTTGATCTAGTATCAAACAGGTAGCTATTAGCAGGACCACAGGGGCCTTCTATCTGCAAACATCTGGGAAGCAATGCAAGGTCACTAATTTGATAATTGAGGATGGAGAGTTGAAGCATCAGGCCACTCGCTCGTCTCCCTCCCACCTGTAGCACAGCAAATGTGCACTGAACTGAATTCTCAGTTAAAATTGTTTCCTCAACTTAAATAACAGTCATAACTTAAAGCCAGCCTTGAACAGGCAAAGAGAGCCCGAAAAATAAATCAAACATTTTCAGAAATTCAGATTCTTCCTTGTAGTCTCCAATATGTTTGGATACAATTTATGATCAAAACCTATATTTTCCTCTTAACACACATATTTTCTTTAGTTTCCTGAATGTAATTACTGAGTATGCTGCTTTGAATAAATGCCAGATGTTTTTGAGACAGACTTTGCCATCTTGCTGAGTTTCGTTTCCTCCCATCATGATATAATTTGAACAGCAGGAAAAAAAAAATAAGCACAAAAATCACCTGAACATTGTAGAAAGTGAATGCATGCTACCATGGTATAATAAAAATAAACTTTTTTTTTTTTGCCCTTGTCCCCTTGCATAGAGCCCTTGCAGTTTTCTGAGTGACAGGGATATTTTATTTGCTCATAATGAGTCATTTTAGATCATTCCTGAGTTTGTGTTAAAACAAGATCCCTAGGAAGCTGCATGTTGTGGTGACCTCCAACTATAAAATTATTTTCATTGCTACTTCATAACTGTAATTTTGACACTGTTATGAATCGTAATGTAAATGATCTGTGTTTTCCAATAATCTCAGTCAAATCCTGTGAAAGATCCATTTAACCCCCAAAGGGGTCATGACCTCCAGGTTGAGACCTGCTGCTTCAGAGAATGCTGAGCACCCTAAGGAGAAAGGGGCAGGAGGGGCAGTTCAATAAGGAGATTTGATGAGTTCTTACATCGGTAAAAAGAACAAGACATCCACGTGCCAAGAGGCTGGTGTAATCCCGCCCCACAGGGGCAGAAGCTCCTGCCCTCCAGCTCTTCCCCCTGCACCTCTTCCTCTGCTGTCTATCTCTATCCTTGGTAACATCCATCATAACGGGCGAGTAAACAGAAATATGACAACTGTTTGGCTGTTCTTTACCAGTCATCGTGGAAAATTATCAAACCTAGTAAAGGTGTCATGGAAGCCCTGGGGATGTTGATTTATACGGAAGGAAAACAGGCACATAGAAGCTGTTTTTGAAAAAAACAAACAAAAAAAAAAAAAAAAACAGCTGGGGCTCACTGCTGCCTGCAGGGTAACGAAAAGGCAGAAGCCTGGCACCTATGAACAGAAGTTCCTAGAAAGAATCGCAACTTCCAGTGCGCCAAGGCTCATGAACTGATTAGCATGTCAGTTACTATGAAGACTTCAGCATCCCCCTTAGAAGCCATTCATTAATCTTCTGTACCTGTCCCAACGTCTCTGCAACCATTAAGTAAATCCTTTGGAATACACAAACAGAGAACTCATTTCCAACCAACCGAAAAGCTACAAATGTCATCAGGAAACCTCTGAGGTCCATAGCAGACTTTCCCCTGCTTCACCGTAACCTGCCTACCTGATGTCCCTACCTGTGTATTTTAAGAGTCTTAATTTATGTCTTTCTTTGTTCTGGTACTTATAAAAACCTACAAGTGCTTCCAGGTTGGAAGGTGGGATTTGGGGATATCTAAGTCTGTGTCCCTGGGCCATGGTCCTGTGTCTTTGGCTCCAGAATAAACTATCTCACAAAGAGAATCTTTGAAGTGAGGGCTGTGTTCTTATGCCAGCTCTCCTCTTCTTTCCTTCTGCAGCTGCCTCGGTTACTTTGGGTCAGACTCCTGCTTGATTCTGAATGGGTATGTTAGGCGCTCCAGGAGAGTCTGCCGGACTGATCTATTTCATCTCCCTGCAAGGTTAAAAGCACAAGGAGTCACCATCCTAAACCTGCAGCCCCTTGGGAATCCAAGAACCCAACAGCCTAACAGATGTTCACCCCCAACCTGAACCACCCAATGAGTGGGTGCCACATTCTGGAACAGAAACCATCAGCTTTAGGATCCGGGTTGGTCTCCACACCTGATGACAGACACAGCCATTTATTCTAGGATCGCTTTGCAGGTGTGGAACTGGGGAAATGATAAGAGAAGCCACAACCTGAGGAGCAAGGTATTAATTATGCTCCTTGTCCCAGCTCCTCCCCTATTTAAACCTGAAGCTCACAGGCATCAGTGCCCCAGAGAAAGAATGACGTCACTCTACCTTATCATCTGTGATCGCTTTATCTGTTTCTCTTCCTGGTACACACTGATGACGTCTCCTCTCTCGGCCTTGCTCCCTTACTCCCCCTTTCAACTGGTGTATTGTAATGGGTGGCAAAGCCTAGACTAACAGGACTACCAAGCCATGCTGTAGGCTTTTTCCCAAAAGATTAAAAAAAATACCCTCTGGTTACATAAATAAAGGTAAGAACGTGGGTGCTGGGGCTGGAGGGACAGCTCAGTAATAAAGAGTGTGCACTGCTTTTCAAAGGGTTTGAGCACGCATGTCCAACACTCACAACTGTTTATATAACACAGCTCCCAGGAATGTGACACTCGTACACACATCAACATACAGGCACACACACACAACACAATCCAAGTAATAAATCTTTAAAAGAACATGGGACTTCGGCATCTAAAATGAAGATGGGGAGGCAGGCCACTGTCTGTGAGAATGAGTCCCTGAGCCCTTAACCCATGGAGTCCGACAAATGTCAAAACTAAATTGCAGGACACTCAGTGTTGAGAGAACAAGAGAACTCATTGGTGTGGGGAAAACACACAGACACACACACACATGCACACACACACGCATACACATACTTATCATCAGAAATATTAGCAGTAGAGAAAAATAGTGGAGAATTTTGTTGTTGCTGTTGTAGTTGTTGTTGTTGCTATTGTTTTGTTGTTACACTTCACCTGCAAAATACCTAATGATCTCTGTGACCCCTAAGAGCAAACTGGCACCAAATTTGAAAAGGAAAAAAAAAAAAGACTTTGAAAAGAAAAAGACATTCCCTTGGCATAACTTTTTCAAACTCAAGATGCCCAACATGCTAATTAAGACTCTGTGAGGGGCCTGACCTTCCATGATGAGTTGCTTTTTCAACTCCTGTGGTTTCTGCTTCTGACTGTGATAAAACTGGATAAAAAATTCTTCCTTAGATGCAGATTAGGAGCCTTTGAGGTTAAGAACTTTGATGCTCAGCGGGTCCCGTGGATGGGTGGGTCTCCCTGAGTACACAGTTAAAAGATTAGGTTAGTTCCTTCGCCTGCCTCCTTCTCCCCACTAAATGTCGTTAAAACTTCTGTTTTCTTTCCTAATTTTTGAAGGAGAGGTGAATATATATATCTCATAAGACTCTTTGGTTTTGTTGAAGTTTTTAATTATAAAAGACAAGGACGATCAGAGTGTTTGGCTCTCAGTCAAATGATCAAACAACTGATTTTCAAACTATTGGGACTCTGTTAAGATGAGGAACATGTGACCAGTTCTGACAAATAGGATTAATCTTTTTCAAAATCATAAAAATTTGCACTAATGATTCACTAATAAAACTGTAGTCCACATGTCCCGAGGTGTGGTACAACCAAGTCTATGCTGAGTGGGGCCTGGGCCCAAAACAGTACCATTATGTCTATCGAAATCGAGTCTTCCAATGTGATTTGTCTTATCACATCGGGTGTTGGCCACCTTACAGGAAGTGACTGCTGTCTCTCTAAATACTGTGGACAGCATTGAAAGTGCCATGGCTGATATTAACAGTCGCCATTGGGATACTGTATTATAGGCTGTACAATCCCTGAAATTGCTAGAAAAAAATTGTTGAGTTCTATGAGCAGGTTATCCTTAAATTGATAGAGTTCTGTGAATTGGGTGCTGCCTGGTCACTTCTGAGACAGACAGGCAGACCCCATGATAAGGTCAAAGCAAACACAACCAGAATGCTATGTTCCCCTGGAAAAGCTCTCAGTCAGGTCTTAGGTTGATTCTTGTGATACCCAGGTAAGAGTAGCAAAGAGAAAAGGGTATTCACCAGGGAAGTCAGTCTGGCACCTCTGTCTCATCTCATGGCACTGCAGGGACAGGCACTGAAGTGGCGGCCATGGCAGCAGAGGTGTTTATTCCTGGCATGACCATAAATTTGTTTCAAAGCAGCCGCCTAAGATGAGGAAGAAGAAAAGTTTCCCACACAACTGAGCATGTTAAGTTTGGTCAGAAATCCCACATGGAATGTGTTTGTGTTCAGTTTCCCCCAGATGGTCAGTATCTGCTCACTGGGTGTGTTGAAGAGTGGAAATTCACAACGGGGAAAACTGGGATTCTAGATCTTAAGTGTCAGGCCCAGGATAATTTCATGATGACAGATGATGCTGTCCTCTGCATGTGTTTCAGCAGTTATACTCAAACGTTAGCACCTTGGGCCCAAGATGGAGAGTTCAAGGTACGAAAGATTCATACTGAACAGCGTTTAAGAAAATTTGGAAGGGCACAGTAACGGCGTCAAGGATAGCAGTCAGGTCTTAGTGCCTCTCTGGACCAGACAGTAAGAATTCATACTTTAACATCTGGAAAAACATTGAAGGAATGTCGAGGCCATTCTTCTTTTGTTAACCAGGCAACATTTACACAAGATGAACATAATGTCATCAGTGCAACTTCTGATGGCACAGAGATCTGGAATATGAAGATTACAGAAAGTTCAAATACATTTCAATCCCTGGGCAGTAGTGCAGGAACAGATGTTACAATCAGTAGCATGGTTCTGCTTCCTAGAAACCCAGAGCACTTTGTGGTATGCGACCAAGCAAACCCCATGGTCATCATGAGCATGCAGGGGTGGACTGTCAGAAGATTTGGTTCTTGTAAAAGAGAAGGAAAGTGGTGACATTGTTTGTTGTACCCTCTTCCCCAGGGTGAGTAAAGCTACTATGTTAGGAAGGACCTCGTCTCTACTCTTTCAACACAGTCATTAGCAAGCCAAAGTGAACTCAGATGGCTCACGAGAAGCATGTGATCACCGGGCAGTAGCACACACCTTACATCTCATCACTTGGGGACAGAGGCAGGCGGATCTCTGTGAGTTTGAGGCTAGCCTGGTCTACAAAAGCTACTTCCAAGACAGCTAGGGCTGTTACACAGAGAAACCCTATCTCAAAACAACAACAACAACAAAAATAAAGTAGCATGGCATGGGGATCACTCCTCACCCACATCTGACCCTGACTGCCGCCCACAGTGAAGATGAACCCCCAAAGCTCTGGAAACATGAATTCAGCCCTTACCGTGCAGCCAGGGAGCATGAAGGGGAGGGATGTTCATGGTCTACTTTGACTTTTTTGTGTCAGCTTTTATATAAGCCAAGATATTGTTGTCTGGATGAGCCACAAGAATAATTTTGTGGAAATTATTGTTTAAGAAGCAGTTATCATTCAGAGCATTTTAAAAGCGTTCGTTTATCTGCTTTTAACTGAGGCAGTCACTTAATGTTTTTGTTAGTCTTCTACCACAATACTTGAAACGCTGATATTTCTAAACGGAAAACTTTCTTTTGAAATGATAATTAAAACCTGTCTCCTCACATAAAATTTGTAAATAAGTCACAATATTCAGTAGCTTTGGGTTTTTTCTAAGATTTTAATAAACTTGTATCTTTCTGAAAAGAAATTATAAAGTCCTGCACATGTTGTCCCTGTTTTTAAGAACTGAGAGCTGAAGATTAAATAATCAGTCAGCAGTTAAGAGCTCTGGCTGTTCTTGCAAAGGACCCAGGTTGTGTTCCCAGCACCCACATGGCACCTCACAGCCATCTGTAACTTCAGTTTCAGGGACTATAACACCCTCTTCTGGCCTTCATGGGTACTGCACACACGTGGTACATATGTGCATGCAGGCGAAACATTCATACACACAAAATAAAAATAAATTATTCTTTTAAAAGAAGAACTGAAGACTGTTTATAACTCAGCTATCACAGGTTCTTATTTTCTCAGTACAGGTTTCTGGACTCCACTTTATGTATTCTGATAATCAATCTTGGCAGTGTTCATTACAATACTTTTGAATACAGGAATTTGGAGATTACCATCACAGTGGAACAAGTGGCCCTGTCTCCCTACTTTCTTAAGTTTAATCCAATTTTGTTGTAAGAATTTGCCTGTGGTATAGAAACTGCAATAACAGTCAGGAACTGGTCTACCACATTGTCACATACGGAATAAGGCAATAATTATTATTAATAAATCCTAATCTACTGAGGTCTTCAGCTATCTGATGTGATGATGTGTACATTGCTTTCCTTAGCAGTGACAGCAGGCGAGAAAAAAAAAAGCCTCCTGACAAGTTTCCCTAAAGATGGCACTGGAACCAAAGACTCTGTGGTGTTAAGGTTAATGAAGACAGTTTATAGTCACTGTGCAAAGTGTCCGGAGTGGCTTTGTGAGATAAGGGCCAGTGTGTGGTAGAAGAAACAGGAGAGGTAGCAGCGACTTGTGCAGAGATTTGCCTTCTGGAAGCCTGTAGAGCGCCACTGAAATTCAGCTGCAGCTGATAATGGCTCCCTTATAAGAAACGGATTTGTTTTGAGTCTCAACAAATCATTATTTGTTCCTCCTACGGCCTGGAAAAGCAAGCTTTCTAGTACCTATAAAAATGGGGAGAGGGGCTAAGAGGTGACTCAATCAGTAAAGCACTTGCTTTGAAAACATGAGGACTAGAAATCAAGCCCCAGCAGAAACACAAAATGTCAGACATGGCATTCCTCTGCAATCCCTTGCTGGTGGGGATTGGCGGATAGCAGCAGTAAGAGGTGGATTAATCCCTAGAGCCCACCAACCAACCAGCAGAATATTGACAGAAGTTTATGTCCCGCCTGGTCCTGCAGCCATTCAGTCCCAAAGAAACACACAGAGGTTTACATTAATTATAAATTGGTTGGCCTATTAGCTCAGGCTTCTTATTAACTCTTACATCATACATTAACCCATTATTCTTGTCTGTGTTAGCCGTGTGGCTTGGTACCTCCTATCAGCTGGGTGTTCTCATCTTGTTTCCTCTGTGTCTGGGTGATGACTGTGGACTGATTCGTTCCTCTTCCCAGAATTCTCCTGTTCTCATCGCCCCACCTATACTTCCTGCCTGGCTACTGACCAATTTAGCATTTTATTAAAATAATGCAAGTGACCACATACTAAATCATTGTCCCACAGTACCAGAGGCTTACTGGTGAGCTCAGGTTGCAGAATGAGCTGTGCTCCTAAGGAGAAAGAATCCCTGAGGCTTTCTCTGACTTCAGTGTGTACCTTCCCACACACAGACACACAAAGAAGGATAAGTAAAAAATAGAAGCCAACTACTATTCAGCAATTATGGTGAGTGAATTATTAGGAACTTTTATGCATCCAAGTCAAGTTTCTTGGGAGTAACGTTACAAAATTAGCTTTACACTTATGCCAAGAAGTCGTGAGATAAACAGTAGCCTTAATGTTATAATGCGATTTTAATATTCAAGAATAACTTAGAAACTATCTGCTTCATCAATTTCAGCTTCCAAACCACAATCCGTCGCTTACGGTCATTAAAAGCCCATCAGCACCTCATCCAAGTTAGATTAATTTATTATCTGAGATTAAATTATAATCATTCATTTTGTTGATTTTTATCAATAAATTAAATATAGGGAACTTCAATCATTGCAGGTCAGGTGCGATTTTAATTGAGAAAAGACACATGGATAAGGAGTCGCTGCACTAATTAATAATTCTTGATTAACAGAACTGTGAATTATTGTGATCTATCACTCTCAGGAGATTTTTTTTTTTTTCAAGAAGAAAGTCTTGATGTAGGAATAATTGCCCCCTCACACAGGCACATTTTCCTTTTGCTGAAGAGAGTTGAGAGTGAAGCAAAAAGGGGTTTCCTATCATTCTCACTTCCTGCCAAGTTTTTCCAATATTAGAAAATTAATCCTGCAAGGATTCTGCCATCCAGATCTAATAGCCAAGTCTGTGCACTGAAAACCTTCCACCTGGCATCCCTCAGTGGCCTGGGCTGCCCTCAGCTTGCTCTTGTCACAAGACAGACCACCATCAGGCTGCCTCACTAACATCCCACACAGTTCTGCTACCGACAAAATCTCACGGAGGCTTTCAACCTCACTCAAGTGTGTTCTTTGACTTTGGAGCAGTGGTCGTAGCCTGTCTCTTACTCCCAGAGTTGGCCCTAGTAACAGGAGAAATCAAACATGATGTGCTGCCATGCCCTGAGTGGAAATCGGTTTCTGAACTCCCATCTTGACACTTGAAGATCTCTGAAGGTGTCCCTAAGCCTCATAGAAGTGAGTTCATAAGGGTTGTCTAGGCAACAGTCTAGTTGAATTGGTGAGCTCCAGGTTCAGGGAGAGATCCTGTCTCGAAATATAAGGTAGAGAGTGATCAAGGAAAACAGCAACGTGGACTTCTGGCCTACATACACACACATGTTTTCATGTGCACTCACAGACATACACACACACATACTCATACACAATTACAAAAAAAATTCTTAAAAGGAAAAAAGTTAATTATGTATTGCATGAATTTGACTTCAGTGGAAAGATAGCAATAATCATTGTTCCACTAAATTTTGATTGAAATTTAAGATTCACAACCTTTTAAAAAAAGCATTGAGGGAAAAACAATAACTTGATATCTGATCTATTGGTGCTAATAACCCAAAATTAACTAACTGTATTGATAAATATTAAATAAAATGACTCTCAGACCCTCTATATTATAGATAACTGCACATGTCAATTCAACAGATATGTCTGAAGCATGTACTATGTGATTGCCACTGCTTTTTAATTGTAGAATCTACATTACCTCAGGGACATATGAAACCGAAGGGATAAATTGCCAGTCAGCACACTCATTTTGTACCTGCTGGTTTATGTTGGTAAATCAAGCAGAATTGGATTGTTTTCCTATCACTTCTAGGAACAATACAAAACTTCTGGTCAGCATCGTATACCTCACCCATCACGTCCATTCCTTTGCTTAAATCAAGCCGTGATGGAATAAAATGCAAGCCACTAATTTTGTATGAAAACAAATAAATATTCATTCAGCCATACAGCCGTATACTTAATACAGCTGTGGTTACCCACACAACATTTCATCATTAAAGGAAGAAAGATCATAAGACACACACACACACACACATAGACACGCACTGAGAAACTGAAAGTTAATAGGTGGAGAAATAGTTTAGTCACTAAATTGCCCATGCTCCAGGATAGAGCCTGTGCCCCACCCATGCAGACAGTCCTAATAAGAGAATCACACAGAGAGAGACATAACAGGAGGAGGAGGACCGGGGAGAAAGGTTGCATCAGAAAGAGGGTGAGAGGACCGAGAGTGGAGAATGGGGTGAAAATGACTAGAATCCATATCATGCTGAAAACGGTCAAATAACATCTAATGACTAATTTAAAGAAATAACTACCTATGCAAACTCTAAGGGGAAAGGGGAAATGATCTCAACAACAAAGAATGAAATAAAAACACAGATTAACAGTCAATCTTAAAAGCTATATCAGCCAATAACCTGCTCTGAGTACCAGGACTTTACTTCCAAACTCAGGGCCATTCTGTTGTTTGTTTTGATTTGATTTTTACTTAGGGATTGGTTTTGCAGCATCATTCGTGGAGAGCTAGATTCTGCTTCCTGCCTAAACCCCAAAGTCGGAGAGAAATTATCATTACACAAACCAGTCCCTAAGAGAATCTGCTACTGGCTCAAAATCTTGACTTTGCTACCTTCTGAGGTTTGGGTGAGAAGCCAACCTTGAGAAGGCAAAACACAAACTTTGCCCCAAATTATCACCATCTTTACCCACTTGTAAGTAGGAAAGCCCAAGTGGATAGGTTAATGTGGAGGCTTTTCCTACCAAATAGCAAAGGGGAAAAAAAATTCCCCTGCAAGATGCGCTCACACGCAA
Organism: Chionomys nivalis; assembly: GCF_950005125.1. Classification (NCBI taxonomy): domain Eukaryota; kingdom Metazoa; phylum Chordata; class Mammalia; order Rodentia; family Cricetidae; genus Chionomys; species Chionomys nivalis. The sequence continues at coordinate 50,511,956 of NC_080104.1, read as the reverse complement.
AATTAGCAAGGAAATGGGACGTCTACCACACAGAAGACAGTCCAATTGAGCGATAAAAAGGAAAATTGACATGCAAAAGCAGTAATTATAGGACATTTGGAGGCATCTTGAAAATAAATGTCTTGAAAAAAAGCATATCCAGACTTTGGGGGTTTGATATTATACAGAACTAATACCCAAACTGTGGGGGCCAGGGTGTGATACATTCTAGAAACTAAAAACTTTAATGACTAATTTAAAGAAATAATTATCTATGCAAACTCTAAGGTAAAGGGGGAATTTAGCAGAATGTTTCTAAAGTTATTATAATGGTAAAGCACGAAGCAAGGCAGTTCCCAAGAGACTTTAATATTTAAAATATAGAGCCAAGGGGCAATAGGGAGAAATGTTGGATCAGTACAGAGGGAGAGTACAGGCGGCTTTAGGTGAAGATTATTGGTGAGAGGAAAGGAAATCCAAACTTAAAGAACACTGTGACCCCCCCCCAGATTGGGTGGCCACTAAATCATAATCCCTAAACAGATGGAGGATGGGGCCACAGCTGGATCCCAAGAGCTCCATTTTGTCTTCACCTTAGTAATCTCCCAGCATGCTTCACGGCAGACTCCAGAAAAATTCTCCCTGCTATGCTCCCTTGTATTTCTGCTTTTCTTAGTTCTTTTCTTCCTACGCCTCTTTGGTAGTTTAGCTTTTAGGCCCACAAGCCTGAGGCACAATTGTTTGCTCGTGACGTATCCCTGCCCTTCAGTTCACCTACGGTGGTGGCATTCTCATAAATGTACCCATAGTGCTGGGGTTAAGCGCTGGATTCAGTGAACCACATGGCATCTGTCGCCCCTGCACTTCTCAGCTGTACTGCGCACAGAGACTTAACGTACATAACTATAACTAAACCAGCTCCTACACTCTCTGTCTTATGTTCTCACTCTCTCCAACGAGACTTACATTGCCTGCCTATGCTTGCTCACTTGTCTCTTTAAGAAATCCTGTGTTAAAAGCCTTTCCCTTCAAAGTCTCTGGCTAGGCTCCAGGCAGATGCTTCAGTAGGGAAAGCGCTTACCTTGCAAGCAAAAGTACCTGAGTTTGATCCCTGAAGCCACATAAAAATACCAGACATAGAAATACACGTTTGTATCCTTAACACTTGGAAGGTGAAGACTGGAGGGTCCCTGGGACTCACGGGTCACCCAGATCAATCAGATTCATGAGCTCTTGGCCAATAAATGGCATTGTCTCAAAGGAGGCAGATGGCCCTAGTTGAGTGTGACCCTTAAAGACATCTTCCAACCTCTAAATGGATGTGCACACATGCACATATATACCGTGAACACAAGAAAAATCATGGACACACACCTTCACACCCTTGTGCACATGCACGCACATGTGCATACAAGCACACACGCACACACACAATTTTTTATAAAGTCTCTGGATTTTGCAACACTGATACAACATGAAATAACCCAAAAATTGGAGTGAAGCAGTCACATAAGGAGAGAGCGGTGCCCACATGAGAAGGGAAAATCAAAAGAGCCAAGAGGCAGCAGCTGGTCTCTGTCCGTGTGCTTGCCAAGAGGAGGCAGGGAGCCTGTAAAGATATTCAAACCCAGGATCATCAGCACTGGGGCTAACCGTCCTGAACTGTTCTGCTTTGGAAACATTCAGAAAAGCTTAGAATGGCACCGCCAGCCCCACCCTGGGATGAGTGACAGACACCCAGCAGGCATGCCAATAGGTCACTCTTTTTTGATGGTGACCGTTTCTCAATAATCTTGCCTGGCGCCAGTATAGATGCTTCAAGGAAGATGAGGAGCAGAAGGTATGCTGTGTAGATCTCTTATTGCTCACAGCGGACCAACGTGTAGAAGAGCTTGAGCTCATTCTCCACACTCTGGATGGCCATTGTCAACGGTGATAAAACTGTGTTGATGTAAGCGGTTCACCAGCCAGCATTGACTTCCCACCCAAGGAAGTAGAGAAACTAGCAGGCAGTGCTGACTTCGGATGGAGCATCACTGCAAGAAGCAGAATTTCCACAACGAGCAAAACTGGTTGGATTTAACAGTAGTAGAAGACAATTCAGCTTTAAAGATGACCTCTTGTCTATATCAAATGCTCTGCCTGACTTTCTAGAAAAGGGGTAGGGTGGAAAAACATAACTAAAACCTGGTCCCACTTCAATCAGATTTCTGCATAAATAGCACCTGTAAGAGAAGCTGCGCCTTAATATAGATGATGTTTCTCTCCCAATTCCCCTTCCTCTGCTTCATTTGATTCTGCTGGCCAGCATTCATTGATGTAGTATTGCTTCTGCTTTAATAGAAAATAATCTCTTTGCAGGTCAAGATTTTTTTATCTTGTTCACTCATGAAAACCAAGTTTCTAGAGCAGAGCTTTAAGAATGGGACATTAAATAGATGGACTGGTAGCTGATGGGGTTTCTCTCTGTGCCCATTCTGACTTGGGCAACCTATGGGTTATCTCATCCAAAGGAACCAAATCCATGAGCTGAAACAGTAGGAGGTACCAGCCCATAGAGTTCAGCTCCACGTGGCTTAGACAGATGTACCAACGTCTAAACATTAAATAGCTGTTAACCAGGGCTATGTCATTTTGTGAAGATCTCCATTTTGGTTGAACCACAATGGCCATTTTGCAAAGATCCTCCATTTCAATGGAGCTGTGACAGTAATGTATCCCTCTAGAGTCTAACCTTCCCTGTCCTGCTGATCTCCAGCACCAGCTGATCAAGAACAATGTTTATCATCTTGCAGTCTTTAAGCCACCGCTCTCTGGTTACCCTAGCAATGGCCAACCATGAGCCAAAATGGAAAATAATTTAATCTCTTCTCACCCACCCCACTTTCTGCCCTGTAACCACCCCAACCTGGAGAAAGATTCCCATACCAGAGACCTCCCTCTTCAGGATTTTCTCCAGGGTAAAGAGTAATAATAATAATAATAGTAATAATAAGTAGTAGTAGTAGTAGTAATAATAATAACAATAAGCCCTGCTGAACCATCATTGAGGGGCTGGTTTCCGTGTGATCATTCCTTTCTGTCAATCTTACAATCCAGTGAGTCTGCCTCATAGGTTGGAGGCAAGGCAAAGGTGACACGCTGCATTTTATCTGTTGGTAGAGGTATGTTCTGCCTGTGAGATTAAAGTCATTTCCTCCCCACACTAATTTTCAAGAGAAAAGTAATGACCAAAAAAAGTCTTATTTATGTTAACTATGAGATCTGCTCCAAGTCCTAAAAGGAAAATTAACGGTTGAATTTCTGTTCCATAGACCAGACATTTTTAAGAGCACCATGGTATAAGAGCAAGCTTGGAGATGCATCCAGGAGACCTACTGGGCCTGAAATCCAGTCACTAACAAAGGAACAGCCTCAGCGAGGCTCTAACCTGCACTGCTGGGTGTCTTTTGTGGAAACAGTGTGAACCCCGAAGAATGTTATTCCAGTCACATGTGTTTGTTCATTCTGAATCAAAGCAGAATAAGTACATTGTGTCGCTGATTTGGACTTGGGATGTGAGAGAACTCCTCTGTCCTCTTGTGTCTGCGTCTCATCATGAGAGCCATGAAAGAGGATCTAAACCAGAGTTTTGCTAGTTTCAACCCCGTCATATTTTTTTAATTTTTTTTCTGGTGGATAAGTAAAGAAAATGTAATTGATAGTTGAAGTGCATAACCTTAAGCAAATCTCCATGGCTTCAGACCTAATTCTATTCTAATTGAATAGAAGCTCCCTGAAATGTAGAGTTTGAGACTAGGCAAGTGTTTGAGTGACTTCCTTAAAGCAACTGGGTATGTTACTACTTGTGAATTCATTACAATGGAGTGATTTTTTTTTTTTAAGTAGGATGGATTTAGTTCAAGGGAAGGGAGTGATAGATCAGAAGAATTTAGACATAAGCATTTTTAAACCTGCCACTTTCTCTGCCATCAAAAAGACTAAAGTGCCCACACAGAGGAAGCTGAAGCAAGGTCACTTTCAGGAAATTCCAGGGCTCTTTTCTGTACTGGTGTTCAACTGGGACCTCCCAGCAGCACCTGCACCTAGCAATACCCTGCCTTAAAATGTCTTTTAGGACAACCTATACGTTGTTTCCAGATTCTGAAACACCTGATTCCAAGAAGGCCACTTTGAAAGGCAGCAAAGCTCACATTAATTCCTTCTGGTCTCTGTTAAAAGGCAAGAAGGAGGCTGGGAAAACAATTTTTACTCAACAGCTTTTGTCAAAGAGAATAATCACTATTGTAAGGTAGACATGAGACAGGAAAGTTCTAGAAGGTTTTAGGGGACCAGAGGGAAACAGTCTTCTGGATATGACAGGACAACTGTACTCAGGAACTCCTCGTAGCAGACATGGTTGCCTACATAAGACCTGCACGAGATCAAGCCAGTCAACATTCCAGCCTTGAGGAGAAGGGAATACATGAGCCCCTGTCCCTAGCTGAAGAGCTGTGGGAAGATCATTGCTAGAGGAGAGAGGATCAGTTTTCTTTAGGCATATGTCTACTTAAAGGCTGAACCATCCTCAGCAGATGAGCCCATACCTGTGAGCGTATTGGCAGCACTAAATAAACTCAGTGAGTTATGAAAAGAAAAAAAAAAAAACACCACAGGAAGTCTGAAGAGAGAAGTGTGTCCTAAGAAGAATTGGAAGGGAAAAGAGACAAGCAAAATACATTAAACATATGAAATTCTCAAAGAATAAATCAAAATATTTTACATTTTAAAAAAGAACAGGGACGATATGAACACACTCAACAGTTCTAGCCTTGAGTCATGCAAAGCACTCAGGGCACCAGCTTCATCATTTCCTCCGTCTTAAGCAAACTCAATGGGTCAACCATAAACAGAAGGCAACAGGTATTACTCCCTTATATGAAAGACTGGGTGAAGAAATGTAGAAATTATTTTAAACACCTCAGAGACTGTTTGTTGTTCAGTTGGTTTTGTATCCAGAAATAATCTCTATTTATTTCTCCCCTGTTCACATGTGCCATGTTTTACTTACATGTACAGTAATAACTTTAAACAAGCAAACCAGGAGTATTCCTTGCTCTGGTCCATAAACTGCATGTGGTTCTCAGAGCTGACCTATAGTGTGCAGTGCTCTCCATCACAGCCCTACTGAGCATCCTCCCAGCACCGTCATGTGCCCATCAGATACTAGCTTTATACATGGTAGGTCTCTGTACAATTCCTTCGAAGCTTCAGTGACAGTTGGTACCCACACCACACCTTGGGTACTGAACAAGACTCTTTTGATGTCCCTCTCAACTTGATTCAATTTCAGACATGTTTTTTTTTTTTCCCTGAACTCTCTACAAAATGAATTTTCTTTTGAAAACTTGTAAAGCTAAGCCAAAGAGATAGCTCAGGCAGTTCAGAGTGCTTGCTGTTCTTTCAGGGGATCCTGATACCCACATAGGAGAGCTCACAACTGCCTAAAACTCCAGCTCCAAGTGATTCAGTGCCCTCTTCTGACTTCCAGAGGACCCGCACACTGTGACCATGTATGCACACAGAGATATACACATAAATAAATCTTTTCTTTTAATGTGGACATTCTTTCTATCCATTTTAAGATGGGAATCTCTCGTAAATCTGGGAACCATCACTCTGAAATCGTTTGAAGATCCTCTCAGGCTGCCTAGATCTGTGGGAGCCTCAATTCTATGAGTGCTGGTTCACGGGAGAGGTGATCCAATCCCATCAATCAGTCTTCCACCGTTCCCCCTGTTTCCCAGTGCTTTTCAACAAGAGTCCCACAATGCCGAAAATGCCCCCTGCCTTTTGTTTCAGCAGAGTTGAGTCCCAATCTCTCCCTACATCTTGGCTACAGCCCCATTGTCTAAACAGTGTTCCTAGCCTGTTTATGTCCATGAGGTGCTATTTCCTTTTGATGGTTTATAAAAAGAAACTAACATTTATGAAAGTTCTTTAATTGTGTGGTGCTGATAGGTGATCCTGGTCAGGAAAAGGGAGAAGAAAAAAGTCACCCACAGTCAGCTTCTTTCTGTGATACACAAATAGCAATGTACCAGCATCCTCTTGTACAAATGGCATGATACATCCTACCTGATGTATACAATGGGCTTTCTTAGGTTAGGGGACCTCTTACATGCATACCACCAAGTCAACATCCTCTGGCACAGTATTGCTGGTAGCTCAGTAACCCCTTTACATGGCCAATGGTCCATGATACGCTTTGCAGCAGATGAGGTCAGAGTACCACTTGCCTTAAGAATAAATTCTGCTACAGCCTGTTGCACAGTTACCATCTTCATAAGTCCAACTGTGTCTACTCATAAGTGATCATTATAGCTGGGCTTGTTGACTGCTGCTGTTCCCTCCTAGGAAAAGCAGACATGGAGAGTCATGGGATCCAGATTCTACTCCCAGCCAGTTACGTGCAATTTTATTCTAATTGCGTATAGCCTTAGGATCTTGGATCGGGGTGGAGACTAGAGTATTTAGACTAGGGAAGACTAGGAAAATGGGCTCCATCTACAGCTATGAGGAGACCATCACCCACACTGGGTATAGACCTTCCAATGTGGCTGCTTTGGGGGTCACTCATGCTCCTATGAGTAATCCCTCGCTCATGCTAGGTAATTAAACTAAACCTAAATTAAATTAAACCCCTCTGGTTCCACAGAGGGGCCTTTGGTGAAACTAAACTTTGACTTGTCATTGGGACCTTATGAGTAGTGGTAAATGTTGCTACCCTTCCCCAGGGAGAAGACTCTTGCCACACAACCTGAAGAGTGGCCTATATAATCCTACAAAAGTGAAAAGAAACATGATACTCCTGGGGACAAGCTAGGAGACAGGAAGGAACGACTACCTCACAGCCCAAAACCTTCCCTGGATACAACCGATCTAGATCTCCATGGGTAGACCTGCCCACTCTCTGATTTCCCACTAAGAAAGAGTAATTTTCTTCCTACTCTCCCATCTCCCTTCTGCAGACCAAGTCCTACACCTGCCTTCCCCACAGCTCAGAGCACTTGAAGTCCCTCTGCAGCCCCATGCCTGTGGTGGTCAGCCCACTCTCGCTGCTGAGCCCGCTTGCTCTCTTAAAGCCTAAGCCTGGTAGCGCCATTTCCCCCCTTCCTCTTTCTGTCTCCAGCAACTGCTGAGATCTCCAGCTTGCCTGCCCTGTTGTTTTCTCTCTTTAACACCAATCAATCATCCTTTTGTTCCCTTCTGCTGTATAACTTTTCCTGGGAACGTATGAGCAAGTATCTACTAGCCCCAGCTGGGGCACGGGCAAACAGAACAAAGGAAAGATTCCACCCGAGTCTAGCTTGGTGAATCAATGAGATCAGTGACCTTGTGCGCATGAGCACAAGTGAGGGCTTCCTTCAGGAGCTTACACGACTGCAGGACTGAAATGTCCCACTCCATCGTGGGTGATGACGTCATCGGATCTGCAACATGGAACCCTATCTTCAGTTAACCTTTCTTCTATGTGTTTGTATCCTCCCCATCAAGCCCCATGGAATATGACCTCACAGAGACTGTAGCAGAGTGCACAGGGGCTGCACAGATTCAAGCCAGATGGGGTCCCAGTGAACACGGGGTCCCACCCCTAACCAAGAAGCTGTCTCCAACTGACAAACGCTTGCAAAGAAAAAATTAGTTTTCTACAATGGAGTCTCACTAGGTGTATAAACCACACTTAAGGCCTCATGCCAGTAGATGGCCAATACAAAATAATGGTATTTTTGTAGATTTTTTTTCTTAAATAGTTTTGTTTGGCCATTTCCATTTTTATCTCACTGGTTTTTTGCTTGTATATTGTGGCTTCCAATTTTGTGTTCTTATGAGTTTTGTGTGTATTTGTGTGTGTCTGTCTGTCTGTCTTATACTGTGTGTGTTCTTTGTTTTAGTTTTTTAAACTTCTTGTTTGTTTGGTTTTTGTTTGTTTTTGCTCGTTTATTTTCTAAAGAGAGAAAGAAGACATGGAGTTAGAAGGATGGTGAGGTGGGAAGGATCAGGGAGGAGTTGAGGGATGATCAAATTAAATTAAATAAAAAAGTTATTTCAATTACAAAAAAAAAAGGATCATATGCAGAGTGGGTAGGAGAAGTTAATGACCAGACTCTGGGTGAAAGTCCACTGACCTCCCCAACTCCTTCTAGTGGGGAACATTAACAGTGCTGTCACCATTACCACAGACTTAGCTCTCTTGGTATTGGTCTGCTTATTTGTTGGCATGACAACCAAGCCAAAGTCATCTGTGTTCCATGAAGGCTAAAGGTCATGGTTAGGTCTGGAGGCAAAGCTCCACTACAACATTGTCCATGTTCATTTTTAAGATATTTTATCTATAAGAGCAAGAGCCTGAAAAGGGACACTGTGTGTCCCACAGAGTTGATATCATAGGTTTAACTCTGAGCTATAACCTAATGCAACTACAGGTCACAGGGGGCTGATGCTCAGCACTGATTCTTCTACCCTCTACAGGAGAAAGAAGAAACCCAAGGAGGCGGGGTCATGCATAACCGCCTCTGTCCTGATTGCCATGGAGATTGAACAGCCTCACCATCCTCAACTGCATGTGTGTCACAGGGAGAAATCATGCAGAAGTCACCAGCCCTTTGATGCTCCCATGTGGCAATTGAGCACAGTACTGACTTGTGGGGTTGTAACAAACAGGACATAGAATCCAGGCCCTCTTGCTGGTCACTCATAGAGCTTTCAGGCTGGCTATCAGATCCTCAGATCTATTCTCTGGATAGATGATCAGCAGAAAAGGTCAGAGTGGTGTTCCGCAGTCCAGCTGCCCCTTGGAGGTAACCATGTGGGGGTGGTCACCCTTTCCTGAGAACCCGGCCAGCTCTAACCCTAGCTGTCCACTCATCACTCCTGCCACCACAACACAGACTTTTCTCTTTTTCTCTCCTCTCTCTCTCCTTCTCTCCTCCCCGTGTGCTCCCTCTCTACTCCGTCTCTAACACCCTCTCTTCCTCCTTCCTCCACTCATATACTCTTAGGTATTAAACTCCCATCATTTTGAAGGAAAGCACTGGCTTCTTCCACAGTTATGGCCACCCACTCACTGGGAGTCGCTAGGACCTGAACTGTTGGTGATGAACTCTAATCTTCAGCCTCCAGAGGAAGAATGAGACATCCTGTAGATACGATCAGTATTAATCCAAAGTAAAGTTCTCATCTTAAAGGGACTGGGAGACTGTTTATTCTTGAGCCACATAAGAGTGATCATGGCCCAGGAACATTGATTGAGGTTGCCTTGAATAACATGTTCTAACGTGGAAGCATTTTTATAAAGTTTTTACATGTAATGAATAAAAGAAAATTCTAAATCACAGCTTTTTTTTTTTCAAATAGACTGGAAGAAAAAGCAGGAAGGTAAAAAACAACAAAATGGAGAAGGTTCTGCCATGAGCTTCACATGCTGTCTGACGACACATGCTTGGATTTGGATTCAGGATTACCAAAAGACGGTTGACTGAAAGTAGAGTCTGTTAGCCCCTTCCAAATGCATTTCTGGGCTCATAGCTGAAGGGGTGATAGGTTAGATGTAGAAGCAGACATTGAAGGACTAATAAGCGAGCTAGTGCTAGCCTGTTTACTGCTCTTGAGGCAGTGGGACCTGGGAGAATGGATCCTAAAAATGAGGTGGACTAAAGTCTCATGCAATAGCCAACTTTATTCAGAGCACCAGACAATTTATACTCCAAGGGTGAAGAAGAATCACCGGAGTAAAGGTCTCATGAGTTCAAGCTGTATGCAATCACAAAGACAAGCTACATGTGGCAAAAACGTGTTTTTCCATAGAGGCACATAAACAAATACCAACAGCCATTGGTAATAAATAATCTTAAGCAAACTCATTCCTACTCTTTATACCAGGGAGGGACACAAAAGCACAATGCAAAAGCACATCCATGTTTTAAAGAAACTGAGGTCACAAGAGTCTTGTCTTGTTTTCTTGAGAGTTTTTCCTGAGTTTCACTCAGAATTCTACTCCCAGGACTCCGTTCTTGGGCCATGTTTCTAAACTAGCCCAAAATAATTTGGCTCTAGGTCTGCAACATTCCAACTTTCTATAATCACGATGCTCTAATCAGCTAATCGGCTTTACTATCTTTAACATGAAGCGTGGATTTTCTAGGGGGTTCACATAAATTCAAATAAAAGTATTAATGTTACCAGAATCTAAGGCCCAACTTGCTCACCATTCAATCAGATGCCCAGGAGATACAAACAGATAGAACGAAACATGTTTATCCCTAAGCCAGGTCTGAAGAAAAGAGATTCAAGCCTCCACCTAAAATCTCTGTTTCAAGGATTCTTGGAGTATGAGGAGTTTTTTTAAAAAAAAGAAAGAGGAGGCGTGTGTGGCAATACAGCAGGTGCTGAGTCCATGGTGAGTGAGCAGGGCCTTTGTCACCCACAGGAGTGTCTACTTCCCTCTGCCCTGGAGAAAACCTCTCAGTTTGCTCTCCTGAGCCTTTCTTCAGCAACAATAACCGAGGGTGAGAAAGGACAATAGGAAACAGGGTGAACCTGAGCTGGCTTTGGAATCAGAGCCCTTCTAATTCAAGACTCTTTTCCCAAATGTCAAAACCTTCTCCCCAGTGCCCCTTAATGCACACTCGGGGACATCATCCCAGCTGCAATTCAACGTTTTTCACGTATTATTGGCTTTGTTTACTTTGCTTTTATCATTACTAGGAATGATCCTAGGAACTCCTGTGTGCTAGGCAAGGACCTCACCAATGAGCTATATTCCCAGGCCTTTTGCACTTGGTGTTTTGAAACCGAGTCTCAGTGAGGTGCTCAAGCTGGCCTTCAACTGACTCTGTCGGCCAGGTGGGCCTTAAGCGTTCCATTCCCCTGTCTCTGCCTCCTATAACTCAGATGACAGGCCTGTGCCGCCAGGCCGTTTCTCCAGTCTGCCACAGCAGAAGGGTTGGCGTGGTTTTTATTAGAAAAATCTAGAAATCGTTCCGATTTATTTTTCCAAGCTTATAATTTGTCCCCCCAAAACATATACATTGGAAGTGTTTTAAGCAGAATCCAGTCGTCTCAAACCATTTTAGAATACAGCTTCCTCCTAAAAGGTTTCAGCATGGGATGACCAAGAAACCAGGTAAAACGTTGCATGGACCCAGAGTGCCACCTAGGGTCTGGGAGTGGGAATGACAGTCTCCAGTCCTCTGTGCCGAGTTTTGCTGAAAAGCCCATCCAGGTGTTCTTTTCGTTACGCAAAGAGGGCAATTAGGTGGTCAGAGCATCTGCCTGTGAGGTGAACTAAGGCAGCTGGGAAATCTCATGGGGATCTAGGATGGAAAAAGAGAAGATCCTGAATGGATCCCTCTGGGCATATGGGAAACTGCCCACACAGTAAAAGAAGCTGGGAGGGCCCCTGGCATAGGGCACCAGAGGTGAGATGGTGTATTTGTGGGCAGAGCTGTTGGGACTTGCTGAGGGCTTGGTGGAAGGAGGAAGTGAAGGAGGAGTCTAGACCAACTCTCTAGTTTGCAGTCTAACTAAGGGTCGCGCTGCCGTGCAACGAAATCTAATGCTAAACTGGTTAGGTCTTGTCAGTTTGACACAAACTCAAGTCACCTGGGAAGAGGGACCAACAGCTAAGGATTTGCCTCCATCCGATTAACCTGTGGACAAATCCATGAAACATTTTCTTGATTGATGATTGATGAGAGAGGGCCTAGCCCAACGTTGGCAGTGAAGCCCCTGGACTAGTGGTCCCAGGTGAAAAAAAAAAAATGTCAGGCTGAGCAATCCACAGGGAGCAAGCAAGCCTGTAAGCCGCACTCCTCCACTTCAGTTCCTACCCTGACTTCCCTCAGCGATGAACTGTTACCCGGAAGTGTAAGAGGAAATAAACCCTTCCCTGCTCAAATCAGTTTTGGTCAGTGATTGTTGACAGCAGCAGAAAGGAGACTAGCAGGGACACCATCCAAATAAAGTCCTGCTTCCATGATTCGGACAGCCTGTGAGTGCCCGGGTGGTTCTTCCTGATGGTTATAGAGAAAAGGCTGAAACCGTGCAAATGGGTCAAAGAAGCTCATCGAGCAAGACCGTGAGCTTCAAAGACGTTCTCAGCAGCCATAGCTCAATGCTCATAAAAACACATGAGTCATGTAAAGGCTCACCCTGCAAAAATCAGCCTAGACCCATGGTTCTCAACCTGAGGAGTCAAGCGACCCTTTCCCAGGGGTCACATATCAGATATCCTGCATGCCAGATATTTATATTATGATTCATAATAGTAGCAAAACTACAGTTAAGAAGTAGCAATGAAGTCATGTTATGGTTGAGAGGGTCACCACAACATGAAGAATCATGGTAAAGAGTTGCAGCATGAGAAAGGTTGAGAACCACTGGCCTAGACCATAATCCAGCTCCCCAGACTTCTGAGGGCTCACCTCCCAGTCATCAACTCTCCAGCATCAGAGTGGACCATGGCTGGTTTCCAAGAGCCTGGGAGGGAGCCCATGCGCAGTTGCTTACCCAGGGCATCCAGCGGCTTCTTGGTCCTGAGACTATTTCAGGGTGACCAGCTATCCTCTCCTCCCTGCCTACCCAGGAAGTCAAAGCAACTCTAGCAACTGATGCTGCTTGGTAGAAACCCCCCGCTAGCTCGTTCACTCCGGGCTCTCCCCCCCACAGCACTAATCCTGTCTGGTCATTTGCTGCACTGAGCACTATTTTTAACTAGATTTCCAGGTTAAATCTTGACTCAGACAATGCCTATCCTGAGGAACCTGGTGCCGACAAGAAGGAAGGTTGACTCATGAAACTATGTGAGAAAAATCTAAAGTCAGAGTCACGGCACCCACCCATCATCCCAGTGACTTGGAAAGGTGAGGTGGAAAGAGAGTTGAAACCCAGGAGTTCAAGACCAGCCTCAGTAACAGGAAACGACATTGCAAAAGCAATGATTTTATCTTAAGTTGCATGGTATATGCTTTGTGCTCTACTAAAAGCATAAGTGCTCGTTAAATATTTGCTTCATCCAAAGAAAAATCTCAGCTCTACATATCTTACCAAACTGTAAATGAAGAAGAAAGAGAGAGCACTTTCCACCCCAATGAACTGGTCTCCCAACTACCCACAGATTCCTGTCGTGCTGGCAGGCTCCCTCTTCTTGCTGGCAGCCTGGTCCTTTCATTGTCTCTGCAGAATCAATTGTGTCTCCTCTGAACCCTGTCATATCACCGCATCCCTGTGATCCTGTGGGTCAGATAAAATCACTGCCCTGACCTTCAAGGTCACAGTGACGCTACCACCTCCCCATCTTCATTCTATAAACCTTCTCCATCATCTCTCATGTGTCCTGCAAGGTCCAGAAGCTCCAAACTTCCACCTGCTGCCATCTGTTTGCCATGGCCGTGGTCCTTGCCCTGACATCCTCTCCCGGTTTGATTTAGTTTGGCTTTTGAGACAAGAGCAGACACTATGTAGCCCAGGCTAGTATCAAACTCTCAATCCCCCTGCCTCAGCCTCCAGAGTGATGAGGTTATAGACAAAAATGAGTCACCAAATTTCCTATCCAATTTCCAAAATGTTTTCCTTCCACGGAAACTTTTTATTCCCCAAATCACATGTCGTATTTTTCTCTTTTTACTCTGTTTAGGATTTTCTGGATACATCTGTCTTCGTATTCCATCTTATAGTTTGCCTAATTAGCTCCTCTCCCCCTCCTGACTGTAAATCGCTCAAGGGCACACACTCGTTTGCAAGGGGCGACAGAGCAGGCAGTGCTTAATGGCGTGGGCTCTACATCCAAATTGCCTGGGTGTAAATTTTGGCTCTGCCACTGGCTGGCGGAGTGCATCTGGCAAACACAACTTCCTTAGGCTTTGTTTCTTGATCCGTGAATTCTCTATATTTATAAGAGTTAATTCATGCCAATCTGAGGTCAGCCTTTACCGCGCTGAATCCCTGACTATTAAAAGAGGCTTTTTCTCTCTTGGTTTTGGTTGATACGCGATGCCAATAGATGCCATGTTTCAAAGTAAAGCTACCACACAGAACTCCCAAGAGGGGTGGGGACACAAGACCAATTTCACATTCAGGGAAACTGAAGGCAGGGAAGTCAGATGTTATAATGTGAGAGAAATCTGTGATCCCAACCCCATCAAAAGCCCACAGCAAAGGAGGCCCAAGGAGTGGATGTAATACTATCATTTAGCTAAATTGTCATGATGCCAAGATGCTGCCTACATAGTTGTGCCCATCCCCAGAGACAAATGCTACTCACAGCCTTAATCAGAGGTTTTCTTTGCAATGGACGACACTGAATGCAGAGACCACAAGACTGCTCAGGGGCTACAAACAAGTGACAGTTGAGTGCTCAGCCCTACAGGCCCATACCACCTGCTACAAGATGAAGGGATGATGGAGACGTGAGAATGGGGAAAATGTGGAAGCCAAAAGGTAGGGGAAAAGGCAGTAAAATGCTGGCTTATGTGCATGGCACAGCCAATGCACACATGACCTCATGGCAGCTGTGACTGTCTACAACGGACCTGCTCAAAAACCTCTCAACAATCAGTCATGCGGCGAGAAGGGGCCCATCAGCCCTACCCATCCCGGCTGAAGTACTAGCTACAGATAGACTGTGGGGGAGGGGCACTCACTGCCTTTAGTCATGGTCCCGCTGACCAGGCTCCATTCTATAGCTCCAAACCCTTGGCCACACAGATGACCCTGTCTAGACTCAGTAGCTCTCAAAGAAGGAGGAAGAGGATTTAATAGAGGGATGGTAGAGAAGGGGGGTGGGTTACAGCAATAAGGATATACTTTATGTTTGTGTAAAACTGCCAACAAATTCAGTAAAGTCTCCAAAACATTTTTAAAATATGTGACCATATTCTGATGGAAGATGTGACTGACTGGTGGGGACGGCAGTCTCCCTGAAGCCTGACAGCTTATCTCAACAGCTCCACCACACAGCCACTCGGAGATCCCTACCTCCAGCAGAACTTCCTGCCTCTACCTGCCCTTATCTGAAGAATGTCCCTGGGCCTGGAGGACTGACCTTGTCAAAAGTCTTTCTCTAAACCGGATGCCTGACTCATCTTTAGCTTGAACCCTGACATAGATCCCTGCTAGAAGACTCCCTTGCTACACATAGGGAAACTAAGACTTTTGCTAGCAGTCTTATGATAGGGGTATGTGCTCAATGCAAATTAGGGTGTATTCCCCAAGCTCACCAATCCTATATGTTCCCTATACTTGTAATGGTAAAAATAAAACAGTTCAATTCCCCGAGGGGCTCGCGGGGCCACATGGGGCAGTGGGTCCCAGGCAGGGAGCTGCACAGTGGGTGAGAGACCTGGCCAGGTCAGCTGGTCCCACAAGGAGTCACAGTGAGTGAGAGACAGAGATGGATAGGCATGCCACACAGAGAAAATTGGTATTATTTAGTGGGTTATGGAAGGGAAGGGGAAAGAGGAGAGGGAGGGAGAAGGAGGACAAGGAGAGAGAAGCAGAGAGAGAGAGAAAGAGAGAGAGAGAGAGAGAGAGAGAAACAGAGGGGAGGGGGAGAGAGGGGAAAGAAAGAGAGAGAGCTCATGCTGGAAGAAAGGAAGATCAGCTTGCCTCAGCAGGGAGGTTAGGGTGGGTGGGGCTTGTCTCTTAAAGGGACAGGGCAGACTATTACAATACTCTGAAATAAAGTTGAACTGTTTCACCAAAGTCTGTCTCCCAGAGGCCTATTTCCATTCATGCTCATGGGCCATGTACAAAACTTTCTGGGTTTTTTTTTTCCTAACAGTACCTTTCTTAACCTTCCCCTGGTCAAAACCATTATCAGAAACTGGATGAAATAAAACTGGTGAGGGGATAAACCGCTTGCACCCCCTCCTGTGACCGGATCACTTTCTCTCCTTCAAGCCTGAGCAGGAGGGACGAGGGAAAGCCTCAATGTTAAATCCAGATCAATATTTATATTATAATATAGGAATGGACGCTTTACTAATTGTCTTACCTAAGAATAAACAGTGGTTTAGAGGGATGGAGAGAGGGAAAAGTCAACCAGGGCATGGTATGAATCATGCCTAGCAGAGTTAGCATTGACCTATAGTAAGATAGGCATTCAAGGAACATTCCCCATTTGAATTCCTTTTGTTCTCCCTTGTCAGTGCCCTGAATCCAGTGAATATGTGTCTCCTTCTCTACTGATATGGTTAGTGATCTACAGCTGTGTGCCAGCTTGATATCCAGGAAGCAGAGATAGAGATGACAAGGACCTTCATAAACACAAAAGGCTAATGTATCCATAAGAGGTAAGTAGGAAACTGAGAATACACAGTCTTGAGTGCACACCAATGGACCAGACACAGAAGGCAGGCACAGTGACAGAGCTGTGCCCCGCTCCACATGTGAAGCCGTGGGACAAGTCATGGGCACCAAACATAGGAAGCAGGCTCACTGCAAGAGACCTCGTGGGTTGGGTGTTTCAGAGGCACCAGGGTACCAAAACCATCACTCAGTTCTTGGAAAGTTTATGCAAAGCAACTTACTGTTTGTCCTGTTCTAAGATGCCTTGCCCTGCTTTAACTGCCAGTGTCTCTGGAGAGAAACTAGATGACTGCATTTCAGGCAGGGGGACCTGTGAGATTATTTCCTGAAGATAAGATCTGATGAAGGACATTGAATGAACACTTTCAGTTTCTCCTGAAAGCACACTCTAAGATGCTGTAAGCTGGGGGTTCGTTAGTAATTGCTTTAGAGCCGTGATTCTCAACCTTCCTAAAACCTGTGACCCTTGAATACAGTTCCTCAACTTGTGGTGACCCCCCTCAACCATAAAATTATTTCCATTGCTACCTCATAACTGTCATTTGCTACTGTTATGAATCGTAATGTAAATACCTGATATGCAGGACATTTGATATACGAGCCCTGTGAAAGGGTCGTTCAACCCCCCAGGAAATCGAGAACCACAGGTTGAGACCCGCTGCTTTAGAGAGTAGTAACTGTGGCAGCAAAGGAAACAAGACAGGGCAGATGTAATTCTGACCTGAAGCGCACCTGTGACAGAAAAGCAAGCTTCTTCAGAAAGTCACAGAATGGAGACAGCCCTTCAGAATTGTCTCAGTGAGGAGAGGGGCCTGACTTCTAGCATCTGCCAGAGTCTCTTCTGTGGAGGAACTACAGCACACTGCAGTACCACTGAGGCTAGCACAATGGAGAACACAGAGACTATAACTACAATTGAACATCAGCACCCCCATCTAGCCTATCCTTAGCCTGTTGTTAGCTCTCCACTCTTCGAGGGCTTTCCCAGGATTCACTGTCTGTGATTTCTCCCACCCCCTGAATATCCAAGTCTCTCCTTAAGGAAACAAGATATTTCTCAGAATCTGACCTTAGTTTCCCCAACATGCTCAGGAGATCAGAGGGAAAACGGCTCTGAGATAGAAGTAGCCTGCCTTCAGCTTATCTGCTCAGAGTCCCAGTTCTGAGGACTGACCTGGGATGCCAGAGCGCAGATGCTCCAAGACATCTCCAGCTGCTACCAGCAGGATGCCATGTTATTATCTTGAGTGATATAGGCCCCTGGATCTTCTTAAGGAGTTTTCTGAGCCAGAAACTCTCATTTTACATTTTATACTTCGTCTAAACCCAGGAAATGTGCCCAGTCCCTTGGCCAAATCCGTTGAGCTTAGGAATTTCTGATATCTCAAGCCTCCTTCATGGGAAAACTATGTCTGCATATTTTTTTCCAAACAAACACTACCCCAGTGCCGACTTTGTGCCAGGAAATCTGGTTGGCATTGGGAATAAAGAGATAAAAAAGACACAAGGCCTACTTTCTAGGGCTTCAAAGGTTGTCATGGAAAAGGGGCCAATGGAACTCAGTGCTATGGAGCAGGACATTCTAGATCTGTTGGAAGAAAATTCCTTCACCAGACCAGAGCAATCTGCTCTTCCAACGGCTCTCTGAACGGTGCCAAATGTTGCTAATATCCATGGCCAAAATCTCAGCAGGGAAGATTACTGCCAAGCCATGCTATGGCACCTCTGGAAAAAAAGGCAATATTTGAACGACTCTCTGTGGGGAGGAGGCTCGTTATGAATCCTACTAATAGCTCTGTGATGGCAAACTTGCTTTCTACAAACTATAA
The DNA here is from genome assembly GCF_950005125.1 of Chionomys nivalis. NCBI lineage: Eukaryota > Metazoa > Chordata > Mammalia > Rodentia > Cricetidae > Chionomys > Chionomys nivalis. The sequence goes on along the minus strand of NC_080104.1, from coordinate 50,493,801 downwards.
AATACATTGTTTCTTTGAGCCAGGGGCTTTCTTGGGAGGTCAGGCCAGCCCACCCAGCAGATCTGCTGCAGGCTGAGCAAAAGTTTGGCACAGTGTAGCAGAGAATGACACCATGATCAAACTCTGTATCCTCAAGAGACAGAGTCGGGATGTGCAACACCCTACATCCTCCACAATTTTATGTTAATGCTTAATTTCTAGGCCACTACATATGAGCTACTGTCAATCACAGAAAAGGGATAAGTTCACTAACCAAATCAACAAACGTGAACACTTCAACTGTCAAAAATCCTCTTGACTATGCAAAAACAAAAACAAATAAAACACTTTGGAGTTCCTTGGAATTCTCGCTTTTTTATTATTAAGGAAATGATACCTTGACTTTTATCAGTCAGTCCTATGAATAAATGGACCCTGCCACAGTCCCTTGGGGCTGCCATCTGTGGGTCAAGATGTTAGGCTCACAGCAAGCACAAACAGCGCCTCATTCGGATGAGATCAGAAGATACTTGGAAGCAAGACTGGAATGTTTGCACTTGACTCTTGGCAGGGGCCGATCTAATGAGGCTGTCTCAGCCACAGAGAAGGTCATGGGAGCTATGAGTCTAGACAAGACAGATGAAAAAGATGGGCAGGTAAATTGAGGTGGAATCTGTGTAGGGTCCTGACTGCAACCAAAGACAATGGTGGCGACATCTCAAGATGTGCAGGAAGCAAAGAAGAAATCACTGAAATCCAAACTCAGAAACAAACATATCTTGGTGCCAGCTTCCATGAGTTCTGTTCTCTGTTCTACTTCTATGTTGTTGGGTGGCCATGGGGACTTCTATAGCCCTCAATCTTATCATCTGTAAAGTGGGGGTGCAAATAGTTCATACTCCACAAGTATATCATGATATCAGAGGAGGTTAGAGAGACAGGAAGGATTGAACCACATAACAGAGCAAGCATGGTGACTGACACCTGCTTTCCCAACTCTCTGTGGAAGGGGGAGCTGAAGCAGGATGAACAGGAGTTCTAAGGTAGATTTAAGCAATGGAATGGGAAAAGAGTCTGTGTTACACAAGATTCTATCTCAAAAAGAAGAAGAAGAAGAAGAAGAAGAAGAAGAAGAAGAAGAAGAAGAAGAAGAAGAAGAAGAAGAAGAAGAAGAAGAAGAAGAAGAAGAAGAAGAAGAAAAGAAAGAAAGAAAGAAAGAAAGAAAGAAAGAAAGAAAGAAAGAAAGAAAGAAAGGAGTAGGCTGGCGGTGTAGCTCAAAGATAGATCACTTGCCTAGCATGCTCAAGGGCCTGGGGTCTAGCCCCACCACCACCAAAGAGAAATCAGCAGAATGGATATTACAGTTGCTGTATAACATGTGCTCTGTGACCTGCCTCTAATATTGCTGTCATTATTCACAACACAGAGAAAGCAAGCCTACCTTTGCCATCTAGGTAATCTTCTTCCCTTAGCCATTGCTATCTTGCCAAAAGTTCCAGAAGGACAGAGTTTTCAGACAACTGAATTCTATTTGAAAGTGTTTAAGACAGGACAAGGATGGCAGCCCCGTGGCAGGAGGAGGGGGACCTGAGGACAAGTGACCAGGGACGGGAACTTCTTCAGTACCGATGGACTGTTCTTCACCATGATCTATTCTGGAATAATAATTGCTTTGAAGGGAGTGATTCCCCAGCTTGATGCTTACATGACATGATGTAACAGCCCAGGGCTAAGCTCAGGGAGCAAAGATCACGTGCTTTAAGCTTTACCGTGTGAACTCCCCTTTTCCCCATCCCCACAATACCATGTGAGGATGTACAATAGCATCCTCGACACAGATGAGGTTGGATCCATTTGCCCAAGCAATAGAGAAAGAACTACAAGGGTTAATAAATGAGTTACCCAGTAAACTGGCAACAGAAGCCTGACTGGAACACAGGCATTCTCACTCTGCAAATACACAGACCTATGAACATGGTACCTAAAAACATGTATGTGTATAGAAATATACTTTCTTTTGTGGGTGCATGCATGTGTGCATTAGGGTATGTGTGTGCATGTCTGTGGAGGCCAGAAGTTGATGTCAGGTTGTAGGCAGACTGTTTGTTCATTTCCCAGCCACCCAGACCCAAAATAATAACACAGAAAATATATTAATTACAATACTGTTTGGCCAATAGCTTAAGTGTATCTCTAGCTAGCTCTTACATCTTATATTAACTCATTTTTTTTATTATTTTGTATTTTATCACGAGGCTCTTGGTTATTGGCACACGGGCATCTTTCTCCTCCTGTGGCTACTTGGCATTTCCCTCACTCCGCCTTCTTTCCTCCTCTGTCTGCTTGGAATTTCTGCCTTATTCAATTCTGCCCTGCTGTAGGCCAAAGCAACTTTATTCACTAAACAATGGTATTCACAGCATACAGAGGGGAATCCCACATGATCAGTTATAGTTCTCAATCACTCTGCACCTCTATTTTCTTTGAGACAGGGTCTCTCGCTGAACCTGAAACTATTACTCTGGCTGTCTACTGACTAATGAGCTCCAGGGACCTTCCTATCTGTCCTCCTTCCCAGTGCTGGGGTTACAAGCACACACTACCACACCTGGCTTTTTATGTGAGTTCTAGAGATCCAAACATAAATCCTTATGCTTACATGGTAGGCACTTTACTGACTGACCCCTCTCCCCATCCCAAGGGGTTGGGGCAGGGGGCGTCACATAAACTAAGAAAATATGGTGCCCAAGTGCATGGTGGGATCTTGGATTGGCACAAAAGAATAAAAGCCTCGGGAAACGGGGAACCCAAGTAAAGTGTATTCACGAATGCCAGGCGTACTATGCCTATGTCACCATCCTCAACACTGTACCCGTATTGCCTCCATAGTTGATTAAGCTGCCCATCTTAGGAAGCATAGGCAGAGGTCAGAGGAGAACCCCGGTTCTATGTTTGGAACTTTTCTATAAATTTCAATCATTTGAAGTACTTTTCTAAGGTTCTATATGATCACAACCATAGAAATGATTATAGTGTGAGAAACTTCTATGGGGAAAACTTACTGGTTCCTAATTTAATCTACGTCTCTGTTTGACCAGCCCAGCTCCATGGCCTAGTGACTGGCCACATATGAACAACCTACTGGGTGATGGAAAGCATGCTTGGGGAGAAATAGATGAAAACCTAAGTCATCCTTTCCAAACAAAAACAAAACACTGATCAGCATCTCTGCTGCCAAAACATGCTGGACTGTTGTGCCTCTTCATACTTAAGTTCGGTGTTGGGGTCCAAGACAGCCAACGGCGAGCACCTGCCTGGGGCTCTGGGATGCGGCCCTTCCTTTGCGGCTGCACCTCTCTGCACCTGCCAAATGAATTCTCGCATCCGTGGGAGCGAAGCTCAGCCAGAGCTGCTGATCGGTGAAATTGGGTGCAACTGGGTGGAAGAGCTGCACCGCCAGCCCGCCAGCCCGCCAGCAAACGGTAACATCGCTCACACCGTGCAGGGCTCTGCTGTGAACGCATCCCATTACGTGGATGCCTGGACACGAACGGCTTGGGGGAAAGGTTATTGTGGGAGCCTCGTGAAACTTGTATAAATGCGGGGTCCGTTACTCTTGATGAAATAAGACCAGAAGAGCAACTCCACGGTGCCGCTGAACTTGGTCGAGCTGTTACAGTCAAGCCTACGTCCTGGAAAACAGAACCTTGAAGAATCTTGCCATTTGCCATGATAACTCCACAATTCACCACATTGTATTTATTTACCCAACAGTGTAAGCAGACTCTGGAGGCAAAGCAAATGTCACAAATGTGGGCATAAGTCTATGGGGACAAAGTGCTTGTGCTCACCAGGGGTTAATGTCACATTGAGTGCACAGAGGGTTTCTGCTCAGCCTCCCACAGTCTGAAGGTCAGTCCAGTAAATATGAACCAGGGGATAGGATTTGGATCCACAGAATTTGTTTTGCATTATTTTTTAATTTTTATTTTTTTTAATTTTTTTATTTTTTTTAATAACATTTTTCACTTATTTTACATACCAACTAGTTTCCTCTCCCTCCTCCCCTCCCGTCCCCTCCCCTCTCCCATCTATCCTGCTCCCCACCTGCTCCTCCTCCATCTCCATACAGAAAGGGCCAGGCCTCCCGTGGGTTTGCACAAAGCATGGCACATCAAGCAGAGGCAGAACCCAGCTCCTCCCCTAATCCAGCATGGGAAGCAGGTTACCAAAAACCAGCTAAGTTCCAGGGAGAGGTCCTGCTCTCACTGTCAGCAGCCTCCCGAAGAGACCAAGCCACACAACTGTCACACCCATGCAGAGAGCCTAGGCAGGTCCCAGGCAGGCTTCATAACTGTTGGTTCAACATCCATGAGATCTCACAAACTCAGGTCCACTGTCTCTGTGGGTTCCCCCATTGTGACCCCCCCCCACTCATACAATCCCTCCTTCCTTCCTTTCTCAAGACCCTCAGAGCTCAGTGCGGTGTTTGTCTGTGGATCTCTGCCTCTGCTGTTCTGTTTTTCTATCAAAACAGCTGAAGGACCAGAGTCCTAGTCTACAAGCGAGACCCTCGATAGCACAAGCGTAGTTTTCATCTTTGCATGTGGCTAAAGACTGCTTGGTTTTTGCGGGGTTTGGGTTTTTTTTTTTTTTTCTCTTGGCTGGTCAGCTATGATGTGGTCTTACACTGGGTTTCCTTGAAGCAGTCTCAGAGATGAGAACTCATGTGAAGGTGTTTGAAAATACTTTCAGCAGCAATCAGGATCAGTACGGGAGAAGCAGGAGAGAATGGGAGACTCCCTGGATGCAGGGATAGGATAGCAGAGTCCTGGAGGTCAGCTGATGCTGATGCTGCCTGGGAATTGGGGAATAGGCTGTTGGCTGCCAGTGTTTTTATGTTAATGGTCCCCTCAGGCTCCTGTCTGATCCTTTGGTCTCCCGTTGTTGGTGCTGCTTTGGAAGGTTAGGAACTTGGGGGCTTATAACCCAGCCCCAATTCTAGTCTGTGCCACTGCATTTTCTAAAAAATGAATTTTATATTAAATAAAAAATATTCTGAAAATTCCTAAACCAATAAGAATCTTACTCCCAACTCCCACCAAAAACATAGAAAGCAAATTATATATTCTATACCACAAATTCACAAATGTTAAAGCTCAGGAGTTACAGGCTTTCTGTTTAACCTCTCCTATCATCAGGAGGGGAGACTCCGGCCAGTGTGACTTGCCCTAAGGATGGGACTGGGGTCTCTGAAAGCAGTAACTCCTGCATAACAACCAGATAGAAGCTGGTAAGTACACAATCTAAAGCCACAATTAACAATCAGAGGAAACATACAGCATTAAGTCAACTCCAATACCTCGGCTGGGTCTCCACAGAGTAAGCCTGAGAGTTATGGTTCAAGATCAGCATTAACCCATCCTTAGCGTTGGAGCACAACTAAATGCTCTCCCAAGTGGCAGTTTCTTGTATAATTTTCCACTTGCATGCCCAGCGTCAGACTACATTTACCGGTTATACCTGCTATCTCACTCACAGCTGCCCCATCTTGTAAAATGGACTGCTTTGCTTATCCTCCCAAGCTAAAGAAGAGCCGTGCCCGGGATAAACAGAGGCTCTTGTGTAAGCGGCAAAGTTCTGCACCACTGAGCTACACATACTCAGACCCCTTTAGAATATTTTTTTTTTTTTTAGTGGAACAAGATATTAAAAGTGCAATGCAATCTGAAAACCAGATACGTGGGCTATTTTCCCTAATATCTTTCCCCGGGGAATTGTGAGCTCAGATTTGTACATTTTTGATGGATTGAAATTTGTGGTTATTTATTCAAGTAATTCTACCTACCTGCCACCTATAGTTGCTTGACCGTGGAGCTAATCTTGAGGTACAACATGACCTACTGCGGGCCACCACCACTATATCGATTCAACGGCCCATACACCCTGAAGAATGGGCTGTGAATTCCAAGCCTGTACTCCTGGAGACCCTGGGGTATGCCCAATACCCTTGAACTGCCCATTCTTAGCAATACCCAGTAGGTGCCCAGAACCAATTTGGAGTATTGATGTCATGCATTCAGACCTCATAGCTCTAACTCCTCTCGCTGTCCACTTTTTCGTGTGAAATGGAATTAAAGCTGCCCATTTGACAAGGTTGAAATTAAGGTTAGAAATAATGGGTGGAAGTTGTCTTGACCAAAGTCCAAGGTAGAGCAGACATTCAGCAGAGCAAGGTCCATTGGTAGGAATTTTAATTTTGGTGAGATGGAGAGAGTATAGGTTGTTATCAGTCATTGCGATTCCTCTGTGTATTTTATGGGGACGTATGACCAGAAGCCACTATGGTGAACATGTAATAAAAGCATAGAACCAGTTCTTAGAGAAGAACGGGCATATACTACCTTGCAGTGACTGCTGTCTGGAACAACCGTTCCAGCAGGGAAGGACCCTGGGCTTTGGAATCAGACAGTGTTGAGCTGACCTTGATTGTCATTTAGGGACTCTCCACATGGTCCAGAGCTACTGACATGTACCAGGCTCCACCCTTCTCTGCTGCCAATCAGACTGCTTAGAGGCAGTGGTACTCCATGCCAACTATCTGTCCTCCATGTCCTTGTGGTAAAAGAAAACCCTGACCCCTAAGCTTGTTGGGAGGGGGAAATGAGATCATGCATGCAGCAATCAGCATCTTATTGTCCCCAAGACTGGTAACTATCACCTTATCCTTATTCCCCTGCCTTAACTCTGCCTTCTCCCCTGCTGTGGGAAGTTCATTTCTGTTCTTTCTAAGAGATTCTCATTAATAAAGGCAAGCACACCGGCTCACAAACCCGTGAGGAGGAGCCGTTCTCACACAGCTCCTGAGCAGAGCATCAGCGTCCTCCTACAGAGCTGGGAACTGGGCATACTGACATTAGACACCTTCCAAGGTGCTGTGGCCTAAAAAGCATGCCCAACTCACACATGGGTCAGTGCTACGTGAGTTGCTCCTGGCAGTTGCCTCTCTGTCTAGCTTACTAAAGGCATCAGCATAGGAATTAGAGATATCTATTGTGTTCTTTGATGTCTTTTTAAGGCCATTTGCCTCTTTCCAACATTCAGGGGTAAGGTTAATTTTTCTAAAATCAAGACTCCTGTATGTGTATATTACCTTCCTATTTATTTCACACTAAATAGCTAAACAGAGATATCTCCCAAGGTTTCTCCAGGCTCTTTATGGCCCCAGCAGGTGCAGAAGGCAGACTATCAAGGCCTGTCCTAGTTAGCGTTAACGTTCAGCGCAGCCGAGCTTAGAACAGCAGTTCTCAACCTGTGGGTCACGACCATCAGAAACCACGTTTACAGTGGTCTTAGGAACTGAGACACTACTCAGCCGCAAAGTTACAGTTAGGAAATAGCCACAAGAGTAAGCTTAACGGTGAAGGGTTCCTAAGACCCTCGGGAATACGTGTTTGCCAGTGGTTGCAGCCCACAACTTGAATACCGCTGGCCTTGAGTCATCTAAAAAGGGCATCTCAGTGGAAGAGTTGCCCAGATCAGACTGGCCTATAGGCATGTCTGTGGGGATTGTGTTGATGGTTAATTGACACACGAGGGCCCAGCCCACAGTAGGGAGCTCCATTTCTTGGCAAGGTTTTCCTGGGATGTACAAGAAAGGTGTCTTAGGCTAGTTAGCAGGCTCTATTGCTTTCTGCTTCAAGTTCCTGCTTGAGTTCCTGCCCTGACTTCTACTAATGAGGGACTGTGAACCTAGAAGAGGAGGTCGAGAGAAGAACTCTTTCCTTCCCTAAGTTGCATTAGCCAGACTGTTTTATTATAGCAATGGAGAGGAAGCGAGAAAAATGCCCAGTGTTCACACTTAATGGTGTTGTCTTAGTGAACCCATCAAGCTGTACAATTAATGCATTAGTAACCATAGCAACCAATGAGAAGGGGGAACGATACTCATTTCAGCCGCATCAAAGACCGAAGATGAATAGAATGTGCCAGATTCGCTTCGGCTGACAATGGAAAACACTTCTGCCGTACTTACCATGTGCCACCCTGGCACTGGTATCTCACTCTGTCTGCACAGAAATCATAAATGACAGGGACTAGCATTAGCTCCACTACTATAAGGGAGAGAGAGATTATGCCACGCACCAAGGCCACCCAGCTAAGATTGGGACCTTGTCCTCCGCTATATAACAGTGTCTTGTAAGTATCACAAAATCATGGAAATCATTCATCTTAGCTGCTCTTACAGACCCTGGAGAGATGGCTAAAGAATAAGATTGGGACCATACCCTTGATTCCACTTAACAGTCAAAGAGCGTTTACTGAGCCCGCCAGCCTGCCAGGTGCCACTTGTTTGCCATTATTTCTGGCTAATTTTGCATCAAATCCTGGCCCTGCTCATTGAGTGAACGGAGAGCCATGTGGGACTGCACAATGGAACACCTGCATCAGGGCAGCCTCCAGTGAGCTCCCTCCGCAGTGGGTTCTTCATGATATATTTTTCAAAAATACGCTGACACAACCTTGCCCCATCAGCCACGCACCACTCCTGGAACACCTGAGCTCTGGGTCAGACATGCCCAGGCAGTCCTTTGACTTTGGAAGAGACTGTTGAAGTCCTGCCCAGATGAAGCTTGTGTAATAGAAAGTCACATACATAGCAGAAGTCAGTGAATGGCGTTAACAATAGGAAGCGAGGCAGCCTTACGTCACCTACAGCAAAACAGTGGTCTTCTCATCTACCAGGTGTCAGGAGGCCCAGAGAACCACTCCGTTTGTGTAAATTCAGCCCACAGACTTTCATCTCTCTCTCTTTTCTGAATGGTGAATTCAGTATGTCCACCTTCAACATCGTGGTTAACCAGGCCTATTTCCACAAGAGCGAAGGGCTTTACTCTCTGGACCCAGAAAGAAATCCATCATTATGCACGCCGTGATAAACATTTGCAATCTATCACTCACTCTACGGATGGTGCAATGCGTGCGCTGTCACCTTTTTATACTGTCTCAATTCTACTGAATGGTAGGGAAATCTCTTGAGTCCTCTTGAGCCTGCATCTGTTGGGAATGCTAGCCTGAGGCTCCATGGGAATCATGGCAGGGCGCTCTATCACTCCACGCTGCCACCCACCATTGGATCCCCACTGGTCACACAGGATTGCCACCCATGCCTAACCCCAAGGCATCTCCATGTCCTCTTGTGCAGAGTCTTGAAATTCAGTCAACTTCCTGTCATGGATGAGGGGACAATAGAAGCGTACATGCAACAGGAAAGATACATGACTCTTTCATAGCGTCGCTGGCTTTTCAGAACGGACAACAGCCTGTACAAGCAGAGAAGTCTTCACCCAAGGCGGTCTGCTCTGACACAGGTTAGCATCTTCCCCATATTTATTATACATTGGGAGCCTATGATATGAACCTCAAGGCTCAAGGTTTTGCTCCATTACAGCAATTTTCGTCATCATTCTTATGAAAAAAAAACAAAAACAACTTAAGAGAGACGGCTTAGCAGCCCAAAAGATGAAAGAGTGATATCTGGAGGGGATAGAGAGGCATCTAGTAACATATAGCATATCCCACCCCAGATTCTTCAAGTGCAGCCTGTGTTCCAGAGACTGGAGATTCGGGGCTGACTATGCAGAAGTGTTTGAGCCTACTTGGAGTTACAGAACTAAAAAAAATATAGTTTTTAATATATTTTAAAATATTATCACAAATATAGTTAGTACAATACGATAGCACTGTCCGAAGAATGAACAACTACATTTTAGAAGGTTGTTAAGAGACACACGGACGTTAACTCTGCCTTCTCCTTGCCGCTTTCTTTAACTGGAATCACATTCCTCAAAACACAAGTGTGCAGATGTCCAGAGTTTTATCCAGTACGCTGCTATCCTATCTCCATGTCCAAATGGTAACAATTGAAGTTTCTCTGATTTGGTGAGGTGACACACACAGCTCCCTCCCCCACCTACCCACCCACCCCACCCCACTTTGCTGACCCAAACACATATTGTAAATGGATCCTGGGTCCTGGTAGGGCCGAGCAAGGGCTCTGTTTCAAACCTTTACATTTTCTTTATGTTTTGCATTTCAAAAATTAAGGTAGTTTCAAAAAATAACTCAGGGACTGGAGAGATGGCAATGTGGTTAAGGACACTGGCTTCTCTCGCAGAGGACCCAGGTTCGATTCCCAGCACCTGACTCTGTAATTCTGGTTCTGGGGGACTTAGCTCCCTCTTCAGCACTCCTCAAGGTACTTAGACACAGTGGTACACAGAACACACATGCAGGCCAACTATCCACACACTTAAAACAAAAATCCATCTTTTTAAAGTTCATATTTGAGCTTTTAAATGCTCACATGCTGGGAAGGAATTCTAAATATCTCTGCTGAGTTAATGATTACTGAAACTGTTGTCAGTATACAGTACAGATATATGTCTGTCTGCCACATGAGGAGACAACTCTCAGCTTGCTCCATGCTACCCTGTCTCTGCCTAGTTCATTTTTAAAGTGATTACAAAGAAGAAGAGGTTAATTTGTGGTCATTTTCTCTTCCCCTCCAGAAAAATCCTTACAGACTAGCACTTTTCTGACGCATGTGGAAACCCTGGGCCACTCCAGGCTTCAGCCGTCGGACTTGAAATCTTAGCAGTGCACAAGTGGAGATTTGGCTCCATTTTTGGAGATCTTCCATTACCCAGACAAGCTTTGGGATTTGATGTCCTGGAGTCTCCGGTCCATATACATAGATGGAATCTGCTACGGGGCATTAAATGACAGTAGCAGCTTATCGCCCACAAAATCCCCCAGGATCAGCCAACCGACGAGGCATTTGACCTCTGCAACATCTCTGCCCTGAAGGACATATCTGGACGTGAACTCCAAGGAGGCAGTCCTTAGATCTGGAGAGCCAGTTTGCTCAGCCTCTGCTCTTTTTATAAGAGAAAACCCAATTTGTATTCCTACTGAAAGATTTCAATAGCTAACCAGCTAAGAAAGCTCACCGACGTTTCCAGAACAGCCAGTGCCAGAGTGGCAGCAGAGAGATGGAGACAACGAAGTCATTACAGTCTTTGCTGACAAACAAAATTGGAGAAGGGTGCCCTTGTCTGTGAGAAATAACAGTTAATCAGCAAGTCTTGAGATAAGGAAGCTGGGAGCTCTCTGCAGCTCTTGAGCAAGAAACAGTAAGTGCAAAAAGAGAGAGAGAGAGAGAGAGAAAATAATTGGCTCTCTCCTAATGCCCCTTTGGCTTACTCTGTAAGTCTGTACTATAGCACACAAATAGCAGAAATGTTTTTCTGAATATTGAGAGGGGTCATCTCATAGGCATGAGCTAACACTTCCTGATGATAGTATGAGGAGATAATTACTGGATCGTCCAAAGTTTGGAACAAAAGGATCAACTTAAAATGCATTGCTGTCTTCTGTGTAGTGAAAAACATCGTCAGCAACCAAAGACTTAACAGGGGTGTGAAGGGTTTTATCCACAATTGTATAAGTCGATTTTGAAATACAGGACAGAAAAATAAATGAGGGTCAAAGCTTAAAAGAAGGGGTGTGTCCTCGAAACACTGAGACAGGTTTACGACATTAAAAGTACCTCAGACTGGAAATACTCAGGACAACAGGATGACCCGTGTACAAAGGCAAACAGTGAATTGTGAGCATTGTGGAGGAAATCTTAAGTGTCGGAAAACCGCTTTTCAAACAAATCCTGGTGGAACCAAGTTAGCACCAATTATTGATGCTAGAATTCAGCACAGTATGAAAACGGAAACTGCTTTCCATGCAAAGGGGTCTACTAAACACCTACCACAAACCAATTAACAACCCAGGCAAGGTGCTGCCTCTGAGTCCAGGAGAGCATTAGAGAATTCAATGAGAGGCACTGAGTAAGGCAGAATGAAGGAGAAAAAGGGGGAGAGGGGAGGCAAAGAAGAAGGGTCCGAAAGAGGAAAGGATAAAGAAGTGAGACAAAGGCCAGAGGAAAGGAAGGAAGGAAGGAAGGAAGGAAGGAAGGAAGGAAGGAAGGAAGAAAGGAAGAAAGGAAGAAAGGAAGAAAGGAAGAAAGGAAGAAAGGAAGGAAGGGTATAGGAATTGGAGAGGGAAGAACGGCATATTTATTTATACATAGTCTAATTTTCTACACAGTGAATTCAGGAGACCTGGGTGAGCAAAATTTAGACACAGAAAGAAATTTTGATCATAATATGAACAAAACAGGAAGCTATAAAAATCCACCCTATACGTAAGCCACCCTTAGCACGGTAGGCAAGTGCTGCAGAGGGTGAGGGGGGACCTCCTCCCTCCACCCTGAGGGGTCTGTATACAGCTAATGGTGACCCAGGGACAGAGAGATAATGTCCTTACTGTTATAACTGTGGATAAACTGCCCACGTTCCTACAAGTAACTCTAATTTAACTCTTGGTTCCACCTCAAAAGAAAAAAGCCATTATTTTAGAGACAATATTTAAATTACTTAAAGTCACATATTAAAAAAAAAACTCGGAAATAAATCTAGCAAGAAGATGTGCCTGAATTTTGTAGGCAGAAACATAAAACTCAGTTGAAGGATTTAAAACTTCAGTATTTACAGGCAGCAACATCTGATATCTTAAAGATGTCACGTAGTGCCAAATTAATCTATAAATTAAAAGTAATTTGAGCCTAAATCCGATAGGGCTTCTCAAGCAGTGTGACATGCTCCTTCTGAAGTTTATACGGAAACAGTCACACAGTTACAACCTCCAAGATGACCGTGAGGAGAGGCGACTGTCTCTGAAATTCAGTACACCATATATTGAAAACTGCTTGGCAAATGACTCTGTTAAGAGCTGAAAAACAGTCTCATTCAGGAAATGTCAACCAAGCAGACCAGAACAGTTCTCAGAACTTTCTGTCAAATCATCAGAGTGTTTCTTTTATTTTTATATTTGTTATCTTCATTCATTTCAAAGTGGGGTGGGGGCATGTGCTTGTCTGTGTGTTTGTGTTTACTGTGATGCATATATGGAGGTCAGGGAACAACATGAAGGAGTCAGCTCTTTTCTTCCATTTTATGGGTCCCAGGAAGAGAACTCGGGTCGACAAGCCTGACAGCAAGTATTGCTACCCACTGAGCCTTCTCACACTCACAGCGCTGAATGTAGAAGTTTTATAATAAGGTTAAATGGAGCGTTCCTTCTTCATAACACAGGACCTATCTGGTAGAGAACAGCTTGACCTAAAATTAGTGTAGATAAGCCAAATTACAAATGTCAGGGGCTGTTGTTGTTGTTGTCTAAATGGAGAGAAGAAGGGAGGAAGGGAAGAAATCAAGCCTGCTGTGGGAAATGTGATTGAAGAAGTTGAGGGAATCCAAACAAAGCTTACATCCCAGTCAGAGTTAGCAGGAGAGCATGGTACTGGAGCAGAGACAGGCAATAGATCAATGGAGAGAAGCTAGAAATAGAGTCATAATACGACCCAAATATGTCAAATTGATTTTAATGCAGTTACGAAGGCAGGTTGGCAGAAGAAGAATGGACCTTCTCAACAAATCACACTAGGAAAGCTAGATGCCACCAGGAAAAATGAATCTGGGTCCAAAGCTCACACCTGTTATAAAGTTAATGTACAATGCACGGCGGCATCAAATGTGGACAGTAACCAGGGGCAACTTTTAGAAAAGAGGGTAACCAAAATTGTGAGCACACAGAGTTTAGAGAGGAGATCTTAGACTAGATTGCAAAAAAAGTTCAGAAAGGGAAAGTTGTAAGCCGGAGCTCATCGATGTTGAAAACTCTTGCTTGACAAATGACTCTATCAGGAGCTGGAAGGCAAGTTAAACAATAGGAGGAAAGATGTGCACGTATCTGCAGGCCAAAGGCTTGTATCTAAAACATATGAAGAGATGGTTCCATGGTTAAGATTCCTGACTGCTCTTGCAGAGGGCCTGGGTTCAACTCCCAGCCCCTAGATGGCAGTTCATAACCATCTGTAACCCCCGTGTCTGGGGTTCTGATGCCCTCTGCTGTCCTGCATGGGCACTGTATACATGCATACAGACATACATGCAGGAAACTGGAGGCAGGAGCTGTTGCAGAGGCCATGGAGGGTGCTGCTTACTGGCTTGTTCCTTCCATCTTTCTCAGCCTGTTTTTTGTTTTAATAGAACCCAGAAGTACCAGCCCAGGAGTGGCACCACTCACAATGGGCTGGACCTTCTCAATCCATCACTAATTAAGAAAATGCCCTGCAGGCTTGCCTATAGTCTTATTTTGTGGAGACAATAATGAGCCTCTTTCCTCTCAGCTTGTGTCATGGTGCTATAGAAAAAGCCAGCGCAGAGCCTTTTAGTGACAGGACAGTTGTATATCATAAGTTTAGTGGTATTTATGCAATTCTGCAGATATGACTAAAATGCATAGAATGATAAGTATAAACACACATGCACATATACAACACATCCACATATTTACACACACATGCACACAACTGGCTAAAAACACATGAACCTTATGGAATGTTTCACTGTCCTTGTCCTGGCCAAGATATCATATCACATTTGTACAAGACAGGATCACTGAGGAAATGAAGGATGGAGGAGGCTATCTTCTGCAAATTTTTTTTTCAAAATCCTGTGAATCTAGACTTCTTCAAGTTAAGAAATGGTAAGAGAGCCAGCCCTTCAAGATGGCTCACTGGGTACAGGCACTTACCTACCATACCAGCCTGACAAATGAGCTCAATTCCCAGGAGACACTTAAAGGTGAGAAAGGAAAACCAGCTCTTTTTAAATGGTGGAAGGAAAAGAGCAAGGGGGCTGGGGGAGTGGCTTTATTGGCAGAGTGTCTGCTGCTCCAACATGAGGACTTGAACTCAGATCCCAGCACCCACACAACAGTTGGCCATGGTGCCATACACTTTAATCCTAGCACTGTTGAGGGAGCAGAGGCAGAACCCTGGAGCTTACTGATCAGCCAATCACACCAATGAGAGATCTCCATATTCAGTGAGAGACCCTGACACACACAAAAAATATAGAGAGCAATGGAAGAGACAAACTGATTTGGACCTCTAATCCACACACACAGATACACCTACTTACATACAAACACACATAGAGTATACGGATTTTAAATCTCTTGGTATTTTATTTCTATTTTGTTGGGAACCAAATAAATTATTCATTGATGTTATGACTAGCTACCTACAAATCACTGTATTTGGTAGAATTGTGACTAACAATTTTCCACACCATTGGGAGACTCCCTGGCCTCTGAATGCTTCTCCAAAACTGTTAAAATATTAATTATAGCTAGCCCTGTTTACAGACACCAATAGATGTTTCTCACCATAAATCTATTCCGTATAAGTGTGTTCTGTTGCCTGAAGTCATCGATTGTCAACCCTTTAGGAACTGCGCCAGATAGTATGACCCTGCTAATCTGAAAAGGTCTTCTTTTGCTGGGCTACAAATGGCCCCACCAGGTCTTCTCACGGGGACACAACAGCTCCCTAAAAACATATCTGCAACCTCCTCCTGTTGCCTTTTGTAGGCAGTGACTCCATTTCTCATGGAACAAAAGAGAAATGGCTTCAGAGCCAGGACAAAACCTACAAAAGAATCTCCGCCAGTGACCCTCACTGCCTTGATCTGCAGGAGGCCTCACTGAGAGCAGAAGAGAATCGTTCCCATCTTCACTCCTGCACTAATACTTCACTCAAACCTGAGATCTGCAGCTGCCTAAAGACGAACAAAATCCTGGAGCCTGCGCCTAAAAGCCTTCTGCATTCACAGCCTTGTAATCACAGCCTCCCTCCTCGGAGAACAAGGTGTTCCTGGCCAGTGCACACACACCCCCGCTCATCTGTTGTGCCTTTACTGACGTGAGGCTCCCACCATTCTGTTCCTTTACCCATGATCTCCTGTCCTCCTGAGGAGGAAGGTGGGTATTTCATTTGGTTGGCTTTATATTGACTCCTTTTAAGAAAATCACAGCCAAGGAGTAAAATTGTCTCTCCTGGAAAATACAGTGCCTAAAACATTAGCAACAGAGACAAGTGAGACCACTGAGAGGGTGAAAGAAAGGCTGTGAGTCCGTTCTTGTTAAGGAAAGGCACATAATCCAGGCTTCAGAGTATTTTCTTGATTAATAATTGACATGGGGGAGTCCAGCTTACTGTGGGTGGTGCCCTCTGGGAAGGTGGTCCTGGGTTGTATAAGAAAGCAGGCTGAGCGAGCCACTGGGAGCAAGCCAGGAAGCAGTGTTCCTGCATGATTTCTGCTCCAGTTCCTGCCTCCAGGTCCGTACCTGGAATGCCTGCTCTGACTTCTCTCCATGACAGATTTTAAACTGAAAACCGAAATAAACTGTTTCCTCCAAGATTGAATTTTTGTCATGGTGTTTCATCACAGCAATAAATCGCAACATTCTGTGTGCCAGTCACACGTCCATGAACACAAGAAAAACCGAAGCAGGAGTGTTCAGGTTCAACTTCCAAAAAGAAAAAAAGAAAAAGAAAACAAAGACAGTCCCCAAGAGTTTGCTTTGAACCCCAATTTACATAGCATCTTAAACACAGAACAGTAAGTTCCTTGGAGATGTGGCCAGTCAACGAAAAGGACTCTGACACACTGCTCGTGGTAACTTTGAAGAAAGTCAAACGTAGAAAAGGCTGCCTAGCAAAGCTTGTGAGGGTACAGGCCCCTAGCATCATCCTCAAGCCAATATGGGTCCGAGGCAGTTCTCAGTGGTTAAGCGCTGCTCTCCCTGGTAGGACGGAATAGAATTTCATCTTTGCAAAGCTGTGGGTAACCTATTTTTAGGCAAGACAAGAGATGCCGCTTTCCTAATACCAACTTATTTCAGCTCAACAAAATTCTTCCTGTTTGGGGGTGGCTGGTATATTCTGATCTCCCTCTGAAGAGAATGTCACATCAAATCTAGCCTGCATTGCACTATCTGCTGAGAACTTTGAACTTTTACCTGACCCCTGAGCTCCTGAGAAACAGGGATGGTTGAGTGCCATGTGACTATTCCTAAGGAGACATGAACTGCTTTCACCCTAGACAGGGCACTAATGGCAGATCAAAGAAATGGTCCTACCCAGATTGAGTTTAGTGACTCCGTGAGTTTATTGGGGTCACCTACAAGAGCATGGGTGTCTCAAAGGCAGCTGTGTCACATGCAAAGGCCACCCCCAGTGTGGTGACAGATCACAACAATTTATTTTAGAGTCTCTGCACAACTTGCAGGCGGCTCAGAGAAAGCCCCCTCTACCCAGCAACTGCTCACTGACTATGAAATCCTGGAGAGGGGTTGGAGAAATAGCGAACATTCTGAGCTTCCTGAACCTGCAACTTATATCACTTTCCTTAGCCCTAAATGCCTCCTTCAAGGAGGGGATGTTTCAGTTCTGCAGAACTGCTAAACAACACAGAAGAACACCACCCCACTCCTTCCTGTTCAGAAAAGGGATTACTACAAAGGCTCAGTGCCAATGATTGACAGACAGCAAGCTCCCGAAGGCACCTGTGCCTATCTGTGGCAAGCCAGACACAGCCATCCTGACTCACCATTGCTAGCCGTAGCCGTAATTACCTGAGCTGTCTGCCCCACTAACCCATCCATCTAAGCAAAGACACACACTGTATGAAATTAACCAAGATTTCAGGGTTTCTCTTTTTTCCTGGGCTCCCGAATTTTTGTCCACTTTTGACTTTACCCAAGCACTGGGACCTGATGGAAGCTTCTGGAAAACAGAACAAGCCTTCCTAAAGCAGGTGCCTGTTGAGAACCAATTGACCACAAGACAAACATCTTCAGCTCAGCTGTCCATCGCATCACCTGCTGGCTGCTGATTCCATGCCTACTTCTTCCCCTCCACCTGCTTTTCCTCCTATCAAACAATTACAGGTTTCAGAGCAGCTCCCACGTGGCTCAGGAGGCTCCGACATTCAGAATTCCGAGAATTCTGCCATGACAGTTCCCCACCCTCTCCCTGCCCCATCGGCTACAATAGCCTTTGCAACAGTCTCTCCTTAGTAGGTCTGAATTCGTTCTCTGTTGTTTTTACTCTACCCGAAGATAATGTATGATATTTTAGAGCATTCCACCTCTGTCCTACTTGCCTTTATTAATGATTCCCTTTTATGGCATTTTGAGCCTTCATCCTTGCATCAGAAGCCACATGGGCAGAGAGATCAAATCCTTTAAGGCATTAACAAGCCCCTGCCTTCCTTGTAGCTTAGAATGGAAATGAATAGGTAGGGGGGCCCCTTCATATGCAAACACCTCCAGATAATCAATTCCATTCTAATATCACGCTGGCTGCAGAATCACAGCTTCTGAGGCCTTTAATACACTTCCAGCTGACGCCCGGGGTGCCAGAGAATAACAAAGAAAACACAAGAAGGTGGATAAAGCTAAAATATTTCATCGGATCACAGCAAGTTAAAAACCAGGCCAACTGCAAGCTGCAGAATGCCATTGTCAGTTTAGCCCTGAATGGGTCCAAATGAAAGTCACGAGTGTTTATAAATTACTAACTCTGTATTCTTGAAATACATATATCTTTTCCTGATATTCAGTAAGCTATTTTCAAATATAAAAGTGAGGCTGTATGAACTAACATTGGATTTAGTAACCAGCTCCCACCAGCTGCCCTCTCCTCCACACACGCCCTATGGCAGACAAAGGTGCACACACACATATATACACAGTCTAAGATGTTTTTAAAATAAATAAAATGTGACTAATATGCTTAATTTTAAATCATATTTACCGGCACATATTTAATGAACTGCTTGCTGAAATCATAGCAAACGTTAACATCCCCAGAGTGCACAAGACAAAACAAGGGGAAGTGGTATTATATCACACAGGAACTAAAAAGCGTGCAAATTTGAGACTGCGGGTAGTATTAGGAGAGAGATGCTGAGGGACTGGTGGGTTTTAGTAAGCAAACATTCCCTGGCTCTAATGGGTTGTCCATACTTCCAGCAGCTTTCCTTACAGTCAGTGAGGAAGTAGATGCGTTTGAAGAGGACGGGTCTGGACCTCTACTGGATTCTGGATCCATAGCACAGAAAAGGTTCCTAAAGGAAATACTCTAGAAAATGATAGAAGTAGGTACACCTAGCTAGAGAATCTTCTGAGTTATACAAAGGGTTCCATGAGCTACAGACCCTAATCCAAGTAAGAAAAGATGGTGATTCAACATCCAAAACCCGCAACGTGAAGTCAGAGACGACTCCATCCTCAGCCACCTGGGAAGCTTTGCTTGCATTACACACTGACTGATCTAATTGGTGTCAGGCGCCTGTCAGTCACTCACTTGTCCTGGGTGCTATGGTTTCTGAGCATTCCTTATTCAACACACCCCAATTCAGGAGCTTCATAAGGACCAAGACCCAGCCATCGCCTCCACACTAAACCCCATTCTACAGGCTACAAGATAACAAAATTCTGTGGTTTTAAGGATCTTGTGCGTTGGACCCCCTGCAACTGGAGTTACAGATGGTTGTCAGTTGTCAGCTGCCATGTGGGTGCTGGAAACTGAACCCTAGTCCTCTGCAAGAGCAGCAGGTGCTCCTAACTGCTGAGCTGTCTCTCCATCCTTAAGCATCTCCCCTTCAAACGGGAAGTCTAACAATTGACTTGCAACACTTTTCATTCTTTCTCACAGCCTTGTTCCATCTACTGCCAGAACTGGGAGCTGTTCACCCAACCTGATGCCTTCACTTCTACTGGGAACACACACCCGTAAAATATCCCGAAAAAGGCAAGTTAGAGGAGAAAAAGGCTTATTTTAGCGTAAAGTTCTGGAGGGCATAGAGAAGGTGTGTCGGAAACAGGAAGCTGACTGCACTCTGGAAGCAGAGAGAGAGAGAGAGAGAGAGAGAGAGAGAGAGAGAGAGAGAGAGAGAGAGAACAAGAAGTGGGGTCAGGATACTCACCCTCAAAGATAACCCTAGGGATATCACCTCTTCAGCAAGACTTCGCTACCTAAACCTTTTGGGATTTTTCCAAACAGGGCCACCAACTGGGGAACCAAGTATTTAAAATGTGAGCCGGTGAGGGGGTGGCTTCCTTGTTGTATATAAATACTGTTTACTAAACACCAGTGGAGTAGACCTGGCTGCATTAGATAACAGCATTAAACATTGCCACGACGCAGGTGATCTTTGAGGGTAGGTATCCTGACCCCACTTCCTGTTCTCTCTCTCTCTCTCTCTCTCTCTCTCTCTCTCTCTCTCTCTCAGCTTCCAGAGTGCAGTCAGCTTCCTGTTCCTGACACACCTTCTCTATGCCCTCCAGAACTTTACGCTAAAATAAGCCTTTTTCTCCTCTAACTTGCTTTTGTCGGGATATTTTATGCTGGCAACAAAAAAGTGACTTGTAACTACGTTAACCCTAATTTACATAACCATCAAGCTCCTCCCTGGGGTGAAATCCAGTTAGATGTGGGACTCTTCTGGTGAAACAGCCTCTCAAGCATCGCCACACAGTAACCGAGACAGTAGCCTCATCCCAGGGCTCATTGAATTACAAAGCGGTTTATAAAGATTAACTCACTAATGAATGGCATTTCTGTATGAGAGCTGATTCCCATCCTGGAACACTGGCATGCCATCAATAGTCACAGCCTCACTCAGCCATTTTCCTTGCTATTATTATTAATTAGAAGCGAGACAATCAATTCTTAAGAGTATAACAAGCAAACTGCTGGCAGTATTCCTTGAAAATGTATTGGGACAAAAACAATTAGCGAAAACGTAATTGAATTAAAGTAATGGATAAACTGAAGAACGGCTTCACGGGTAGATTGATGGCCCCTTGAGTTCCACCATCAAAACTTTTAAATAAAATGTGGTCCATGCGATTTTCTCACTAAACATTTATTCGGGAAAATTAACAGAATGAGAAAACAGACAACCTGAACATCCTCAGACTGTTCCACAGGATATTTAGTCAAGGCTTCACGGCACATCATCTTAGAAAATGTGAGGGACCCACTGTGTGATGGGATAATCCATTGCATACAGTGATAAACGAGTCTCCCTAAAAATGGGATTCTTTTCTGATTGACAAGCAAAATCACAGGATGGAGGAAGAGAGGCAAGATCATCTTATTTTTACATCTCATTCAAATATAAAGCGAGCATCAGAAGGCCAGCAAAGAAATGAAGGATGAAGTTGCTGTCCCAGTGTGTGATCATCATGGTCAATGCTGTGCTGTTGTCAGAGTTTTCTTTAAGGGACATTTTGTTCCAGACCTCACCTCCTGGATCCTAACAGCCTATGAAACGTCAACACGAGCTAAACATAAAAAGATGGAAAGCCCTAATAAACAAGGGAATGTTGATGTCATTTGGACTCTAGATGGGTAATTAAGATTAAATGAGATAAAAAAAAATCTTTCTCAGAGACAAAAGCATCTTTGTGAAAGAAGTAAACAAAACACCACCAACGTAACAACTTTGACCCAGCAGGATGTGACTGGAGTGCTAGCTGGACCGCCCGACCACTGCTGGTTTCCCTGAATCAGAAGAACAAGCAGCCAGCTCTGTCATCTGCTTTCAGGATGCTGTGACCAAGCATCTGACAGAAACAACTTCAGGGAGGTGGGAACTGTTTGAACTCACAGCCTCGAAGGGCTGTACCCATTGTCATCCAATATCAGACATTCAGGTAGAGTAAGGGACAATGGAAGCCTACGGTGGAGGAGAGCTGTTGGCTTCTGGGAAGACAGGAAACTGAGAGGCTTGAAATAGGAAGTGATGAAGGCAAATGAGGGAAGGATACAGACCCCAGTGGTCCACTTCTCCAGTGAGGTAAGATTCTGCACTGTCTCCCAGGAATCTGTACAGATGCTTACCCAACCCATGGATTAAGCTAGTCATTAGGTTAGAGACCTCATGATCAAACCTAACCTCTTAGGTGTTTCTTGGTCTAAGCAAGATGATCATCAAAATTAGCCACTCTGCTAACTTAAGAATCAAAGCCTTAGTCCTTGATTCATGGGATGTTGGGTGCTTGCCAAATAGTAATAAGGGCTTGAACTAGAGACAGGTGATAGATAGGTAGCCATATTCTCTCTCTCTCTCTCTCTCTCTCTCTCTCTCTCTCTCTCTCTCTCTCTCTCTCTCTCCCTCCCTCCCTCCCTCCCTCCCTCTCTCTCCCACTTTTTCCCCCCCTCTCTTTCTCTGTATGTGTGCATGTATGTGTATGCATGTGTGTGTGTTTTGCAAACACATGAGTACACATGTGTTGTAAGCGCTCTCTTTTCTTTTCTTTTTTCTTTTTTTCAAGACAGGGTCTCTCTGTGCAGCTCTGGCTGCCCTGGAAACTCACTCTGCAGACCTGGCTGGCCTTGAACTCACAGAGATCCGCCTGCCTCTGCCTCCCAAGTGCTGGGACTAAAGGTGTGCACCACCACCGCCCTCTGTGTAAGCCCTTTCCTAAACATGATAAAGCCAGAGAAGGATGTTGAATGTTTTTCCTATTGCACTCTACTTGAGAACTTTGAGACAGGGTTTCTCGCTTAACCACAAGCTCTGTATCTGGGCTAGAGTGACCGGCCAGCGAGTTCTCAGGATCTACATGTCTCTGCCCACCATTGCTGGAGTGGCAGGCATGTGCAACAATAACCAACTTTTTACATGGGTGCTGGAGTCAGGTCCTCATGCTTACAGAGCAAGTATCCTTACCCACTAAGCCATCTTCCCAGTCCTGTAGTAATGTCCCTTATGGTCGCCACTCAAGTTTGGCAGAACCACACAAAACAAATAATTACAGAAATGTTGATGGAAAAACAACCATCCCTCATAGGAGACTCAAGTGGCTGCTCGCTGAACACTAATTACCCTGTGCATACCGTCACTTGGCAGAAGGGACTTTGTAACAACAGTCCTGCAGATCCCCAGAGACTCACATCTCATTGGTGTTGCCAGTTGTGGACATAAAAACAAAATGAACAATTCAGCGTGCCAAGCACTTCCTCTAGACGCGTCCTTGGCAAAGGGTCTGAAGCAAGTAGATTCTGTTCTTATAAACACATACACTCATGCAGAGAGAGTAAAGAAATGCAATCTATACAACCTAACCCAGCTCCCTGCACTACAGGACACAACTGAACAAACCTGTACACCTCACTTGGTCCCATGCTGATCTGCTATGTTCTTGTTACATTGCAAAGACAAGCCAGAGGCATGTGGTCACGCTGCAAGACTTCCCTAGCAACCTATTGGTTGGAACAGATTAACGAAGTCTCCATTTAGCCCACTGAGCTGATTGCCTCAGCCTGTGGACACTCCTGGAGACAGAAAGTCTCACTTAAAGTCCCTATCTGTATTTGAGTCTGGGAGCTTCCATTCATGTCCAAAAATGTTACAGCAGGGAAGGGTACCATGTCCTAGAGAAAACCCACAATGTAATAGACTGGATTATGACCCCCTAACATTGTTAGATTGAGGCTATCTGTATAATAATACTGAATGTTGGAAATGGAATACACAGGGAGTTTTCAAAGGTAAAGTGATGTTTTAGGGAAGGAACATGTATCATTAGCATCATCAGAAGAGAAAGGGACACAAGAGGACTTTTCTCTCTATTGCAGAGTTGCTCTTCAGCCAGGAGAGGACACAGGACACAGTGGTTGTCTGCGAGATACAAGGAAATAGCTCATCAGAAACTAGAGCAGCAGCAGCTTGAGCCGGGACTCTCGGTCTCTATGAATAAGAAAATGTTCATTTGTGTCCTGTACTGGGTCTGTTGTTTTGTCAGACTGCCCTTATTAACATAAATACCCACTGGACCACAGAGCCAAGGATATGGAAAGTCAAAAAAAAATTGTAGATGATGTTTTGAGCAATCAAAAGATGCATCCAATCCAGAGAATGAAGACCTAATAAATACCCGAGGGCAGAAAATGCTACCATTGGAGGTTGATACATTTTTCATAAAGGGGTTTCAATACCACCCTTGGAGGAGCAATCTGACCCATGGTGGCTTTTGCCTTGAGGTACAGAAGACCTTGTGTCACAGCTAAGCTCTTGGCGGGAAAGGCTCCTCTGTTTCTAGGTTCTGGGTCTTTTACTCTGCGTAGCTGGCATAGATTGATTACCTCCTGCCAACCTAAGAGCCAAGAGTCTGTCTTTCGCTCTCTTCCGTTTATTCCATCAATCACCAGCTTGTAGATGAGTCTCTGGCATAGCCCGCAGTCCCTGGTAACAGAGCACAGTCCATGCTAAGTTCTAAGCAAGATTTCCTGATGGGAGTGTGGCCATGAGCCACACGCTGCTCTGGCTACTGCGCCCTATCACAGCAGGACTGCCTGAAGCCTTCAGCAGAGGGTCGAACTGCTAGAACCGGAAATGCATGTAGAAAATCGGGCCACTTAGCCCAAGATTTCCACTAACTTTGTATCTTTTTCCTCTGCCAGAGGACAGTTCCAGGGATGGCAGGTGCTGGAGAAGAAACCAGATTCTAAATGAACCCCGGGCAGCGAGCAGATCAAACCAAGAAAAGAAGATGGGAAGGTTGCTTGCTTTATCCACAAAAGGAGACTTTAACCTATTTTGTGGGTGTTTATGTGTGTGTATGTGTATAGATACATGTGTATGTGTGTGTGCACATGTGTGCAGATATATGTGCATGGCATGGGCACTAGAGACTCACATCAGATCTCTTTCTTGATCATTCTCCTGCTTATATGGTGAATCGGGATCTCTCAGTTGGACCCAGAGTTCACCAGTTTTGTGAGGTGGGCATGTCATATTGACCTATAGATGGTCATCTCTGCTTCCCAAGTGGGTATGGCAAGCCACCATTACCCACTCTGTGGTGTTCAGGAGGGTTCTTAGGATACAAACTGGGGTCTTCGTGCTTACACAACAAGTGACTCATCTACTCCGCCATCACCCCCGCCACCAGTCCTGACTTCACTCTTTCTATGGCAAAAGGAAAACATAAAATCCATCTGATAGTCACTTTCATTTGCTAAGTAAAATGGATGGAAGACTTGAGTTGCTAAGAGAATTCAAGTGCTCAGCTCTCTGCTTCTGAGAGCCCTAGGAGGTAGGCGAGCCTGGTTAATATCCTAGATTCATCTTTGGCTAGTGTGTCATTTGGACAAATTACTGGATCCCCTGGGCCTCAGAATATCTTACTTACAAATGAGAAGTTTAATTATACACAAACCACAGCATCCATCTGCAGGCCAAGTTAAATCATGCCTTAACAGTGCCTCGCATATAATTGTTGGTCAGTGAAAGCTGCATAATGGTATTGCTGCTATTTTTATATGCACTTGGTGGAAATAGTAACCTGGTGGGGCGAGGGGAAGGGGAAGGACGGAAAACATGCCATACTGAGCAACCACTTGTGCAGAGAGCAAGGTCATTTCATGTATATTATACTATTATTTATTTAGCATGAATATGGAGCAGATGCAACTACTCTACAGATTGTAACATTGCCTTTGTAAAGTCTGGAAAGATTGATTGTCTTACTAAAAACAACAAAAACAGCTATTAGTAACTTTGCCCCTCGAGGCTCAGGTGAATTGACTGCAGGGTCTATAGTCTTGACGGAGAGCAAATAAACCTATGCCAATATCAATAAAGTTAGAAATAGAAGGATGGCCTCCCAGGTGACATACAGTGAGGTCTCATGGATCACCTTAAAACGTGGTATAGGTAGCATTTGAGGCATTCAAAAAAAAAAAAAAAAACAACCTGAGGAGCGAATCAAACATCTCAACATCACAGAATCAGTGGCAGGGGTGGAGCCAATGGATCCAGGACTCATGTGTCTCTGACCTTCAAAACTCATTCTCCTCCTAAACACAAAGCATCTGCACCTGGACTGGCCCTGTCCTCTGTACATACGTGCTTGTGTGCGTGTGTGAGTGTGTGTGTGTGTGTGTGTGTATGTTAAGACCCCTGCGTGAAAACACCAAGTTCTTTTTATTCCTTTGAGTCCTTGATGATGGAGATGGAAGACAAGTCTGCCCTCTGCTGGAGAGGAATCTTCCTGCTTCCACTGCAATTTTGTCGTCTTCTCTCTTTTGAGACTGATTTTACCCAACCAGAGGGGAAAAGTAGCCCTGGAGGTGATATTCCTTCCTTGGGGTTTCTCTTTCACCCATCAGTATTGAAGTCCATCGGCTCTTGCTCTTGACACAGAAGGATGAGGCACTGATGCCTAGTGCGAAGCAAATAGGGAGTCAGGGACCCACACCTTTAATGTCACACAAGAACCTACCTTTACTACAGTTTTACATTATCTGGGTCAGCCATATCCTATCCCAGTTTTGCAAGAAAAATAGGATGGTTTGAGTGTGAAATGTCTTCCATAAGCTTCTGGGCTTGAGCCCCACACCCACTCCCCAAAAACTGGTGGTACTGGTTTTTATTGGTTCATTTGTTTGGTTGGTTTGGTTTGGTTTGGTTGTTTTTTGGAGGGGGGAGGCAGAGTTTCCCTAAAGGAACTACTTCCTGGGGGCAGAGAGATGAGCCTTGTAGTTGAATAGCTGGACCCCACTTCCTGTTCATGTTTACTTCCTGGTCCGCTAACATATCAGGAAACAACCCCCGTGCTACGGCTGCAGCCACGAGCTGTTCTGGTGTTCTCTCAAAGCATGGGTCAAACAAGCCCTTCCTCCAGTTGGTTGGTTTTTGTCAGGTATGTGGTCAGGTGCACAAGGGAGAGAGACAGAAGCAATAGCTTTAAATTCCAGATCAGGCAACTCATAAAGCAGGCCACTACTGTTCCTGAACCTCAGACATGTGCTTAGGACGTGCAAACCAATGCTCTACACAGCCGAAGCAGACTATTCTGACAGCTTCTGCTGTCGGTGCTAGGACCAGAGCCAGAGGATAACCAAGCCTGTTCCTTGTCTCCACAGCCTTTTCATTAATATATCCATTCCCTCTGTATGCTCTGCATGATTACATTGGAATAATACTCCCAATTATTATTAGGGTCAACATCCTCTTACCCCATATTCCTCCCAAGTCTAAGAATACAGCTATTTCTCTAACTATAATTACACATTCTCTCTCTCCCTCCTATTTCCTTCAAGTTGTCTATATCAGTTGAGCTGAAAATTATATCCTTGGTAATTCTATGATTTCAGAAATATATTTTGAGTATCATCAAAAGCAATCAATCATAATGAGAGAGAAAATATACACCAGAGTTTAGCCCAAACCACTGTATGTGTGCCATAAAACAAAAGCCATGGTTGTATTGATTATTTAACTAACAAATACCATATATTATCTATACTAAGGGAGACATTTTTAAGTTTTAAATCTCACTTGTCAATCATGTGTGTTAATGATCCTGCTCGTGTACATACATGCCACAGTGTGCATGTGGATATCAGAGAACAATTTACAAGGTCTCTCCTTCCACCATGTGGATCCCAGGGATAAACTCGAGTAGTTAAGCTTGGTCCCAAGTGCCTTAACTCACTGAACCATCTTGCCGACTTAGGCAGGTAACTGTTTTAAACAACACTAATGATCTTTATACATGGGGGAAAGAGGTTGAGCGCTATCCGAAAGAAATTAAAGCAAGGGCTCTAAATTTCTAAATTTCTTTCTTTTTTTCTTTTTTCTTTTTTTTTTCTTTTTTTTTTTTTTTTTTTTTTTGGATTTTTCGAGACAGGGTTTCTCCGTAGCTTTTGGTTCCTGTCCTGGAACTAGCACTTGTAGACCAAGCTGGCCTCGAACTCACAGAGATCCGCCTGCAAGGGCTCTAAATTTCATTCACATGTTACAGGCTCCTGGTGACATTTTTTAAAGCACCATCTGAAGCAAATGCTCAGCAAGTAAGAGCACCTACTGCCCCAGGTGAGGCCTGAGTTAGATCCACAGCATCCACAGAGCAGTTCAAACCTTCAGGAATTCCAGTCCCAGGTACCTGGTGCCCTCTTTTGGCCTCCAGAGGTATTGCACTCACGTGGTGCGCAGGCTAAATTCAGGCAAAACATCTATGCACATAAAATACAAAATAAATACATAAAAGTTTTAAAAAATAACAGTGAAGGACAATCTAAAGCGGATTTTCGCGGATGAAACGGGTGCATCTTGGGTTCCTTGCTGACGCTCAACCTGAAGCGAGACCCAGCGGAACGTCAGGACCTTGGACAGCTGCAGGCTGCCGACAGGAGCAGGAAAGGGTCAACTTGGCACTGACAGGAAGGAAATGGAAAAGCTTGGAGCACAGACCATATGGAGAAAACTAAATTCTTCTTTAAAATAATATCTCAAACCAAAATGAGTTTTGGAATCCACGTAAAAAAAAATATTGAGAAGCAGAAGATGTTTGTCATGTAACAAGGACCACGTTGATTTATTTTTTTTTTAAATGCTCTGTGAGAATGGAACCTCTCCAGTTTCACACACACAGGAAATCAGGAAATCCAGAACATCCTCGGTCTAGGTTTGCCTTTTCATTTTTGATAGAAAAAAAAAACTATGTATAAGACATAATTGTATTTCCCTTTTTATTCTGCCATGAAAGTCAACAAGATAGGACAAATGAGAAAGTTGGAGGACAGCAACACAGAGTGTCTGTGCAGAACAACCTTTGTCTTTGTAACAACTTGCAGTGAGACAAAAATCACCAAAAATACTTTAACGGACAAGAAGCTTTCTGGCTCTTGTCCAAATTGGGCTGCGCTGATTTATGACATCGTTAAGAGGATAGAGAGCCTCGCTTCTCATCGCCCCTTGTCACATTTCCCACATTGTCCTAGGTGATTCCCATCTGCTGACGTGGTCAGAATCAATGCAGAGAAGTGTACACATTAACTCCTGGTGAGCGGGGCTATCGCGTGGCATCCAGAACGTTCCCCTGTCATCCTCATTACAATACAAGCAAATTATTTCTTGGAAAACCAAATAAAGCAGTTGGCATTTATCAGGTCCCTCAATGGCACAGCACCAATCCGTCAACCCTCCTGTCTAATGAGATGTCTTGGCCCATTCATCATTGAAAACCCCTCTCATTAAGAAAGGAGTCTAAGTGTGAAGGCTGGAAGCCAGGAAACTCATCTTATCCCATCAATCACTGGAAAACACAACATGGCTATGTTATCTAATTGTTTCATAACTGATTAGTTACTGAAACTCAAAAAAAAAAACAGGAGACAGGGGGACTAGGAAGGTGGCTCAGCAGTTAAGGGGCTTGCTATACATGCATAGGAACCTAAGCTCAAATCCCCAGCAAACATACAAAAGCCTGGTGCAGTGGGATGCTTTTGGAACCCCAGCAATGGGAAGACAGAGAGGTTTAGGTCTCTGAGGTCTGGATGTCAATCAGCTCTACCTGAATCAGTGAGTTTCAGGTACGGTGACGGATCCTATCTCAAAAAAAGAGAGTACAATAGAGAATTCTGTCTCCAGCATGCACACTCAAATATATGCAAGATGCACATACAGACAAACAAGAAAAGGGGGAATAAATTTATTTTGATCATAATTCAGTAAACAATACAAAGTATGATTTCTACAAAGGCAGAAACTTCCTCAAGTTCATCTTATGGGTAATGTGTGCCCTCTGATGACTTTTGTTAAGAGTTCAGTTGCCAAAATCTGAGCCATTCCTTTCCATCCATCCCACTGGCCTCTCTTATAGCATCCAAAGAAAATTGTGAGCACTGTCCCTGGCTTTCTATGGCTTTGAACAGGAAAACCACAGAGGCATCGTCCCACAGGTGTTGACAGTTGCGAAAAACTGCACCTCTGCACCAGTTACAAACACACAAGTAAATTCTAGAGTAATATTTATGAGATGTCTCCCTTGAGAAAAAAATTACAGATTCTAACAATGTCTGTGATTACTTTATACTTTGGAAAATGCAATGCTTATTTCTGGCTTCATGAAGCTTTTGAATGTGTGATATCAGAACTCATCTTTCCAAAGCAACCCATCCTAGATACATGCAAAACATCAAGGCTTGCCCCTCTTGAGAAGTGGTTTAGCCGCCCTCTCTCCTAGGTCCTGCCTTTATGCATTGGAGATCAGCGTGTCCATTAATTAGCAACTGAAAGGAGGTTTCTGTAAATATTGGTTTCCAAGTCATATATTTCCAAGCTTGAATAAGTAGAAGGGCAAGCAGACAACACTAAACATGACCAGTTCACAGCTCATGACATGTCCTATATTGTATACAGAATTCTAAAGGTGCTTACCTGGGGTTGGACAGAACACAGCATATAAATCCCCAGTGACTTACACTAAATGACAGGCTGATTTTGATGGATACTTTAGACTTGATATGTATCAGACAGGGAGACTTTTTCAATAGAAAAATCTACTTTTTATGGATTTTTTTATTGAAATGAAATTCACCTAACACAAACTCATCATTTTAAGGTGAATAATAAAAAAAATATCATTTAGGTACTGGAAAGACTGTACCAAATAAAAACACAATACTAAGCAGGAAAGCTATAATCTATCAGTATACTTCTGAACCTTATTTTTCCATTAAATGTACACAACAATGAAAGGCTCAACTGAAATTTTCCCTATAGTGCTGACTAGTTTTGAACATGATTAACTCAGATTGAGTGATCATTCACAGAATACTTTTAATCTATTCGGGTGGTGTCCTGGAGATGTCATTCAGTGTAACCTCCATGAACAGGAACCTATGTCTTGCCAGGGACCAAGATAGTATCAGTGCTCCCAGAAACACAATATGACCCTGACATTAGCAGAGCGACTCACATTCCACCGGGAAGAGTGACACTGGGAACTAGACTCTTCCTTACTACACAGTAAGCCTGGGTCACTATGGCGAGTTTGTAACACACTAAATGCCGTTTAAGAATCTCAAGATCATGCTCCTCCTCCTGCAGGGCCAACCCTCGGCAGCCAGAGAACTTCCACACCCCACATACTGCAGCTTTCCCTTCCAGAGAACACAGGCCCTTAATCTCCTGTTGGCACAGCTCAGTCCAGTGCTTCATGCCCAGTGCCTTGCTGATTGCTTCTGGAAACCTAATAAACAACACAGGATTATACTGCTGACCACAGAAGGTGACGCTCCCACTCTGTGACACTTTAACCTTGGAGATGCCGAGAGGAACCTGTGACAGAGCATAAATATCTTACTAGTATAAACAGAACCCCATGTTCTTTAGGTGCTGAGTCCTTCCTGTGATCCAGCAATTATAGTTGTGGACTGATATACTGTGCAGTCAAGGGAGAGAGAGAGAGAGAGAGAGAGAGAGAGAGAGAGAGAGAGAGAGGATGTGGGATTCCCCTCTGTATGCTATGAATATGTTTTATTACCATTGGTTAATAAAGAAACTAATTCAGCCTATAGCAGGGCAGAATATAGCCAGGCTAGAAAAGATATATAGAGAGAGAAGGTGGAGTCAGAGAGACACATGTAGCTGCTGAAAAAGACAGACACTGGAACCTTACCAGGTAGGTCACAGACTCGCAGTGATACATTGATTACTAGAAGTGGGTTGATTTAGGATACAAGAGTTAGTTAATAAAAAGCTTAAGCTATTGGCCAAGCAGTGTTGTAATTAATATATAATTTCTATCACATATTAATTATAATTTATTATTATGTATTATATTATTATGTATTAATAATAATTTCTCTGTGATTATTTGGGCCTGGGCAGCTGGGAACAAAACATACTACTTTACAGACCAACAGCAATAGATAGATAGATAGATAGATAGATAGATAGATAGATAGATAGATAGATAGATTTATGTACATATATGTATATGTGGAAGACAAAAGTCCATGCTGAGTGTCTTCCTACATTGTTTTCTTTTATTTAATCTATATTACTATGATTTAAAAAAATACTCTGACCCAAAGCAACTTAAGGGATGTGGGACTTGTTTGGCTTACACTCCAAGACACAGTGCATCACTGAGAGAAGCCAGAGCAGGCACACAGCAGAAACCTGGAGCAGAAAGAATGCTGATAGCTGGTTAGCATCCAGCTCATGATCAGCTAGCTTTCTTTTTTTATTTTTCTTACTGTTTTATTGAGCTATATATTTTTCTCTACTCTCTTCCCTTCCTCTCCCCTCCCCTTCTATCTCTCCAATGGTCCCCATGCTCCAAATTTGCTCAGGAGATCTTGTCTTTTTCTACTCCCCATGTAGATTAGATCCATGTATGTCTCTCTTAGGGTCCTCTTTGTTGTCTAGGTTCTCTGGGACTGTGAATTATAGACTGGTTTTTCTTTACTTTATGTCTAAAAGTCACTTATGAGTGAGTACATATTATATTTGTCTTTCTGGGCCTGGGTTACCTCTCTCAATATGATGTTTTCTAGATCCATCCATTTGCCCACAAATTTCAAGATGTCATTATTTTTTTCTGCTGTGTAGTACTCCATTGTGCAAATGTACCACATTTTTCTTATCCATTCTTTGGTTGAGAAGCATTTAAGTTGTTTCCAGGTTCTGGCTATGACAAACAATGCTTCTATGAACATAGTTGAGCATATGTCCTTGTGGTATGATTGAGCATCTTTTGGGTATATACTCAAAAGTGGTATTGCTGGGTTTTGAGGTAGGTTGTTTCCTAACTTTCCAAGAAACCATCACACTGACATCCAAAAGGGCTGTACCAGTTTTCACTCCCACCAGCAATGCAGAAGTGTTCTCTTTACCCCACATCCTCTCCAGCATAAGTTGTCATCAGTGTTTCTGACCTTGGCCAATCTTACAGGTGTAAGATGGAATCCCAGAATTGTTTTGATTTGCATTTCTCTGATGGCTAAGGGTGTTGAGCATTTCTTTAAGTGTCTTTCAGCCATTTTAGATTCCTCTGTTGAGAGTTCTCTGTTTAGGTCTGTACTCCATTTTTTTATTGGATTGTTTGTTCTTTTGATGACCAATTTCTTGAGCTCTTTGTATGTTTTGGAGATCAGCCCTCTGGTCAATGTGGGGTTGGTGAATATCTTTTCCCATTCTGCAGGCTGCCATTTGTCTTGTTGGCCATGCCCTTTGCTTTATAGAATGATCAGCTAGCTTTCTTATAAGCCCAGGACCACCTGTCTAGGCACCTAGGGAAGGTGCCATCCACAGTGAGCACATTTATCAATTAACAATCAAGCTACTCCCCATATTCATACCTACATACCAACTTAGTAAAGATGGTTAATCCACTGAGACTCATTTCAGTTGGTTCTCAGCAGTGACAACTAGAGTTATTGCTAACTAGGACATGCTCTACCTCACGTTTTGAGACTTTGAGACAAGGTCTCTCACTCAGTCTGATGCTCATCCATTAGGCTAGACTTTCTGGCCATTGAACTCCAGGGATCTGCCTGCCTCTGCCTCCCCCGCATTTCTGTTATATCAGAACTCTCGGTTCACATTAATCTATCTCCAAGTCACCATGGATGAGTGGGAGGCCAGGATCCGGTGACTCTGTTCCATTACCGAAATGAATTAAAGGACTTATACAAAATCCTCCCCAGCCAAGCAATCAATAACATGGAAACATGCTCCCTGGGGACTGAAAATAGATGATGGCTTCAGTGTGAACATCCTGTGTGGAGAATGACTCTAATTAAAAGAGCCATCTTCTCTGTCAAGCAATGGCTGCAAATCTGCTCATCATATTTTAGCAAGAGCATGCCTGCCACCTAGTGTCCAAAGTCTGAATAACGCTCTCCGGCTTCCAGCGTAAACCATTTCAATTTTCTCATAGCTGAAGACCAGGATATAGGGATAATAAGGTGTGACGTTTCTGCTTTAAATCTATAAAAACACAAACAGTCACACCATTAATTACTCATCACGATAAGTTAGTCACTTATTGAAGACTGAGAGAAATTAATCCAGCTAGGCATGGTGGTGCACACCGGTGATCCCTAAATTTAGAAAACTGAAGCGGCAGACCCTAAGTTTAAGGACAGTCTAAGACAGGTATCAAGACTCTGTCTTAAACAAAACAGAAGCAGCAAAAATCAATTCAATATTTACTGATCACCTACCTGGCCCTCATGCTCACCACATTGGCTCCACAAAATTGGCAGCCAAAACCACACATTCACAACCACAGGCTTGTTTAGCTGACATAAGAAATTCACGTTCACAAAACACAATTAACATCAGAACTCCCTGTACCCATAAAATATCTTGTTCTATCTGATGCTTTCAGTTCGCCGACCTAAGCTGCTCCATCAACTCGGTGACAATGATGAAGACATTTAATTTCTCAACTAGGTTTCCTCAGATGGAAAATGGCCTGAATTTATCACAAAGAACTGTTGAGAAATAGTTATTATCCAGAAGGCAAAAAAGGGCCTTTAGACACCAAAATGCAACCGGAGGCAGACCATACCCTCACTCCTGCGCTGGAGAAGGGTCGCCAGAAGATGGATGCAGAGAGGAGCCAGCAAAGATAACAGTCTTTTCCTCCTCACCTCCCCACCTCGGCCATTCACTCTAACCAACCATCTAACCAACCATCTCAGGCTCCAAGGTGAGCCACACAATAGCTCTGGACCACAGGAGTAAGCTAACAATCGTGGGGGGTGGTATTTATCCAGCCACAACTGTGAAGTCAGTCTGAACCTGACTCTTCCTACGGACACTGTACTTGGCCACTCGCTGGCATTGGCTAAGGCTTCACTATACACAATAATCAGAATCTTGCCTATTTGGGCCAGCACATTGTCACTCATTGATCTAATTCAATGTCTCACTGTGAGAAAGAGGCCTCTGCAATGGAGCATACTCATGGTCAGGAAGGAACTGCAGGCTTCAACCTAAACTTGTGTGTGTTCTAGGTGACCTCCAGGAAATTGTTTAAGGTCTCAGAATATTGGTTTCTTGTCTTCAACAATGCTACAGTAATAATAATAACAACAACAACTATTAAATCAACCCATCCATCTCACAACTTGCATATCAGACTAGGCATGGGAACCTAGAGATCTACTAGGTACCGAGGGGACCCTGTAGTCTAACTCAATAAAAACATGTTCACATACGAATGCATGTGAACAAGAACTCAGCAGAGATTCTGTCATCTCGCAGCAGGATTTTAACAGAAGTCTCTCAGTTGTCTACCATGATCCAATTCACAGCCCTGTATCATCACAGCAAGTTTCCTGGGGACCCCAGAGCACCTTCAAAGCCACAATCAGCATTAAAGCTAGAACACTGAGTTCCACCCTCTAGGCTCGGGTTCCACCCCAGCATGCTGAGTTGCCTTAACATTTTACATCATAGAGTCAGATTAGCCTCTACCTACCAGTAACAAACAAAAATCAATGTGATTCCGTTTAAACCTAATTCAGAAAACTAATTGCACCCCCCACTTCTTGCCCTATAGTAGGGATACTCCCAACACCTGGTTCCTGAAAGCCTGGCTCGCTGCCATAGAGAGAACCCAACCGTCCTAGGACCACCGGCAACCCAGGCGGTTCTAGAACAGCTGCCTTATCTCCAGCAGCATGGACTGTGCCGAGGCCTCACAGCTTGGTTGCCACGGATCTGTGGGTGCCCAATCTTCATCGTCACCACAGTGTGAGGGACAGCACATCTGGATGCTGGCTCCCAAAGCTGCAACACAGTGTGTCAAGATGAGCTCATTAAAAAGTCCATCTAAACTGGCGACTATTTTCTCTGGTTTTCATCCTCATACTGTTTGTTTGTTTGTTTGTTTGTTTGTTTTTTAATCTTGTGGGTTCAACTATTTTCTCCCCATAGACAGCTCATTTGTGCCAGGTGAGGTCATTGCAAAAACCTCTGGGGAAATGACTCCTGACATTAGGTGAGTGGCTCTCAGAATCACTCTCCCAAATCCCAATTTCAAAAGCACCGGCTTCCCTTAGCACATCCCAGTCCGATTCTCACGAGGCCCAAGAAGTTTTATTTTAACTCACAGTCATCTTGACGGTCAGCCAGGGCTCAGATTTTCTCCTTCAGAAAGAGGAGCCCTCTTTTGTCTCTCCATGACCGTATCAACTTGTCAGCTGTTTGCATCCTGCATGCTGTCTTGTGAGGAGGAAGAGTCTATCGGCCATCTACCTACCTCCACTTCCCCACAAGAGAAGGAGGGCTCGACCTGACTGGTAAGACGGGGGAGGCCTCCAGCATGCATGGTTTGTGATTCTTCCTCTGCACTAAGCTGCGGCTTTCTCCCAAACAGGCAGACCTGCTCTCCACTGGAGGAAGTTCTGTGATGTGCTTCTGCTTACATAGCATGCATGCCCCTGGAGGGCTTGCTTCCAGCCTCGCTTCTTGGCCCTCTGACTCTTGTCTCTCTAAACTGGAAGAGACTTGAGTAGGCTATAGTCCTTCCTCTGCTCCATTAGAAGCAGCAGCTGTTCGTCCTGACTCCTCCTACCTGCAGTTCCCAAGGTAGTAATTGTGAGGACTGAATTGCTATTCTTTCTAAGCCATTGGCTTGCTAGTATCTGCCATAGCAATACACAAGAAGTGGAAGATTATGAGACACATTTCCTCCAGGTAAGAATGGAGACACACGTCCAGTAAAAAGACGCAGATCCTTGAAACAATCTCGATGTTGTGTCCCCAGGTGAATTACACTGAAATTGTATATCTCATGTAGGGAGATTGGAGGTGATTACGTGGTAAGGGTAGAGACTTCATAGGTGGGATTGGTAGCCTTATAGACAAGTCCCGGGAGGCCCCTCACCATATTCACCAATTGAAAACACAGAAAGAAGAAGCCACCATGCACCAAAGGGGTGAGCTCACCAGACACCACATCTGCCAGAGCTTTGACCTTGACTTTCAACCCCCACAATTGTGAGGACTGAATTGCTATTCTTTCTAACCATTGGCTTGCTAGTATCTGCCATAGCAACACACAAGGAAAGGAAGATTATGAGACACATTTCCTCCAGGTAAGAATGGAGATACACGTCCATGATAGAGTGCTTGCCTAACCTGCAGCCTCCTGACTGCAGTTCCTAGTGCTGAGACAAGGTTCAACTACGAGCAGTGGAAGTTTCAGAAATAAATACGCTCATTGATTCATTTCCATCCAAATCCTCTAACCCAGGTTACCCACTAGCTCTTCTTACCACAGGCCACCTAGCCCTAAACCAGAACACTAGTGGGAGGGTCCCTGCCACGTTCACCCTTAATTAGCAAGTAACAGACAGCAGGGCCCCAGAGTGAAGGGAAGCTGGAGCCTAGAATCAGCCAGGCTGATTTGTGAAACAGGATGAACACGGATGCCCCCACCAAAGCTCTCTTTGGTGTCAGAACTCCAGGGGAGGTTGTAAAGGAAGACGCCTTGGTTAGGACCACTCAATTAAAAGCTGCTCAGGGAACTAGAGTAAAAGACTTCCCTCGGATATCTTCCCTGGGTGCGGTCAGAGTCTCCAGCCTTTGTGGTTGGAGCACTGAGCCTCCTGACACTTTGCATACACACACGTGTGTGTGTGCACACAGCACACACCTAGAACCCTCTTGCTGCTTTTCTTTGTGGTGCTGGGCATTAAACCTAGGTCTCTTGCACGCTAGGAGAGCACTCCTCCACTGAGCTATAGCCAGTGTCTTCCTTTTACATTTTTAAAAACATTTATAAAACGTTGTATGAATGTGTGTATATGTATGTGCGTGTGTGTGCGTGTGTGTATGTGCATATGTGCATGAGTGTGTGCATGTATGTGTGTGTGCATATGTGTACATGTGTGTGTGTGTGTGCGCGCGCACAGATGTCAGAGGACAACTCGAAGGAGCCGGTTCATTCCCTTCACCATCTTAGTCCAAGGGCCGGAACTCAGGTCATCAAGACTCAGAGGTAAGTGTCTTTACCCACTGAGTCATCTCCAGCCTTACTGTCCATGCTGAGACAGAAACTGAATTTCTCATTAAACTTCCCAAGCTGTACTTGAACTTATCTTTGACATAACCCTGACAAGATGGCTTGAGTTTGCCATCCTCCTGTCTCGCCCTCCAGAGCAGCTGAATTGTAAGGCGGCCACCAGACCTGGATAACCATTGCTTTTTTAAGGTCACAGGCATTGGCTGGGTCACGGTGTTCATGGGGCAGGCTAATTTTGCTGAGTATCTTTTAAGTTATTGTCGTACAAAAGAGGAATAGCTGTTCTGGAAAAGATGGCTATTTTTTTAAAAAATGTACCAATTTCCAACTTCCAGCCTGTGTTCCGTATGCAAACTCCATTTCACAACAGGTAGAAATAGACAGGTAATTTTGGGGTCATTTAAAGAAAAGTGCCCAACTCTTTCCAGTTTCCAGTTTAAAGGGACAGGTTCCTTTTTTACCAGTCTGTGTCATTCCTTGGTGTATTCTCTGTTTGAAATGGCATTCAATCACATTCAAACACAAAAGCGTTGCCTATGGTCGCCACATGGCAGGTGGGCAGATCCTGACCACTGAAATATACAGCCACAAATGACCCTGATTTCCTGTCATTTGCTCTTTCATTAAGCTTTCCAGGGTAATAACTGTATGAAAACACAGTGAGACTGACAGTAC
This sequence comes from Chionomys nivalis, assembly GCF_950005125.1. Lineage (NCBI taxonomy): Eukaryota > Metazoa > Chordata > Mammalia > Rodentia > Cricetidae > Chionomys > Chionomys nivalis. Next base: position 50,455,329 of record NC_080104.1, on the reverse strand, counting down.
CATCCTGTAACAGACTTCTGACCTCATCCAGGTCCCGGGCAGGACCAGCTTGAGCAGTGGCTCTTCAACTGCATGCTGCACCCACCAGGCACATCCAACACAAACAGGTGAAGGGAGTGTCCCGCGATCTGCTGAGCCTGGAAAGAGCCAATGGCTGTCAAAAGAAGCCTCGGATTAGAAAACCGGACCTGTTGACAGTCAGACAGGCTCCTAGGAGCACAACTGGGAGACAATGGTCTCCTTAATTCTCGAATGGAACAAAAAGCCCTTGCCCACCACACCAGCCCTTGCCTGTCCAAGGTCTAAGGAGAAGAAAGGACACACGACCCTGGCACAACCAGGCAGGGTTCACAGAGAGACGTCAATGTGCATTTTGAAGCTCTTGAGCTGGGGCTGGGGTTGCGCTCAGTTGAAGAGTGCTTGGCTAACATACACGAAGCCTGCAACCCATCCCAAAACCATGTATAGTGGCAGATGGCTATAATCCCAGCATTTGGGAAGTGGAGGCAGGAGGATCAAAAGTTGAAAATTACCTTTGACTGTATAGTAGAAAGCCAGCCTAAGCTGTATGAAAATGTTTCACAAAAGGTGGGAGGAGGCCTTCAGCCTAAATCTTGCTTTCGTTCTGTTTTGTTTTGCTTTTTATGGAAATCTTCAGAGTCTGCTAGAGAAATGACCATGAAAGGAAGGAAAAATAAACCAACTCTTACACCACAACATGACTCGGAGCTGAAAGACAGAACTGACAGTCTCCCAAGTTGTAAATTCTCTCCCGTGCTTCACTCTGCCAACCCGACTGACTAAAATCCACATGCTGAATGTTTTTTTAAATTTTCTTGTCAGACATAAAATGGATATGAAGACAACCAATAGATTAAAACATACAGAAGAGGGATCCTTAAGAAAGAGAAAATTCTTCAACTGCTTTCTAGGGTTGGTTTTGCAAGAAGTAATATTCATTTATAAAACAAACACAAGACTGGGCACAGCTCAGTGGGGAGAGTGCTTGCCTAACATACACAGAGTCCTGGGTTCAATCCCTAACAACACATAAACCCTGCACATACCTGTAATTCTAGCACTCAGGAGGCAGAGGAAACGGGACCTGGATTTTATGTTCACCCTTGGCGATACAGTGAATTTGAACTCATCCTGGGACACAGGACACTTTAACCCAAAACACAAATAATGGGCCTGGAGAAATGTCTCAGTAGTTAAGAGCATTGGCTGCTCTTTCAGGGGACCCAGGTTCAATTCCCAGCACCACATAACAGCTCAAAACCATCTGTAACTCCAGTCTCAGGAATCCAGTGCCGTCTTCTCGCCTCCTCAGGCACTGAATGCATACATGGGCAGGCCAAAACAGCCATCCAGATAAAATTAGGTCACCAAGATTTGATCCTGTCATTTGTTAATCACCTTCTTTCCCTCAGATGCATTGATATTTCCCCCCTCAGGTATTGATAGTCTTAAGCGATCTGGCAAGGAGCATCTCGAGCAAGATGCAATTTAATCAGAGTGTTGGAAAACATTCAGTCTCACATAAGAGCAAGGGAGAAAGAATACACTGGCTGACAAAGAGAATGTACTTCCTCCTATAAAAATATTGATTTGCCCACACAAAAAAAGAGAGGCTGGTTTACCATGCCAGCAAGAATGTCTCATCCAGACCTTTCTGACCTGTTTTGCACTAAAATTTCCAACATTTTGGTGGTAAATTCTTCCACGAAGTTGCAAAGGCATCCGCATCATATAAAAACGCATTCCCCTGTGTGATGTGTTCCACATTAGCATAAATAATTTATCGCTAGACACCTTCTTTAAGACAGCAGGGAACCTGCTCACCTCTATGACAGCCTTCATCTGAAATGAACTGGGATCCACAGGGAACAGATATCTGGAAGAAGGAAACTTGCACTAACTTGCTGTTTCCTTATGAAGATGTTGAGGAAGAAACACTGGTGGCTTGAATGAGAATGCCCCATGCCCCCCGTAGGCTCAGGCATTTGAACCCATGGTACCCAGTTGTTGGCGTTGTCTAGGGAGATTTATGAAGTGCACCCTTGCTCAAGGAAGTACCTTAATAAGGGAGAAGGATTGCAGGATTTAAAACCCTGTTTCCCTCCCAGTTTTGCTTTCTCTGCTTCATGCTTTACAGTTGGGAATAGGAGCACTCTCAGCTTCTTTCTCTGGCCACCATGCACACCTGCAGCCGTAAGTCAAATAAACCCTTCCTTTCGATAAGTGTCCCTGGTCATGGGATTCCAGCACAGCAACAGAAAGGGAACCAATACAGGAACTCTGACTGATAACGTGTACTCTTCATCATATCCTGCCCCCAAGAGGGAAAGCCAGAAACTGACCAACAGACGAGAAGACCCTGGCTCATCCCAAAGCTTCCCAAGGCACAGCTGGTGTGAAAGGGGGTGAGTGAAATTCTCATTCCTTCACCATGAAGAAAACCACTGCTTGGGTACCAATATTGCACAGAAAGAATCCTCTGGAGGACATAAGTCTCTGCATCCACCCTGAGAATTCTTCAATTCCATGACTGCGACGGCATCATAGCACAACGGTGATTGTTCTGTTTGAACCGCGATGTGTCACAGAGTATCTAAACCACAGATAACTACCAGCGCAAGCAAGGAGACCTTGTATACATCGGCAGTCAACCAAGTAAGTGCCAAATCGTGTTATTTAGCACCATTCAACTCACGTTCTGCATCAATGGCCGATCTCTCTATGCAATTCTTCTGCAGGAAACACAGCAGCAATGTTCCAGAAAGAAGGGGTTCTCTGACTATTTCCTTTGATTGCATTTTCAGTCATGAGTGTGAGGGCATCTGGCGGTTGGCCCCACCTGTGTGCTCAGAAGACCCAGCCATCATCCTGAAAGCACTGACCTTGTCTAACATAGTTATCACCTGGCCAGAACCTTCTAAACACAGACTCAAGCTGCACCATGTCGCTAAATGTGCCCAGCTGATCCTAAGGAGCTGCTTGCCCAGGGACAGCAGACCAGCAAAAATCTCTTCCACTCATTGGCTGCAGCCACTCCTTCTCCCAAAAGAGCTGCCCCCAGCTGCTTCCCAATCCATCTGTATGAACTCTCCCTGAGCTCTATGGCACCTGGGAAGTTTGTGTACCTGTGGTAGTTACTCTTGGATAGGGACTTCATAATTTTTATGTCATGCTTCCCATGTCCAAACCATTGTGTAGCTTCCATTTCCTGACTGGATCCAAATGCGTGCATTTGCCAGAGATGAAGCTACAGCCCAGCAAAACCAAGAACCATCCCCAAGGGCAGAGAGAAATAAAAAGTTTCCTTTTTCAGACACAGAGAACTGAATCAAATCACCTGAGAAACACAGCCTCTGTTTTCCTAGCCCTCAGGGGTCCTACTGTGTTGAACAGGGCACACAAATTGAGAGCGGAATGAGTTGTAAGCTGAGGATTTGCAAGAGAATTGATGATCTGTGGACTGAAAGACATGAGAGGAGAAAATAAAAAGAAGAGAAAGATGATGCATGATGGCTTAGTCGGGCTTCCTAGGGCTGTGATGAAAAGCCATGACTGAAAGCAAGTTGGGGAGCAAAGGGTTCATTTGGCTTACACTTCCACAGCACAGCCCATCACTAAAGGAAGTCAGGACAGGAACTCACGCAGAGCTGAGACCTGGAGGCAAGAGTTGATGCATAGGCCACAGAGAAGTGCTGCTTACTGGCTTGCTCAGTCTGCTTTCTTATAGAATACAGGACTGGAACATCCACAATGGACTAGACCCTCTCCCACCACCAACAACCACTAATTAAGAAAACGCCCTACAGGCTTGTCTATAGCTCAGTCATCTCAGTTGAGGCTCCCTCCTCTCCAGTGACTCTAGCTTGTGTCAAGTTGACGTAAAACTACCCAGCACAATGGGGAAGCTTGGGGAATTGAGAGCGTAACCCCGAATGCAGAATACATCTTTCACAGATACTAGAACATTTGGCCCTAATAGTACAGGAGGAATCCGGGTATATATCCAAAGGCTGAATTAAGCTGATTCTAGCCTTGAAGTCAGTCCAGAGCACAGAAGAGTCTGTCTGCAGGAGCCCAGATTGCATAATGAGAGATTCCCGTCCGTTTGCGGAGTCCAGGCCTGGCGCTCCATGAGTCAGGGGAGGATGAACTCTAGAATTAGGAATTACACTGGTCTGGTAATGAGGCAGTAAAGAAATGAAAATAGATCCGAGCTGAAAATAAAACTGGCATCTAAGGTCCATTCCCTCGCTGGTATTGGGCTCTGTTTCTAGCCCCAGGCATGATTTCTCTCCTGTTGAGGGAAATCCTAAAGCATGCCTAAAGTCCAACCGGAGAGCTGCTAGTTACTGACTGAGTACTAGTGCCGCTATGGCACCTTCAGGCGGTCACTGTCGCGGGTCACAAGCATCACAGCAGCATAGGACTATAGATTGCCTTCTCTTCACAGTTTGCAGAACACCTTCTGGTACTACGAAAGCTAGACCCCGAAAAGAGGTTTTCCTGTCAGGCCCAGCTCAAATCTTCTAAGTCCTGTGTCTGACTGTGTGATATCTTTAGCAACAGGCACTTCCCTTTGACCTCTGGGAGGCAACCAAGAGCAGCAGCAAAAACCTATGTTGTTCTGGGAGTCTCCTGGACTCCCCCTGATGAACAACTGGAAAGGAGGTGTTTCATGCATGGTCACAGGTTTTCGTTAGGTAGTCAATGGCTCTTGAAACATTGAAGTCTTCACACGAGGTTAAATGAATACGATGTGAGACACACCGGAAGGAAAACAGTGGGCTTGGCTTCCTAATACCAGAACACTCACCAGCAGCTGTAATTCACATTGGTTCTCGTGATGATACCGCCAATAGGGAATCAGTAATCCAGGAGAACAGTAAACAAAGACCAAAGCAAAGGTGTAGCAGCCAGATGCTTCCAAACACATTGCCTGAGAATCCTAAAGATAACGCTAAACAGCGATCAAAGCGGGAGTCAGACAGCCAGAGCTGTCAAACCCGTCACCCGCATAGTTTGAGACGCTCACCAGAGACACGTCTTGGAGAATAATAATGATGTTGGAAATTTGTCATTTCAGATCAGATCATGTCGCTATGGTAACTGGTAGTGTACATGACAACGTTGAGAAGTTATTAAGCATCATGATCCCCGTGCTGCTCTTAAGGAATCAGCATCAAAGCCAAGATGACAACATACTTACAAAGTCTACCCAGTGGGGCAGAGTAAAATGAAGAGCCAAGTTGCTAAGACCCACTGGTACTGATGCTTTCCCAACTCTCCTGAAAAAAATTCCAACCGCGCCTGGTTACAGTGTGTATTCACTCTCTCTGTACAATCTCTAAGCTTCCTTGTACATCCTCAGGCGTGCACAGTGTCAAGACAATAGACCATGCCTTAAACAGGGTGAAGGTGAGGACCACAGCAAGACTGCCCTCTGACCACCTGCACTCGCACACATGGAGAAGAGTAAAAAGACAAGGACATGGAAACCCCTCACTTTAAAGGGCATGATTGGAACAATGACATCATCACCCAGACCCCACTGAGCAGAATTTGGCTTCGTGACCCACCAAGCAGAGGGTCTAGGAAATAAGCACTGCCTAATGGGTTTCAAAGCTTCGTGATGAAAGATGGGTGCCCAATACCCAAAAAGAGACAAAGTGGCCTGTGTCCGCCCATGAAGGATATACCCTTGCTCAGTTCTCAGATTCTGTGGAGAACGTAGGCCATGTAAAACCCTCCAACAGATCACTGGAGGTAAAGAGGTCTCTGCTGCTTAAAAGTCTGGACCTAGGGCTGGAGAGAGGGTTCAGTGGTTAAAAGCACTGGTCTGCCCTTCCAGAGGTCCTGGGTTCAAGTCCCAGCAACTACATGGTGGTTCACAACCATTTCTAGTGGGATCTGATGCCCTCTTCTGGCATAAAGGTGTACTTGCAGATAGAGCATTCATATATATATATATAAATCTGGACCTGAAAAATAGGTCAAAGGTAGCTTTAGGTAGTTAAATAATGACAAAAAATTATGCAAATTTTTTCTTTTGGTGGTGGCACACACCTTTAATCCCAGCACTCAGGAGGCAGTGCCAGATGGATCTCTGTGAATTCAAGGCCAGCTGGATCTACAGAGAGAGTTCCAGGACAACCAGGGCTACACAGAGAAACCTTATCTTGTAAACAAGAACAAGAACAAACAAAAACACCACATGTTAACTATCTTTAGTTTAGTGTTTAATTATTTTGGAGAAAATTAGGGGGTCTTGTGGTGGGATTAGGTGATGTTGGTTTTTTATACTCTTTTGGCTCTTTTGCTTTTTGGGGGGCCCCATCACCCAGCTCCCAAATAAATCACACATGGAATCTTATTATTACTCATGAATGCTCGGCCTTAGCTGGGTTTAGTTCTTGTCAACTTTTCTTAAATTATCCTGCCTACCTCTGGACTGTTTCCTTTTCTTACTTCTGTGTATCTTACTTTCACTCTGACTCTGTACTGGCTGGGTGGCAGGTGGCTGGGTGGCGGGTGGCTGGGTGGCTGGCCCCTGATGTCCTCCTCTCCTTCTTCTTTGCTCCTTCCTCCCTCCTTTTCTCGTTTCTCCTTCTGTTTATTCTCTCTGCCTGCCAGCCTCGCCTATCCTTTCTCCTGCCTGGCTATTGGTCATTCAGCACTATCATACCCTCAGGTGTTTTAGGCAGGCAAAGTAACACAGCTTCATAGAGTTAAACAAATGCAACACATCTTTGCATCATTTAAACAAATGTTCCACCACGTAAACAAATGTAACACACCTTAAAATAATAATCCACAGCAGTTAGGGTTCTTTTACAAGACCAGAGAGCTTACTCTATAGAATGCTCCATGATCCTGCGCTGCCTTCGTCCTGGTAAGGACACAGGGAGAGGCCATTTGCAATCCAGAAAGTGAATCCTCACTAGAACCTGGTCATGCAAACACCCTTAATCTCACACCTGCAGCCTCCTGGACTCTGAGAACATAGATTTCTCTTGTTCCAGCCACATAGCCTACAGTTCTTCATAATGACAACCTGAGTTGAGACACCAGTGCTATCCTTTGTCCTCAGAAGACACACGTGACCCTGTCGCTTCCTCAAGGACCTTGTTTCTTAGTCATGAGTCCTAACTGCTGAGGGATGAGGTGAAAATGAGAGTGATGTTCACCACTGAGAGGTTGAAAAAAATGTAAAATTCCCTCCCCAAAACACACCTGTGTATGCACACATGTACATGCATACACACAAGCTTCACATGCACCTATACATCCACACACATAAATACACATGTACACACATGCATGCACACATGTACATGTGCACACACAAGCATACAAAGCACATGTGCACGTATACATCTGTAAACTTAAGTACACACATGTATACACAAGCATGCACACGTGTACATGTGCACATGCAAGAACATATACATCTACACACTTAAATACATGCATGTATATGCATGTCACAGTCCCAGCACTGTACTTTCTGGCCTGTCAGGAATAGGTTCACTGGCTCTCCTCTTTCTCACTCCTTCCTCCCTCTTCCCCTCCTTCTCTTCTTCTGTGTAGGTTTGTGAGACCATGCATGTATGTGTTCATGCCTTCACCTGCTCGCAATTTCAGAAACTACGATTTCCAACTCTTACTCCCTGCCAACTTTTGCGGTTTCAGCACCTCGGACAGTGCTTCGTGCCACTGTTCTGAGCTTGTCTTGGTTTGGTTTGTTTTTTTGTTTTTTCAAATTAAAATATAATTACAAAGCCGGGCGATGGTGGCGCACGCCTTTAATCCCAGCACTCGGGAGGCAGAGGCAGGCGGATCTCTGTGAGTTCGAGACCAGCCTGGTCTACAGAGCTAGTTCCAGGACAGGCTCCAAAGCCACAGAGAAACCCTGTCTCGAAAAACCAAAAAAAAAAAAAAAAAAAAAAATATATATATATATATATATATATATATATATATAATTACATCTTTTTCCTCTCTCCAATACTTCCCACATATGCTTCTCACTCTCTCTCAAACTCGTGTCTTCTATTGATTCAATCATTGTTACACACATACAAATATATATTATGTATGTATATGTGTGTGTTCCTAAGCATATAAATACAACATGCTTAGCTCATATAATATTACTTATATGTATATAATTTCAGGGCTGACAACTTGGTGTTGAATAACTAACTGTGGGGTTCTTCCCTGGGGAAGACTGATCCCCACCCACGCACCCCACCCCTGCTCTCAGCATTCCTGAGCTGCCTATAGTTCTTTCTTGAGAAAGACCCCGGATTCCCTCCCATGTAAGCATATGTATTGTCATTATCCTCGTTAGGGTCTCCTTTAGGCAGCTGTGTGAATAAGACTCCACTGGTGTAGCTTCTCTGACATTTCTAGGAGCTGTGATCTCACAGCAAACTTCCTACTCCTCTGGTTTTCACAGTCGCCCCACCCCCTTTTGTTATGCTCACTGAGCCTTAGTTGTGTGGTAGGTGTAGCTATTGGTTTGAGCACCACATGGTCACTTGTTCTGTGCATTTTGATACATTCTGGTTTTCTGTAATGATGGTTGCTATCTGTTATAAGAAAGTTATTTGATGAAAGGAGATATATAGGATAAATACATAGAACCTGGTGAGAAATCACGCTAGTTTAGTGAAGTGATGGTTGTATGTTCTCCTCCAAGGTCCATGACTTCACTGGCCCTGAGCAGTTGGCTGGATGTCCATAGCTCACATTTCCCTCTTGCTGAGAGAGCCTTAAGTCCGATTTGAGAGCTGTTTGTTGCTTCCAAAGTAACCATGCCACAGTTGCACCATTAGGGTTATCATGCCAGGCTAGTCATTGTTTTAGGTCAAAGGCTTCATAGCTGGATAGGACAGTTGGATGGATGCTTTCTTCACTTGGAAGTCTGCTTGGCACCTTCTGTGATGAGGAGCACTATTGCTCAGAAAGGAGACTGCCACGACAAAACCAGCTTGGATCCTGCAGGTTCTGAGTCTGAAGCACACAGTGTCTTCAGAATTATGCTTTCAACCTCTGGGAAGCAACCAAGGACAGAAGCAATAGTCTACGCTTTGGACATCTCTTGGAAAACCCTGATCAACAACTCAAAAGGCCTGGTGTTGGGGTTTTGTTAGATGGTCTTTGGCTCTTAAAGTGAGCGTTGTCAGCCGGATAAGAAAATTCCTTTAAACTATATATGTATATTTATACAAGCACATGCAGGTACTATAGGACATTTTTAGGCAGATAATGTAACTCCTTATGAGTTTTCCAGACATCCTAATTGCTATTTTACCCTCCTCTCTCCTTCTTCTGCATTTGTCTTCCTCCCCCTCCCTAATTAAAGTCCTATTCTCCCGTTTCCAACCCACAACTCACTTGTACGCTGATACCCCACTAGCCATGGCTACTTCCTGATCTTGTTTTGTTTTCACTTTCTTTGTCTCAGTAGTTACTCAGATACGTACTCATATCTGAACATTTGAAGTTAGGAGCCTCCAATGAGACAGAACATGTGATGTAGGTCTGTCTGGGTTAATTCACTCAATGTGATCTTTTCCAGATCTGATCATTTACCTGCGAAGTCCATGATTTCTCTTTTCTTCATTGATGAATAGTACGATATGTACCATCGTCTCATTACCCATTCATCCACTGAAGGGTGTTTAGGTTGTTTCTATTTCCTAGCTACCGTGAATAGAGCAGCCAAGAAGATGGCTGAGTGAGTGTCTGTAGAGTAGCATTGAGTCCTTTGGGCCTGTGCCAAGGCGTGGTACAGCTGAGTCGTGTGGTGGATTTATTTTTAGGTTTGGAGCGTTCTCCTCGTTGGTTTATAGAGCAGCTGCACCAGTTTGCAGTCTCGCCAATGTGAATGAGGGTTCCCTTTTCCCCCACACTTCCCACAGCAGTGGCTGTGGGTCAGTGAGTTGATCTTGGCGATTCAGACTTGGGTAAGAGAAAATCTCGGAATTGTATTGACTTGCATTCTCATTTACATTTGTGTGCTGTGTCTTTGCCATTTTGTTATTTCTTCCTTTGAGAACACTCTGTTCGGATTCCAAGGCCAATTTTTAACAGGTCACTTTGTTTTGTTTTTATCGGTCTGGCTCTTTGTATTGCTCTGTGAGTGTGTGTGTGTGTGTGTGTGTGTGTGTGTGTGTGTGTTGGTTGGTTCTTCATATATTGTGGATATTAATCCTCTGTCAGATGTATTTCTGGCAGAGACTCTCTCCCATCGTGTTGGCTTCCTACTCACTGGTTTGGGTTTTTCTTTAGCAATGCAAAAGCTTTTTTGATGAGGCCCCACTTGTCAATTGCTGGACCTCCTTTGCAAATAGGGGCTTATACAGAAAGTTCGCCCTCACCATTTTCATCTGTGCCTGCTGCAGTACTGTTATCAGATTGTCCCTGGAGTCACAGATAAGGCAGATCTCAACCAAACAACTCTAAGAAAGTACAGACAATATAATACAAGATCAGCAAGATCTGGCATTTGTTGAGCCCTAAGTAGATGCTATGAATGTTCAATTCATCTAGTTCTCAAGAAAAGTTCTTTTTTTTTTAATCTCCACATTGCCAGAAACATTAACTAGTGGGCCCAACTCAGGAGGAAGTCAAATGGTTTGCTTCCAATCCCATGGGAAGTGAGAATCCGAGGCAGGGGGCTAGAGAGTTGTTCTTGCAGAGGCCCCAGTTCCGAAACCAGAACCCAATTCACACAGGGCAGCTCACACCTGCAGGTAACTCCAGCTCCTGAAGAATCAATGCCTTCTTTTGGCCACTGCAGGCACCCACACACATGTTCACATGCCTACACACAGACACACAGACACATAAAACAAAAAATAAATCATATAAAAAAGAATAGAGGCAGGAATGGAATCTAAGCTGGGCTGTTGTTATTATATATCCCTACTTATATAGCCCTGCTGAAATTATTGTTTCTCTGGATGGTTTTTCTGCAATACAGCACTGCTTTCAGGAACATTATCAAGGTCATGTGTGCCTCACCCCATGACCCACTCCATTGTGCATCGAGGAATCTTACAATCTTGAGCTCCATGAAACCAGACAACTGTGGGGTCTCCTGCAAAAAGCCACTCCAGGCTGAGGCAATACACTCCACACCCCAGTGCCCTGAACTTCAGCCCATGCCTACTGGAGTTACTGCCTGCACTGGGGGAAAAAAAGAGAAAGGATAGTTGTGGGAAGTTCATTTTTTCAAGCTTGTTTTGCAGTGTTTTGAAATTTTATGTTGCCTTTTAAAAATCCAGTTTATTATGCTTTATCCTAGAGCATATTCACACATTCAAGAGAAAAATTAACCCAAAAGGAAAGCTTCAGTGAGTCTTCTAATACCCAAATATAACCAGCCCCTGTTTTTATGTATCCCTATATATTTTCATTTATAAAGTCCCCAGCTTTAGAATCAACCGCTGTTTCGCCAGCCCCTACAAGCATAATCGGTGTCATGAGTGGGAGAAAAGCCTTTAATTTTAAGGGGTAGGCTAGCCACGACATCCCTGCCTCAACCAGGCATGCCTAAGCATCCTGGGCTCCCTATAAAGGAAGAGTGCCCCTCGTGTTTAAAATTCACGCTTTGACATTTCACCTAGAAATATTTATATAGTAAGGGTTTTATATGAGGGTGTGGATGCTTTGAAAGTAAGTTTTAATGATAGGCCACAGTATTAAATGCTGGTTAGCATCCTGGTGGTAGAACTTTTAACTCCTTAGCAACTCCTTAGCAACTTTCAACTTGCAGTTCACGTAATGACCACAAGGTGGCAGGAGAGTGTTTTTTTTCTTTTTTCAGAGGAGGGAGGGAAGGAAGTCTAGGTTTACAACATTAAAACGAGTTTGAGAATGATGGAAAGCTTCTAAAACAAGATCTGGGGGCTTATAAACAAATAAAAATTTACTAAGAATGTCTCGAATTCATCTTAGTAAATCTATGGGGAAAAACAAAACAAAAAACTTTCCATCCATGCTAAATCTTAAACAGGTACGTAAGAAAGTTCCTTCCTTATATGCAGGTTCACATTTTATATCTATATAATAAGACCAAACTCCCAACATTCTACTTTTTCTTCTTTCAGACCTATCTGGCAACATCAGAAAATCACCACCATATCATAAATATAACTTATTAGTCAGTATAATTCAGCACACATTAAACCATCTGCTCGTTTAAAAAAATAATCTGTCCTTGAGTATGCAGGACTCCCAGATGAAAACAACCCAACCTCAGTTCTTTGTTTCTATCATTCAGTGTATACCATGAATTCTAGGAACCCATAAACCCACATTTTTTTAAATTATGTATTATTTTTGCATTTAATTCTACTGTAGATTTTTTTTCTTGCCATGGCAGCAGCAGAAAAAAAAAGGACAGCATTTTTTTTCTTTACTAATCTAGAAATTCCCCTGTCAAATCGTCCAAAGAGCTGAGATAAATGTCTTAAATATAGGTTGAACTCCTTCGGAAAAAGGATCCTTTTGGTTGTTGTGTAAACTGAGATGTGAACGCTGTAATAATAACACATAAGAACAAATGTCTACCTTAGATCTCCTTTCTGGCTGATTCGTTCTCTTAACAGGACCGTGAACAAACTATGGTGACTTCCTTCTGACTGCCCTTCTCATTTGTTAGACGGACTGGGCCCTCATGCATCAATCACTAACTAAGAAAATGCCCTACAGGCTTGCCTACATCCCAACCTTATAAAGGCATTTTCTCAGTCGAGGGTCCCTCTCCTCTCCTCTCCTCCTCTCCTCCCCTCTTATCTCTTCTCCTCCTCTGACCCTAGCTTGTGTTAAGCCAGCACAAGTCACTTGTACACATTCACAGGGCAGAAGCTCTGAGTCCCCCGTTGTTTTGATGCCGTGTAAGACAGAACAGGCCCTCTCTACCTCCTTGTCTCTGCTCTCCTGTTGTAAGCACCTTTTTTGTTTTTGGTTTTTGGTGTTTTGTTTTGTTTAGAAAGAATCTGACTCTAAAACCCACTGTGTAACCACGGTTAGTCTCAAACTCATGGCAAGCCTCCTGCCTCAACCTCTTGAGTGCTGGGATGACAAGCAAAAGACACCACACTGGGCATGTTTCATTTTTGAGACAGGATCTTACAGTGTCACCTAGGCTGGTCTTGAATTCACAATCCTCCTGCCTCAGCCACCCAAGAGTTGGACTGACAGTCATGCATCGTGGCCCCAGCGACCCAAGTGCCTGCTAGGTGTTCTGAGCCTTCTGCATCCTTCACTTTTGCTCATTTCCACAGTACCGCTGGTTAAAGTGGCCTTCCCCAATGCAGCAGCAAAGGGTTGCCTGGGGTCAGAAAGAGCAGTGATATCCCAGAGAAAGGACACGCGTGTAGAAGAACCTGGGCATGAGTTCCAGCGTTGCTGAGGCAGCTTTGATGATAACACCAAGAATGTGCCGAGTAACACATCTCTAAACCAGGAGGTACTGAAACACGCCTGACCCCAAATGCGCAGCTTAGCACTCCAAAACCGGCCGAGCCACCTAGGACTCCACTAGACTTGTGCTATGTACACATTCCTCCTTGCCCAGTGCACTTGGCAGCCTGAGGACCTCACATGCAGACGTCATGCACGTAAATGTCACTCTGAACAATGTACCTAACCACATGCGAGCAGCCCAAGACTCACTCCCACCTACATGGAGCTGCACACACACCCTCTGAACAATAGGGTAAATTCCCTTTCCCTTTCACAGCCATCAGAAGCATGTTCTGCCATGTTCTAGTTATGTCCAGAAACGACGGATAAAGGATCAATCCGGCCTGAACAGGTTTGGAGTGCATGTGCAATACGGCAAACTGTCCTCAAAGTGAACTGTTAGGCATAGTCTTCTCCTTACCACCCTATGCCTACGCACAACTGGGCATGCGTGAGATTAAATCAGAAGCATCAGGGGAAGGAACATGCACAGTAGGTAAGGGGTTACACAACCTGAACGCTCTCAATCAAAATAGAGAACCAGACGGTAAGAGCATTGCCTGCTCTTCCAAAGGTCCTGAGTTCAATTCCCAGCAACCACATGGTGGCTCACAACCATCTGTAATGGGGTCTGGTGGTGCCCTCTTTTGGCCTGCAGGCAGACACACAAACAGAATATTGTATACATAATAAATAAATAAATAAATAAATAAATAAATAAATAAATAAATAAATAATTTAAAAAAATAGAGAATCACCCAGACTATATCCGTAATACCCTAGCTCTCCCTTCCCTTGAACCCCTAAAACAAAGCTCCACGGGTAGCATGATGGCTAAGTGGGTAAAGTCAGAAAGAGGGGAAAGAGGCCACGGTAAACAACAAGATGGCAAAACTTCTTCACCCTAAGACCTGGCAGGCTCTACCAGCCGCAGCGGCGGTGGCGGCAGCGCCCCCTTGAGGCTGACTTGCCCAGGCTTGCCTAAAGTCGGTCCTGCTTGGAGCTGTGGGCCTATCAGTCGTCTTCTTCTTTAAGCTGACCAATCCAAAATGAGGGAGGGGACCTCTTCCAGGCCACTGAAACAAGTTAAGAGCGCCAGGCTTCCAGAAGGAAAATGTATTTCTGTTTCAGGATCCCCTTCCCATGTGTGAGAAGTTTGTGGGGAACACGCGGAGGAGGTGTGAACACTGCATGCACTTTCGTTTTTAATAAATCCTGTTTGCTTGCTGCGACTGTAACTTATTTCCTGTCTTTTCATTCCTTAACCAGCAGATAAACCGAACCTGACCCAAGACTTCTAGACAAATCCTATTTCCATCAGACAAGGGTAGGTCACAGAATTTCTTGATGGCCAGGGAACGGCTTTTGGTTTTGGAGGACAAAAGTTCTGGTGTGTCCCATGGAAGAAAGAGAAGCGGGGCTGAGAAGAGCGGGAGGGCACAAGGGGACTTGTCTCTGGGCTCTCCAACAGCCTTCAGCTCTTCAGAACTGCAGCTCCAAACTTGGAGG
Organism: Chionomys nivalis; assembly: GCF_950005125.1. NCBI lineage: Eukaryota > Metazoa > Chordata > Mammalia > Rodentia > Cricetidae > Chionomys > Chionomys nivalis. The sequence goes on along the minus strand of NC_080104.1, from coordinate 50,440,320 downwards.
TATCATTTCCTGAGCCCCAATAGAAAAATAGAAGCAACAAACCACAAAATGGTAGTGTCCGGTTTCATTCCGCTGCTGTAAAAACATTTCCACAGGCCAGCCCGCTCCAAACAACTCCTCTTCATTGAGATTCTCTTCCCAGATGACTCTAGGTTTTACAAACCTAGATGTGGGACCATTAAAGCTAACAATCACATAAAGTTCCTGAGGCCCATCAAACAGAATCAGACTGCAGAGGCCCCACGTAAAGAGGCACCAGCTGGTTTTTGCCCAGGGAACACCTTCCTGCCCACGACACACTTGGAGCTCTCAGAGGTCAGAGAGCACGCGACAGTCAGGAGTTCCCGGTGAAGCTCAGTGCGGACGACAAACTGCAATAAAAGGATTGCAGGTCCTGCGTCTGTCAGGAGGGTACTAAGCATGACGGGAGTGGTAGGAAATGAGATAAGAGAAGTAGTCACAGATATGGGAATAGAAGACTCTAGAAGAGATTGTGAGGGTTTCAGATTCCACCCAAGTGCAGGACGAAATTAATGTAGGACCCTGAGCTGAGTAGAACCGTTTGATCTGTATCTTATTGACTCTTCTTGTTGCTGAGCGGGGTGAAGACAGGGCCATGGGCGGAGGGTGCTGGATTAATCAGGGCTCCGCTGAGCAGCCTGGGGTGGAGCTGAGAGGAAAGCGAGCAACCGTGGGAGCCCTGGGAGCACTGAGGGGAAGGCGGAAACTGGAAGTTCACACAGACCCAGAAGATTTGCCAGTGAAATAGATTGAGAGTGTGTGAAAAACGCAAGGGAAACGTGCCCTGTAAATTGTGCTACGAAGTCCGATGGAAAAATACCGCTGACGTGATCTGAGCTGGGGATTACTGGGAAGGAATCTGAACAGTTTCTCTAAGTATTTTTGAAACGCTGGGTGTTCTAGCATAGCTGAGTTATACTCGGAGTATGGTAGTCAGCAGTACTTCCTTGCTAATCGGAAGCTGAGTAAGGACTCAGTAACAATTAGCTGATAGCCACCACTCAGCTCACAGTTTAACTTCTCAATGAAGTCAATTATTGCCTAAAAGAATCTGAACCAGCAAACTGAAAAGTAGGACACCTTGTGCTTGTCTGGTTGAGTGGCTTGTGTCGTCTAAGTTAAGGGAGGGTGTTCAAGAATGTGACCAGCTCCGAAGAAACTGAATTTGGACACCAAACTCTGATCTTTCCTTCACAGTGAATGCAGTGGGTAGCTAGGAACGGAGGCTGGGGAAGACCTTGAACCTCCACAGAGAAGACAGTTCCCTTTCCTGCGCCACGCCCGCCTGCCCTTTGAACCTGTGACGGACTGCTTTGTCTCCATGGAAACAGGCTGTGTGCCTTACAAATAGATAACCCGCCTAGCATGGGCAGTCCACCTAGGGTAAGTCATTGTGCCTGTGATTTCCCAGCATGCAATTGGTCCTGATGTCTGATTGGGGCATCCGCTGGGGTCAGTTCTGACAAACTGACCTCCGTTCCAGCAGTCCCGCCCTAGTGGTTTGGTGGTAATGGAGCCACGGCATTTAGGGCAAGGCTTTCTGAACCCACCTTGCACTTGGGGCCAACTTCATTTCACACACAAGAAAAATGACCAACATCTTTTGAAAGCCAAACCCTGGTTATGTCCAGCTTTCCACCAACTTAATACCTGTGCCTCGGAGCCAAAAGTGTGCGGAGGACACACAGCTGGCACAGCTGCCCAGCAACAGCACTCGAAATCTCATGGCTTCAAATGACAGCAGGCCTTGGGTTCTGTGAAGGAGCCCAGACATGACACCACCATTCCTACACAGAACCATATCATCAGGCCCTTCACCCTCTCTTAATTCATCTGCCCCCCCCCTTCCCCACTAAGAAAGTAGCAGCAATCAAAAGAGATTCTCCAGGGTAATATGACTGATACGACGATGGAGTGTATGGCTGTGTGGGGCGGAGGTGGCTAAGTAATGACTGTGTCTTGTCTAGCTGCTGAGGTCAGGCTAGCTGTGCCTTGCGGTTTCATAGTTCCAACATGCCCTGATTTTGCCCTCTCTGTTTTTCTTGCCTGTGTGTGGGGGGTGGGAAGGGGGAGTCACCTACGAGAGAGGAAGCAGAGAACACAGTGGATAGAAAGCGGTAGTCAGTAGCATTGTTGCAGGTAGGGCGCCCCCATCCAGGTGAGAGGCTGAAGTGGGGATGAGAGCAGTGGTTGGAATCGAACATGGATGGGACACGGAGGGTTTAGGGTGCTGGAAAGAGACACCTGCGCACGTGGAACTCGCCAAGAAAAACGCTAGGAAGGGAAGTATTGGGCGTGGGGGTGGGTGAAGAGGTAACTACCTACCGTGAGGATGGCTCCATCTTCATAGACGCCTTCTTGTTCTTTCAAAGAAAGGAACCAAGAGTTAAGTGGCCCTCTGCTATTTGCATGTGGGTTGGACAGCCACCACTTACCCTGGACAAGTCCTTGTGAAAATACCAAGAAATGGGCAACGTCTTTTGAAAAGACTACTGTAAACAAGTGAAGGACATTCGATACTTGGAAAATATACTTTGGTTGTCTGAAGAGGAGGTAGAGGAGAGCTTCTCCACTGTTCCCTGCTCTGTGTGGGTTTACTTCGAAAAGATACTTTGTCACTGCGAAGAAGCAGACAGGCGACAGCCCTTTTGTAGAAGCGAGGTCTCTACAAAAAATGACGAAGGAAGAAGTCACGTGGGACAGGTCTCTACAAAAAATGACGAAGGAAGAAGTCACGTGGGACACTCACAGCTACTGAGCACCCTGTCCACTCATCCGCCTTAGGTCAGGCGGTTTACGCAAAGGCTGCAATTCAGAAACCGAGATTAAGCCCCATGACTCAGTGAGTTAAGCCCTGAGTGTTGCCTGTTGTCCTGTGTCCTAATTGGCTTTCTATTGCTGTGATAAACACCGTGACCAAAAGCAACCTGAGGAGGAAAGGGTTCATTTCGGCCCACAGGTTGGAGTCTTTCATTGAGGAAAGTCAGGGTAGGAACTCAGGGCAGGGGCCTGGAGACAGGAATGGGTGCAGAGGCCATCAAAGTGCCGATTAGTGGGCTATTCCCACGGCTTGCTCAGCTTGCTCGGCCGTCTGCCCAGGGGCAGCGTCACCCACAGTGGGATAGGCCCTCCCGCATCAATTATTAATCAAGAAAATGTCCCCACAGTCTTGCTTGTAGGCCAATCTTACCGTGGCTTTTTCTCAGCTGAGGTTCCCTCCTCTCACACGACTCCGGCCTGTCCCATGTTGGCAAAACACTAACCAGGTCATCATTCCTCCGAGAAGACATGGTCCTGTTGCGATGCCAGCAAAACGTACTCAGAGCACACTGGGCGGACTGCTTCACTATGGGGAAGGTTTGAGGGCTAAAAGCCCAGCCCCTGTGCAACCACGAGAACAGATGGCGTGACTTTTCACAAGTGGGACCTACCTAGGTCACGGGGACCCCACCCTTAGAATAGACTAATTCTGACTTCCTGGGGTGGATTGGTTCTGAGCAGAGGAGTTTTGTTTTTGGATTTTTTTTTACAGTGATTGAGCAAGGCCTCTGAATTATCTCTTGCTTCCCACGTTCCAGATGATCTCTTTTGTAAGTCCCAACTGCAACCACTGGCCCTGTGCCATGACGCAAGCAGAACACCTCTGTCCTAAGGTTAAGCAACTGGGGTCACCTTTCTGCCTCCAAAACTGAGACCCTGCTGAACTTGTCTTATACAGTTCCTAGACAAGGTGTTAATCCTTGCAACACAAAACAGTGATGCTTGCTTAAAAAGCAAACAAAAAACAGCACTCGGCTGGAGAGATGACTCAGCGGCTAAGAGCACTGGTTGTTCTTCAACAGGATTCAGGTTCAATTCCTAGCACACACATGGCAGCTCCCAACTGTCTATAACCCCATTTTCAGGGGATGCAATGCAGGCAAAACACCAGTGAATGCAAAATAAAAATAAATAAATGTTACTGGGCGGTGGTGGCGCACACCTTTAATCCCAGCACTTGGGAGACAGAGGCAGGCGGATCTCTGTGAGCTCTAGGCCAGCCTGGTCTGCAGAGTGAGTTCCAGGACAGCCAGGACTGTTTGTTACATAGAGAAATCCTGTTTCAAAAACCAAAAACCTAGCATCTCCTCTGTCCGGGGAAATGCACGAGAAACACACAGGGGAGGGTAATTATAACCAAGAAGAGTGTTGGAGCTCAAATCCTGCATTAGAGCCAAGCAGCTCTCACACCTAAATTGAACCTGGTCTTTCAGGAGAAAAGTTCAACAGCCACTTCGTGAGCAAACACTGTGCTAAATATAGAACCAAAACTATCACAGACTCTTTAACAGTTTCTGTACACATGAAAAAATACTCAGCCGTCACTTGCCGTCTCTGAGGAAGTTCACGAAATTCATGGATAAGATGCATAAGATAACGCTCCAAGTTTAAAATTGAGGAGGTGTGTAATGGCGAGGAATCTGGGTAAGAGGCAAAAGGGAGATTTTTTAGGGTATTAATAATAGGTATCCACTCTTACGATAAGACAGGGCTGCCCGATGAAACCAAGAACCATGAGAAGGCAAGTCTCGCCTCGGCCAGTATATGGTCTGAGGATGGAGCCTGTGGCTAATTCTGCTTGTGGCCATCGTCAGAGCCCCTCTCCAGTGCCATCCCATAGGGACTGACTTGGCAATCTCTAGACTCAAATGGAAGTTTGCAGCCTGTCTTCCTGCTCCAGTTTCCCCTGAGCCCTAGGCTAGCCTAGGTGGAGAACGTCCTGAGTTCATTGGCCCACACCCCAGAGTGCAAAGCCAACTGTGTACCTCCTAATAGAGAGATTTAAGGAGCCCACAGCAGCAGATCCACCCACTCAGCTCGAGCCTTGCTACAGAGTTACGCCGATTATACTTGGGTGGGATAGAATGTCAGTGACTGCTGGGATGGCCAGGCCCACCCAGTACCTGAATTCATTGTTCTCTCCTTTGATTTAACCTCAAGGAGTTGGGCCCAACAACTCCAGGGAGGGAAGATGCAAACTGAAACTGATGAGGGCTGCAAGTTAGTGTAGCAGCTTCTTACAGATGTGAGGGTTTTCCTCTGAGAGGTACCCAAACCCATGAGGTGGACACCTGTTCCATCCATGTTTATGTCCACAGTCCTTATACTGCATGGTGAGGTTCTCATACCTGACCCCTTCCTTGTGCCTATCCTGTGAAAGCACACAGCCCAACGACTTCAGCTAAAGGTCAAGCCACGGAATGTTCTAGATCTGGATGGGCAACTGAAGGTACTATCTGTAGACTTTTAACACGGCTCAGAACCCTAACTAGCCAGTCAGATCTGGCTTGCCATGTAGGCTCTCTGCCCAGTCAGTCAGTCACCTGCCTCCCCAATGGTGCACCTGCGTTTGGTACATGCGTGGGCCTCCATAGGAATTCTGGTCCCCATTACCCTATATGACACTGTTCAGAGCTGACCTGATGCCTGGTACAGAAACTACAATTGTTTCCAAAATAAGTGATTCCATTTCTGTCAATTTCTATTGACATGGAAGGGGGGGGGCAGCTCAATTCTCATAACTGTGGGGGGGAAATCCTAAGGGATTTTGTCAGTTTTGTTAATAAGTAATAGTTACGTGTGTATGGGGTGTGGTGTTGTTGCAGGTGTGCTTGCTCTTTCAGAGGTTAGAGCAGGTAGGTTGGTGTCTCAATTGCATTGACACAGGCTCTCTCACTGACCTGCGAGTTTGGTTTTTCAGGTAGGCAGGCTGACAAGATCTGACTGTCTCTGCCCGCGATGCTTGCATTACATACAAGCGCCCGAGGCCATGGCTGGGCTTGATGTTTACACTGGTGCTGGGAATTCAAATGCCGGTCCTTATTGCTTACATAACACTCCTATGCGCTGTGTCATGCCATGCCCCCTCAGGTCCTTAAACAATAGTTCTAAAGACTGCGGGTGTAGCGCAGTGGTGGGGCACTTGCCTAAGCAAACATCCAGGGCAATGGAACCAATTGCCCAATGGTGTTTTACAATGAAAATGCCCATGCCCTGTTTGGATCTCCAGGATGCTCTGGTTCACACAGCACGTGCTCCCATACTGGCAACATTGTCAGCAATCATACAGCCAAAGCCAATGCTCACCTAATGGAAAAATGGCGAGTCTAGTCTGTCACCCAGGTCACCGAAGCTACAGCAGGACGGAGAGCTGAGGTCGGGACAAAGTTAGCAGTCCCACCTTCCAACTGAGAAGGGTTGCCATTGAGCCATTGCTGGCTGCATCCTCTCACACCCTCCAATCCATTTTGTTGTTACATTTTGTTTGAGATGGGGGATGGGGTTGTTACTCTGTGACCCTGGCTAGCCTCGAGCTTGTGGCAACCGTCCTACCTCAACTTCCCTACCTATTTCTTTCTTCTTTTTACCAGGCAGCCCAACTGGTCCTGCACTCTCTACACCCAGGGGATGGTGTTCAAGTCTTGCTGCATACGAGTGCAGTCCCACAACCGACAGGGGCCAAGGAGGCCGCGGAGGCCAGACTCTGTCAGCATTTTCTCAGCAAACCCATTACCTCCGCATTTGGTCTTCGTACTTGGCTTATGACACAGGGACTGTGGCTGTGATAATCTGCCCTGCTCTCTTCAGGACTTGAGCAGCCAGTCTTCCCAGTTCAAACCAAAGGTATTGGTTTGATTTGGCTCCCTGAAGCCCTAACCTGGTCCTGACAAGGGAGGACCATGCCCTCTATACGTTGTCAACCCTGGTGACGGTCCTTGGGGAGCAGCTTAGCCCCATTGCGTGCTTTGCCTCAGTACTAGAGAGCACACATCTCGAGAAAGACTTATGGAACTCTGTTTTTAAAATCTCAAGCCAGGCATGCTGGCACAATAATCATCATCACTGCCCCAGCATTTGTGGAGGTGAGGGTAGGGAGATCAGGATTCAAAGCCACTGTCATCTATATAGGAAGTTCCGTGCTCAGCCTGGCCTATTGACAACCTTGTTTAAAAGCCAACTGATGGGGAAGCTCATTTGGTGTTAACCAGTCACACCCAGTTAAGGCGTGGCTACCTGGAACCTAGGAAAAAAAACTGAGAGGGACCAGGTGTGCGCTCTCTCTGGGCAATTCCCGCCTGACATAGAGGAAGTTGGACTTCCCATTCCTGTGGTATGAGTTTCCCTTTACAACACAGTGAGTCTGTCTCATAAAACAAAACAACACCTGAAGCACTTTCATAACAGCAGCAATTTCCCCAAGATCTTACTTTGTATGATAGAAAAAAAAAAAAAATTCATAGGAGTTGATTTCGCTCCCCACTCAGTGAGCGTCTCCCAACTCAGTCCTCTTCCAATGCCTCATGCTCACACCATATTTAGGCCACAGCACCCAAACATCCGCTGCGTGTTTTACGCCATTCGTTTGTTCAAACGTGGTAATTAACGAAAAGAAACTCCAATGCAAAACATTTTAATAAGTTGTCGAATATACAGTTATTAGAATTATCTAAATATCACTTATAAAAATTGGCATATCACATTAAATGACTCCAGAAACACAGTGACGACCCTTGCACTCCAAGGACATCCTGTCGATGGTACAGATTACAAACACTGAGAAAGAGAACTAGAGACACGGAGACATCTACACCCAAGCACAGCAATACATTCGTTCATTGAGTATGGGAGGGCGGTGCTGCCGCCTGCAGCTACTGTGGGCACAACCTGGGTGCAACTTTCCATGCTTTTGTACATTTTCCGGTACAGATCCCACAGCAAAGTGTCTATGGATGCCTTCCTCCTCTTCTACAGGGGATCGCAAACCCTGCCTTCAGTAATTAAACTGTTAATCCTGTAAGTGGACACCAGGCCAAAGTGTAGCTACAATGACGCATTTTTAAAAAAATATTAACAATAAAAAAATTTCGACTTTCTACTGACTTAGTGGCACGAATCATGGCTGTTCTTAATAGAAGTTAACAAAACAAGGTGGAAGACTTTCAATATTGCCAGCAAAGATGTGAACTCCTTCTCAAAATATCAGTATTTTACGTTATAATGTAACTACTCTGAAGTGAAAAAGGAACTTCATCACTGACAAACTTGAAATACTGGCGATTTAGAAATCTGAGGTCTAAGATGCTCGCACTGGTAAGGGGCAACCGCAGCAACACTATGCTAGTATTGTTCTGGAGGCGAATCCAGGCATTGTTTTCCAAGTAAAGGTGGAATGTAAGGTTGTTTAATGCTGTCTCTAACTGCCACCGGCTGGAGAGTCCAATGGGGGCCGCAATGCTGCACTTGTAACTTCACCTACTTTCGCTTGGTCTCAGCCCAAAAGTCAAAAAAATTATCGGCTTCATTCGTGACTCAGCACTCCCCACATAATCTTTACCCAAGCACTAGCCTCAGCAGCTTTCAGTGAAGGCATCTGCGCACCTGTGTCACAGGAGTCCTGAGCAGCCACTCTGTCCAGACAGGACGCTGGAAGTGGTGGGTCTCGAAGGGCTCACAGATGTATACTTGAGAGCGGCTTGACTGGCGCATCTTGGTGAAGGAATCTGGGTGACCCGAGGGCCAGGCCTCCAGAAACCACCCTGGGGGTCACTGCTTCTAAAAGGACTCGATGTTGGGGGCTGGGGGGTGGGGGAGAAAGGGCAACTGCAGCTACAGGTGTACAAAAGTCAAGGCAGGGGTCTGGAAGAGAGGTGCTGCCACGTAAACAGCTTAAACAAAGCAGGTTTAAACAGCAGACCTCAGGTGTGGCACTAACAGTCAGGCACTCTAAGGACAGCCTCGGTGCCTGTCACCTCACCATTCAGCCCTCCCCCTGCCACACATTCCAAATTCCAAAATCAAAGAGAAAATTGCAACTGAATTATGGAAATTCATTTCCCCCCAAATGTTATAAATTTGATAGTTCCTAGGCCTGACAGGAAGAGCATCACGGAGAGATCACGAACCACAAAATGACAATGTCATTACCGAATTACATCAACATTCAGAAACCAGTTCTTACTCAGCTGAGCAGCCTGCGGGGCCACAGTAGCAAGCTGTAGTGTGCGCAGGCAGAGTGCACAAGCCCCCTTCAGACACACGGAGCAAAGCATCCCAGACTACTGAACACCACAGCTATTAGAACCACTTACACACATTTTCAAAACTCTCTTCAAAGACTATTTAAATATTTAACAACAAGTATAATTTATGCAACTTCCATCCATATTAAAATAATTAATGTAAATACTTTATTATAAAACTATTTTACAATTTAAACTTTTATTTGAGAAACATATTCACATCCACAATTTCTTAAAAGTCCTTTCCATGAGTGCACCCCATGAGAAATACACTAAAACCATGTTGGGGGGTGGGGGGGAGCTAGCATTTCCATCAGCCCAAGCCATCTCCTCATTTGCTTGGTTCTTAAATATCTCTGTGTTCACATACGCTTGGCTAGTGATGGATGCCTCTTCCCCAAAGTGGCAAATCTCAGCAAAATCTTACAAGACAGGACAGACTAGAAAACGCCACAGGTTGGTTACATAAACACGCTGATCACATCGTCGAAAAGCATAATCGAAAAGTAACATAAAGAGGGCAACAGTGGTAAAATGTAAACAAGAAGAATTGAACGTTAATCCCTTCCCTGAAGAGCAGAGATAAGAATCGCTTCCTGTTTTATTCAGACAAAAACTAAAGGCAGGATGCTGGCTTCCAAAATGCCTGAAACAGCTGTAGATGAAGGGCCTGACTGAGCTAAAGTGTGCCCAACGCTTTGAGTACTTGAGTTGACTTAGTCATCGTACATCGCTTGGCACCATCCCAAACTGCCTCTTAAGATTCAAAATAGTGTTCACCAGATGAGATTGAGAGTTATGAAATCACATCCAGATAACAAGTCAACATTGTAAGAAAAAAGGTACAACTCAAAGTTTTCTAGTAATTATCACTTGGAACTCATTCCCACAGAATGAAAGAAACAAAAGCCTCTCTCTACAGCCAGTACACGCTTGGGCAGAGAACATGGAGGCCTTGTGGGGACACCTGCAGCCTCCTGAGTAGAAACTCACAGAAGCACGAGCCCCAATCGCCCTGGCTGACGACCCGTGTGTTCCAGGCTCACGCTTGGGCGTGGACATTTGCAAACGGTCCTCGGAATGGGTCAGGAGAGTAAGAGAACTTAAAATCCCCTCCACTTAGAGAAAATGCTTCTAGGGTGAACAGTTTTATTTGTAATTCTGAAGGAAAGGGTTTTTTTTTTTTAAAAAAAAGTCAAGCCATAACTCAAAAATATTTTCCAGAAATGACAAGCCATTCAATTATTTTAACCCATCAGTGAGTCAAAGTGCACAGCACTGACAGCAAAAGGATTTGCAAATTTAATCTCAATTTTAAAAAATCTTACTGATAATTAGTTAATTTGAAAAAGGTGGTACGTGTAAAATAAACATAACACTTACGAATCTATTTTTTCAAGGAAAAGTTGCCTGCCCTTGTTCTGAGTGAAGATAAATTTCTCTGTTAGATGCCGTGGGCGTGAAACCGAGACAGGATTCCGGCCTATAGCAGTCACGGTTCTGTCACTGCGTAACCAAATTCTGAGAAAGGTGTTTATGCTAAGGCTTGAAAGTAAATGGGGATACATTGTTTTTTTAAAGATGGATTTTTTTAAAATGGAATAAACTCTCAACAATTATTTAAAGAAGAAATAAACCAAGTTTCCACCATGTCCCTCTCCGAAGCCTCACGTTGGTAATAAAAAGCCCCGCCCTTTATGACAGCTTGCATAACAGAGTAATTTGTTCTTTGCAAACAATCTCTCTTCTCCTGACCCCAGGGAGGAAATATTTGTGCTCTTAGTTCCAAGACTACTGTTGCTGCTGCTGTTGCCGGCCATGAGCCTCAGTCAGCCTTCCCGCCGAAGCAGCCCTGAGCAGGGAGGAACTGTGGGGAACCCTGCTGGTGGAACACACACATGTAAGCACCTTTCTTTCATCTGCAGCTCTTTTAACAGGGAGCCCACACAGCCCCATTTTCTGTGTGAAATGTTCTCCAGTTTTAGGGAGCTCGGGCACACTGGTCCTGATGAAAACAACCTGTGCCTTCAAGATCTTAAGGGGATGGCCTGACAGCGTCATAGTTTAGATACGGCTCACCAGCAAGGTTGGGTGGACAGGTTCCTTGGTGACGGGCTACACAAAGCGACATGAATTCTGAATGACTGCAAAATGGTTTGCACTTTGCCAGAGTGTTACAGCTGTCTACTCCCTGTCCCGCACGTTCCCTGCTCGACATTTCCTGTTTCTTTAGTCTTCATAGTTTTCTAATGAACAAATTAGTATTCCTGAGTAAGAATATAAAAAAGTTAACCTTCTACCAAAAGTATAAAGACAAATAGAATGCTGACTCACAATACAAACTTTTTACAGAGCATTACAGGTGCACAGCTAATGCCTGTGGCTCGCCACGGTGACCGGGCCACTCCTTCACAGACCGCAGCAAGACTCAACTGTCTAAAATACTCCGCAGGACAGCAATCAAATGCTTCAGACCGTAAACATAGCCCTCATCGATGGTGTTGCTAGGAAACACGTGAGCAAAGTCTATCATCCGCACTTCCACTTGTGCCGTCTCCGGACGCCCCGCAGGAAGGTGGTAGAACACTTTTTCCAGTTGGGACAGCACATTTCTGTTCAGATGCTCCTGGGACATGCTTTTCCACCCGTTGTCTGGCTCCAGAGTCTCAACTTTCAGTGAAGTCTGACTGTGGTGCTTTTTGGAGTACAGCTTTCTGTGCCTCGCGTACACCTTGGATAAACTTTTGCCTACCAATGTCCCGTTGGCCGGGGAGCTAAACAGGTGAAAGTTGTTATTGCATTCCAGGGCGTCTGCGTCCGACAGGTGGCCTTTGGAGAGAAACTTCCCGGCCAAAGTTCTCTCGTGGGATTTTGTAGTAGCTGGCTGAGATGAACCTTCATAAACAAACAGTAATGAGCTTGCATAAAAGTTAAGCTGCTTCTGATTTTCAAACCATTGGAGAATCTTCTCAACCTTCTGAATACTGGCAGCAATTGCATCTTTTCTTAAACAGAAGCCATTGTGGAAAAACTTGGAGACACCTGTAAACGAAATACATCAGAGAGAGGGTCAAACTGTGCCTCTGTCACTTGTAGTGAGTGTGGAATATTCTTTTACACTATGTGAATATATGTCACTGTGAATGGTTTAATAAGAATCTGACTGGCCAATAGCTGGATAGGATAATGTTAGGTGGGAGAACCAGACTAAGGAGACTAGGAAGAAGGGCAAAGTGAGGAGTCCCCACTCAGGCATGGAAGGGAAACAGGAAGTGTAAGATGAAAGAGAGGTAATGCCATGTGGCAGAATGTAGATTAATATAAATGGATTAATTAAGTTGTAAGAGTTAGCTGGTAACAAGCCTGAGCTATTGGCCAAGCACTTATAATTAACTCTCTGTGTGTTTATTTTGGAGCCAGTGGTCCCAACACAAACTTCAGCTACAAGTGAGCTCACAGCAGATAAAATTCTTCACTTTGTCACACCATGCCTTCCAGTCAATCAAATCATTAACTATACAGTAAATGACACGTAGAAACTTAGATCAGTTCTCTGATGAAGAACTCATAATAGAGCTGGGCTGTGGTGGCCCCTGCCTTTAATCTCAGCACTCAGGAGGTAGAGGCAGGCAGATCTCTAAGTACAAGGTCAACCTGATCTACAAAGTAAGTTCCAGGACATCAAGAACTAAACAGAGAAACTCTGTCTTGAAAAAATGAAAACAAAAATTACTTAAATGATACCAATATCAAAGCATAATCCCTAAGGTAAACACTCACTGCAGGTAGACAGGTACTTTAGTTCTTGCTATGAATGGCACTGGTGTTGAGAAGGAACTCTTAAGGCCTGGGGTGCAGGCCTGTGCCAGCAATGCAGAAGGCTGAGGAAGGAAGATTACATGTTCAAGGCCTGCCGTGGGGCTCACAACCATCTACAACTCCAGTCCCAGGGGATCTGATTCCTCTTCTGGCCTCCATGGGCACCAGGCAGGCATGATATATATAGGAGGAAAATCCATATACATATAAAATAAAAATAAATCTTAAAAATTTTTTAATTATACATGGGAATAATATTAGTATTTAACCTTAATGATTAAACCTTAATGTTTAATAATACTTGGGAATGTACAGGTTAGGCAACTTGCTTTTATGTAACTTGTTCCCCCACTATTCGACATAAACTGTTAGGAAATGAAATCAATCATCAGGGAAATGCAAATCAAAACTACTTTGAGATGTCATCCTACACCAGTAAAATGCCAAGATCAATAAAACAAGACAGCTCATGCTGTCAAGGATGTGGGAAAAGAGGAACATTCATTCACTGCTGGTGGGAGTGCAAGCTTGTACAGCCACTATGGAAATCAGTGTGGCAGTTCCTCAGGAAGTCAGGAATAGATCTACATCAAGATCCAACTATACCACTCTTGGGTAATACCCAAAGAAGGCTTCATCCTACTACAGAAACACCTGTCCAACCATGTTCACTGCTGCTCTATTCATAACAGCCAGAAACTGGAAACCACCTGACGGTCTGTCAACAGATGAATGGATAAAGAAAATGTAGCAAATTACAAAACTGAATACTACTCAGCTATTAAAAAAAAAATCATTACCTTTGCAGGTAAATGGATGGAGCTAGAAAAAAAATCCTCAGTGAGGTAACCCAGAACCAAAAGAGACAAATATGATATGCATTCATTTATATGTGGAGGTTAGCTGCTAACTCAAGTAGGCTGCAATCCACAACCACAGGGGTTAAGAGCACAGTAAGGGACTAGGCAGGAGGGTGGAGAAATAGGATGGTTATGGATGGGCGGGGCGGTAGTTTAAATGAGAATGGCCTTTCATAGGGTCACAGATTTGAATGCTTGGTTACCAGGGAGTGGTACTAAATAAAAAGATTAGGAGGGGTGACCTTGTTATTGTAGGTGCAGTCCTGTTGGAGGAAGTGTGTCACTGAGGATGGACTTTGAGGTTTCAAGAGCCCAAGCCAGGCCCTGTGGCTCTCTCTTCCTGCTGCCTTCAGATCTGGAGGTAGAACTCCCAGTTTCCGAGTCTGGCTGCATGCTGCCAAGCTCCCCACCCTGATGATCATGGACCAAACCTCTGAGACTGTCAGCAAGCCCCAGCTAAATGCTTTCCTTCATAAGAGTTGCCATGGTCGTGGTGTCTCTTCACACAACAGAACACTGACTAAGATGGGGGTGAATGGAACAGAAGGATCAAATGAGATGGAGGAGAGTGGAGGAGGGTGAGATAGGGAATCTGGGAAGGGACAGCTAAAAGTAAAGGCCATCTGAAGGGTCCTATGGAAACCTAATACAGTAGAAGCTTCCTAAAATATATCCATATTATGAAGGTGATCTAAATGGAATCACCAAATAATGGGGAGCAAAGCCCCAGATAGACATCTCTTGTCAAATGAAGCATCCTGTTGAAGGAATGGACCACATCTAATTGAGCTGTTGGCTAAAGGGACTGTAATGGTAAAAATAAAATGGCTCTGTTGCCTGAGGGGGTTCAGCGGCAGAAATGCTGCAGTTCCCTGAGTGTCAGCAGTGGACAGCGGGCACAAGGCCACAGCTGGTCACAAAGGCCAGTGGGTCCTAGGCAGGGAGCCACATGGCAGGTGAAATGGAGCAGTCAGTCCCACAAGGAGCTGCAGCCACCCACGGCAGATGAGAAACAGACAGATAGGCATGCCATGCAGAGTGATGTTGGATATTTATTTAGTGGGTTATGGAGGGGAGAAGGAGGAAGGGGAGAAGGGAAAAGAGCAGAGAGAGGCAGGGCAGGGGAGGGGAAGGGAGCCACAGCAGCAGCTACCTCTCTGGGAGAGAGATGGAAAGGGAGGGCTCAGGCTGGAAGCTGAAGATCAGCTTACCTGGGTGGATGGATGGGGGAGGGAGTGGGCGTGGCTTTTCTCTTAAAGGGATAGCATAGACCATTACAGGGACCCCCATGGGAACCCCCAAGCAACCCAGGCAGTTGCCAAGGCTCTTGATTACTACCCACAAACTGATGGTAAGGCCCTATTGTTGAAGAACCTACACAACTCATTGAACATGGAGAAGTCAAGCTGGTCCCTCCCTAGAGCCTTCACCCCTAATGACTAGTGCTCATGGTACAGGAAGGTACTCGGCACACTACCAAAGGAGACACACATTGAAACGGAAGCAGAATAAAGACTTCTTCCTGGGTGGGTTGTCTTAAGGAACGTATCACAGAAGTAGGAAGCAAGTGAGCCAGCAAGCTCACTAGTACTAATGAAGGTATAAAGGAAGGGGCGCTCACAACCCACACTTGGGTATATTAGGATTCAGGGATGATAGTGAACCTACTTCTGTCTATTTAGTTTCTTTTTTTTTAAGTTTATGAGTTGAATCGTTATTCCGCAGGAGAATTACGTGCGATCAGAAACATCTTGCTGCCTGCAATAGCAAAGCATTCATTTCCAGGGCTCACCTTCCTTTAACGTCTCTTTTGTTAAGCTTCTTCCATAGTGCTGGTTCTGTGTCTCGTAGCTGTCAGAATGAACATGATAAACCTGTCAAAATAAAAGAGCAGTGAACATTCAAACACTAATAGGGGTGCCCTTGGCCATGTGGGGTGAATTCACGGCTAGATACAAAATCCTTCATTTGGATGTGAAGAGAACCATGTCGTCACATGAACAGGCCTAAAAGAGCACCCAGCATTCAGGAGCCCCACTTCTGAAAAGCTGCTAAGAGTAACATAGATTTTCAATATGATAGAATTATCTTTCATTTCATCAAAATTAATCGCAAATTTACAGGGCCAAGATGAGAGCATTTCCTAATACTGCATGTTTAGCTGAGTTCAGCAACACAGGCCTCAACATTCAGGAAGTAGAAGCAGAAGGTCAGGAGTTCAAGGTCATTCTACAAAGCAAGTTTGAAGCAAAGGACTGCATGAAACTCTGCCATAGAAAAAGAAGTTAAAGTGGAGAGGAGCTGGATACAACACAGTGATCTTTTCCCAGCATGCAGACCGCCTGGGTTCACTCTCCAGCACCAATATGAGCAGGTGTGGTTGCACACGCCTGTGATACCAGCACTTGGTATTAGGTAGAGGCAAGAGGATCAGAAGTTCAAGGTGAACTCACCCACATAGCAAAGATGCCAGGTTGAACTACAAGAGATGCCGTCTTCAAAAAACAAAAACAAAAGCTTCCAAAAAATATGTTTTTGATATGATGTCTTTTGTTATTTATATCTAAAATTATTCTAGAGTCAAGCGGATGGCAGTGGCGCACACCTTTAGTTTCAGCACCCGGGAGGCAGAGGCAGGTGAATCTCCGAGTTCCAAGCCAGCCTGGTCTACAGAGCAAGTTCCAGGACACTCAGGCCTACACAGAGAAACCCTGTCTTGAAAAACCAAATAAATAAATAAATAAAAATAAAATGAAAAAAAAAAAAGATTAAAATTATTCTCAAGTCATTAACAAATGCAAACAGTTGAGAAAAGGAAATGAGCTGAAGGCATGTTTCAGCCTTGAGAGCTTTCCCAGAAGCCCAGGTGTGGTGGTGGAACTCTTTAATCCCAGCACTGGAAGGCAGAGGCAGTAAGATCTTTGTGAGTTCGAGGCCAGCCTAGTCTACAGAGGAAACTCCTTTCCCGGGGGAAAAAAAGTATTGATGAAAATAATTTTATATTGGGGGTCACCACCACATAAGGAACTATATTACAGGCTCGCAGCTTTAGGAAGGTTGGGAACCACTGGTCTAAGACATTAACAATGGCTGGCCGGGGGCAGAGCTCCCCCGGCTGAAGATCACTGCTCTACACAATGCAGCCGGCCTCCGCCATCAAAGCTGTAGGCTCACGTTAGCCAGCACTCCACTACACAGCCGTGCGCCAGGACACACTAGACAGTGGCAGAATGAGGCAGACCCACGGTTCACTGTAACATGGTGGGCAATAGCAAAGTCCAGAAACAACCGTGGAGCCACTGAAAGGAGCGTGTGCAATTATGGTACGATAATATGAGTCACTGAGACCTCGAGATACGTTAAATAGGAAAACGATCAAGACGCAGACATTCTGTGACTAGCGAGAGAGCTATGTCACAGCAATGAAATGACTTCCCACAGGGAACTGCTTTGGTTTTCAAGGGGAAACATTTCGGTCCGCAACACAACAGCCTCACATGGTAAGCAATGCTCAGAAGAAGACAGAAGTTGAAGAATGAGAGAATCTATAGTATAAGGTTTGAAAGCTGGAAGGGAAGGAAAGTCAGGGGACGCTGGGAAGAGCTCCTTTTAGACTGAGAACTCCACCTCAGAGCAGGTAGGAAAAGACTGCAGAGCACACGTGGGCTCAGGAGAGACCTTTGCAGAGATGGTTCCCTCTTTCGGCCTTATGTGAGTCCTGGGGACCAAACAAGTTGTCAGGCTCTCACAGCAAGCTCCTCTGCCCAGCGAGCCATTCTGCTGGCCCTGTTTTGTCGGTTTTTATATGCTCGTGTTCACTGTAGCTTTCTAAAATGAAAAACCGTGTGAACAAGTCTTCGACTTTATGGACCAAGATATCAAGTCCAGCATGGGATTTGCTTCGCTGGCACTGGCTCGTTAGCGGTCTCCAACAAAACTCCCTCCCAAGGAGGATTGCGAGCTGCAATCATCGGGCACATCAAGACACGCTATTGGTTTAGAGGACCACATGCTACATTACTTCCCAGCTGTGGTGACGTCTGCAGAATGGTTTCAACAATCCTTCCTTCTTAACATATGCACTCTGGCTCAGCGGTTAATAGCACTGCCTGCTCTTCTAAAGGTCTTGAGTTCAATTCCTAGCAACCACATGGTGGCTCACAAAACTAAAAAAAACAAAAACAAAATTGTGTTGTGGCATCGGAGGTGAAAAGCGACCGTCTGATAGACCTACAAAATGACAGCAAGTCGTTCCTGCCTCTCAGGCTCCTGCTCCGGCCCCTCAGAATGAGGCCCTAGGCCACAGATGCTCAAGTTAACCTTGTACCAGATGGCACATAGACAAAGGTCCAGACCACAAGACACCCGAGCAGCCCCAGCCACCTGATGACACCAACCCCATATCTCTCCTGAGGTGAACAGTACATGCACATATCAAAGCATAAATATGAGATTCTTTTTTTTTTTTTTTCCAAGATAGGGTTTCACTGTAGCTTTGGAGCCTGTCCTGGAACTAGCTCTTCCAGACCAGGCTTGCCTCGAACTCAGAGATTCGCCTGCCTCTGCCTCCCAAGTGCTGGAACTAAAGGTGTGCGCAACCACCGCCTGGCTAAATATGAGATTCTTATGGATCAGCTAAAATAAAAAATATATAATGCCGATTCACAGAACTATGTGCAAAATGAAAAACTGTTTTGAATAGAAATATGAAATGATGTGGATTGTTTTTTCTAATTAGAAAATAGTTCTTTTCCACGGCACTTGGGAGGCAGAGACAGGTGAATCTCTTAAGTTCAAGGCCAGAGCCAGGTCTACAGAGCAAGTTACAGAATAGCCAGGGCCACACAGGAATGCCTGTTAAAAAAAAACAAACAAAAAAAAAACAAAGTATAAAATAGTTATTTTCTTATAGGGAAGCTATAATGAATATGTAGCTTTTAATATTTATTGTGTACTTAAACTTAAAACAACTTCTTTTTTTCTTTTTTTGGCTTTTTGAGACAGGGTCTCTCTGCATAACAGTCCTGGTCGTCCTGGAACTCACTCTGTAGTCCAGGCTGGCCTTGAACTCACAGAGTTCCCACTGCCTCTGCCTCCCAAGTGCTGAGATTAAAGGCATGCACCTCCATGCCCAGCCCAACTTAAAACGTCTTTAAGACAAAATTAACGGGTTCCCATCTTAGGGTCTGGTCATTATGTATTAATTACCTAGTAGGTGTCAGGACCAGTGTGACTGACCACAGACCAGTGAGAAAGACATGAAACCTCTGCCCTCATAGCTCACAGGTCACGGATGACCAAACAGCACAAGATGCTCGTTCTTATCTACTCGCACTGAGATAAGACCTGCAGTCCCCTGGCGTGGTGTGTAAGGGAAACGCGCACAGTTCATCGAAACCGCTCTTACCCTCATGCCAAGCACCAGGAACCCGATCTCCTCCATCAGAGGGTACTTGCTGACCTGCTGCTGGATTTTCTCTGAGGAGGCAAAGGGGTCATAGCTCTTCCGCCCTATCTTCACATCCATTATACAGGGCTTGTTGAACTTATGAGTCACGTCTTCCAGTTTTAGGTATACATCTGTTATTAGAGAAAAACCTTCATTAGCGACAGGCAATCATATCACTCAAATAAACTTCCAGAGAAAAACAAAGAGCAAATGCTGGAGGAGAAAAGATTTACGATAAATCTAGAGTCAGCAGACTCCTTAACAAGCATAGACGTCAGAGAAATTCCTCCTATGTGTGATGGCAGACGTCACTGGAGTGAAAAGAAGGTGTGGCCTTACGAAGCTATGGAAATACTATTCCCTATGAACACACTGCCATCTGGCTCAGAATGAGATCTCTTAGTATTTTAAGAATTTTGTCGTTTTCCTTCGTTTGACATTGGTAAACTGGGGACTGAATCCAAATGACACCAATGTTCCCCTTGCTTCTTCCAAACGCACGGCTGCTCTGTCCCCACCTAGAGCCCTGCACACATTTGCTCACAGAAAGCTTGCTGTCACACCACGACAGCCTCTTCTTGCATTTTACCTTGACAGCAAGGACTCAGGTGCAGAAGAAAGAGAAGGAAAGAAATAATTCTGTCTCTTCCTAAGGAAAACAACGCTGTCAAAATTCTCAATGGGATCATGATTCATGCTTTAGTTCTCAGGGCTAAGGAGTGGGTTGGTGTGTACGAGCACCAGGAAGACCCACGCAAAGCTGGACAAAGAATCTACAATCCAAGTTCTCCTACAGAGAGATGGGAGGCAACATCCTCGGGAATTTGCAGACTGGCCATCTGGCGCATGCAGCAGCCAATAGGGAATCCCATCCTAAATAAACTAGAAGCTGAGAGTCAACACCCAAGGTTGTCTTCTGACTGCTACATGTGTGCGATGGCTCATATATGTGCATGCATGCAAAATGTATGCGTGTGCACACATAGTAAAGTTGGAAAAAGTATACATTTCCTCTAAACCAAATAAAAAGTACCAGAGTAAGAAAAACCATGTGCACTAACGCATGTCCCTCTTTCCTGTCCCACCCAGACTGGCACAGTTTGGAAATTCCAATAAAGATGTTTGCATGGAACCAAATAAGAACAACTCAAGGCCCTTGAACCTAACAGAGCTAGACCTTCTGCACAGGATGAGGGAGAAGCAAACATTATCCCTTGCTCGAGCAGGGCGGACAGGTTTGCACTGCCAATGGGACAGCAGTCTGGAAAAGCAGCCCAGGAGCCCGAACCTGAAACAAGCTGCCCAGGCATCTTGACAGCAGGCCTGGACACAGCACCAGCGCAGGCCTAAATAGCAAAGGACAAGTGGACAAACCTCAGCTGGACACAGCCGAGCTTCCGTGTCTAAAAAGACAACCACAGTATGGAGAATCTAGGAAAGGATAGTTTCACCCTCACTACAGTGTTGATGAGCGTCAATAGTAAAGGCGAAGGACCTTAACACGGAGATACCCAGAATCGCAGCGATATCATCCTTAACTTGGAGATGATGTCATACTGAGTCACACTGAAGTCAGGCTGGGTATGAGTGTATCCTGTCAGTCGGGAGGCACGCACACATCTCAGTGCAAGGCTGATTTCTGTGTGTCAAATGCGTGTCTCTTGAGAATTTAGACAATGACCTGCAAACCTAACTTAGAAATCTCTCTTTGTTCTTTCTTCTCCTCCCACAGAGTGAAGGCCTACAAAACATGGGTGTCGCCTTTCCCATCCATTCCCACAGCACTGGACACTATGGACCCAGCCTGCCTTACACTATAACAGATTCAGTCATGTCTTCAATAAGTAGGGCCCAAACGCCATGGTTCTACTTTGCGCTTAGCTCAAATAGCCAAGTGCACGTTTCTTTAACGTACCTGGTTCTCGTGTGTCTCTGCTTGGGATTACATCACTGCTAGACAACTGGCACTCAGCAGGAAAATGGGTGAAGGCCTTCTGAGGATGAACTAGGTGTTCCTTTCTGTTCCCTGGCCTCTGTTTCACACACACACACACACACACACACACACACACACACACACACACACGTGGAAATCAAAGAATGATATCTCTCTCCCTTTTTCTTTTCTGGTGCTTTGAGACAGGGTCTTCCTAGGCTGGCCTTGAACTCACAGCACTCCCCACTTTAGCCTTCCCAGGGCTGAGACTAGACGAGTGAAATACCGTACAGCTAAGACTCTCATGTGTATCTTTTCTTCAAAGTTGTAAAAACCAAACATCCAAGCCTGCTTTAGGCATGCAGAGGTCTAGGCCTCTGGGGATGGGGATACGTGCCTGTCATCTCAGCAGTGGAGGCTGAAGCAGGGACACTGTAGACTAAAGACAGCCTGGGCATCGTGGTTATCTGTACATAGCTTGTCCCAAAACACACAGAAAGAAAAGAGCACAGTGTCCTTAGGAAAGAACTGGTGGCGCGTCGTAAGTGGCTTAACACAGCTTTTGAAAGAGAGAAGAGAGCGGGCCGTAACCTGAGTGCCAGACTGTGAGACTGACAGCTGTCATGTCTATCAACCTGAAGACTGCTTCACTTTCAAAAACGTCACTAGCAAATCCTTTCAGTAAGTAGAATAAAGCACAAGTCAAAGTAGGTCAGTCTTGAACTCAGTCTGGAAGGATCAAAGGCATGTCTACAGGACCGTCTTCTGAGGCAACGGCACACCCGTAACAAAAGATGTCTCCTCATGGAAGCCCCTGTGGATCCAGGGAGGAGAGGTGTTTCCCCATGGAACCGTTAATGAACTGTGGACTGAATGGAAGAGATTCCTGACATATAGGAAGTACAGTACGGGTGTGGGGCTGCCTGAGGTGTGTCACCAACGTTACTGTGCAGCACGGTGCACTACAACTTCAGTGCTGCCCACAGACCTCAGAAGTGCTCCTGTCACGATCTGGAACCCAGGCCCCAACCACAGCCACCACACCGGGACAACATCTGAAACGAGCTTGGAGCTGGGATTCAGAGGTGACCTGCTTGTGACAATTCTCGGATCTTTGGTTCATGCAACAACATGGCGTTCCCTTTGTGAGAAGTGAGTGATCCCTTTGGTGGGGACAAAGGCAGAGAGAGGAAGGGCTAGGGGCATGCGCAGAAACGAAAGGCAGCTCCACCATGTCATGTGTTAGCCTGTGTCGTCCTAGCATGTACCTCAATGGTATATACAGGGCAGAGGCCCACCATGAAATAGAGGCTTCACGGTCCAGAGTGCTGAGGACGTGTGGGGACAGTCCCAGAAGTACCTCACACGATAAGGCACTGCCCTGAGGCACATGGACAGCAGCATTTAAGCCTTGCCCTCCAGAGCTGCTCCTGAGGCCCTGCAACAAACAGGGCCTGGTACTCACTGAGCACTGGGCTGCAAGGACACACTAAGGATTAAACATGAGCATGACTGACGGGTATTAAAACCCATGCTGGGTCACCAGGCATACGAGCAGAACTGCAGCATCCAGA
Source organism: Chionomys nivalis (assembly GCF_950005125.1). Taxonomy (NCBI): domain Eukaryota; kingdom Metazoa; phylum Chordata; class Mammalia; order Rodentia; family Cricetidae; genus Chionomys; species Chionomys nivalis. Next base: position 50,417,602 of record NC_080104.1, on the reverse strand, counting down.
ATAAATACAAACGCAGGCTAATTCCCTGGAGCAAACTCTTCCCCGGCCCAGGAAGACAAATACAACGTAATAACCACAAAATAAAAAGGCATAATCACAACTCAAGCAGCCACTTGATAACAGATGCCCTCCACCCTGAAGCTAATCTTAAACCTTGGCCCACAGTTAAACATTAACGAGAACATGTATTTATTACATATTGATTTTTATCTCGAGCTGAAAAGAGCTAAGACGGCAAAATGCAATCTGATGCAGGCTCAAGCGGGCTCTTGCGGGTGCTTGCCCATCGTGATGTATTTCCCAGTCTCCCCACTTCCCACACAGACACACCTGCTCACGCTGCTGCCAACCCCACCGGTGCCTCCCTCCTTTGCTCCCACTAAAGAAAGCCTTAGGGATTACTTTCGGTCGCGACAGAAGAAAAGACTGCACCAGACGCGACAACTGTTTCTCTGATGCTGCATTTCTTTCCCTAATACGCTTCATCCACAGCAAAGTGACGATGGCAAAACAGAAAATGGCTGAGCTTGGTGGGGAACGCCTTTAATCCCAGCACTCTGGAGGCAGAGGCAGGTGGCTCTCTGTGAGTTCCAGGCTGCCTTGTCTGCATAGTGAATTCCAGGACAGCCAGAGCTATGTACAAATACCCTATCTCCAAAAAGAAAAAGTAAAATGCACGCTGATGTGTGTGTGCAAACACACAGATATGTGCACACACACAAGTATGATGCATGTTTATGTTTATCTATGCCATAGCCATCATGTTCTCCAAAGACTCTTCTCAGAAAACATTCTTTTTAAAAAAAAAATTTTTTTTTTATTTTGTGTATAACTGTTTTGTCTGCAAGTATGCACAAGCCCCAGGTGTGTACTGATGCCTGCATAGTCAGGAGAGGATCGCATTCCCTGGAGTTACAGTAAGAAGCCACCTTGAGGGTGCTGGGAACTGAATCCAAGAATAGCCAATGTTCTTAACCTCTGAGTCGTCTCTCCAGACCCGACCGAGAAACTTGTTCAGCTGAGTATCTCATTACCCAGACCTCTGTCCTTAGCACTAACGGCTCAATGACAAGCAGCAGTGGTCAGCACAGCTCACGGGGACCTGGATAAGCCAGCTTCCTTCTCTGGTCTCATGAGTGGCATCCCTGAGAAGTGCCACTCACGGCAGAGGGGAAAGGAAAGATGCTAAAACAGAAAGTGTGTTCACAAGCACAGGTGACAGGTAACAGGAAACAGAGAATGAGGAGCCGTGGTTGTGGTGGCATATGCCTTTAATCTCAGCATCCAGGCAGCACAGGCAAGACGACAAGGACTACATAATGAGACCTAGTTTCAAAAAATTTAAAAACAAACAAACAAAAGGACCCAAGGGCAGTTACTACCATCTGTGGAGTAATTACTCAGAAAGTTTTTCTCAATCATAAACATCTGCATATATTTGGGACTAAGGCCTTTAAGTCAGAGAGCAAGACAGACAGAAAAAATGGGGAGTGAATGAATCTAACATTGCTAATCCAAACATCTGAAATCCAATATGAGCCACAATCATTACAGGTATAGTGCCACACAAGGAAAACTCCACATTGCAGCACAGGTTAGATTACAGTCTAAACCAGCTTCACCACAAATGCCATAAAAACTGCCTTCAAACCAGGCGGTGACGGCGCATGCCTTTAATCCCAGCACTCGAGAGGAAGAGGCAGGTGGATCTCTGTGAATTCAGGGACAGCCTGGTCTATAAGAGCTAGTTCCAGGACAGCCAGGACTGTCACACAGAGAAATCCTGTCTCAAAAAAACAAAAACAAGCAAACAATAATAATAATAAAAAAAAACCCATCTTCAGTTTTTACAAAAGTGAGTCCCAAGTCTAGAGATGGGTCCTATCACGCAGACACATCTGTCTAAACAAATACTCCCAGGCTGGAAACACTGCTAGACCTGAGCACTTCAGGTAAGCGGCAGTCACCCTGAACACCACAGAGCCTCAGCTCGTTAGCCTGCTCTAAGATAGTGAAGGACAGGCAGTTCCTAAGTACCCCACGTTTATTTAGGGCTGCCATTCTAGGGTCAGCCCTAGACTGATCACTGCTCAGTTAGGAGTTTCCAGACAGAGGAGCCTAAGACACCCCAGGAGTGACATCTGACACACTAAGTTAGGGACCAAAGCTCAAACAGTGTTACAGTATGGTCCAAGACCCGCACCAGCAAAGCCTGAAGCTTTGACGAACTGAACACGTCACCAGCCTCCAGGTGAGACAGATGCGCAAGGTCTCATCTCTCCGCTGTGGAACTTCCCGGGGTTTTCCAAAGGACTGAAAATCAAAACCTGCAGGTTGGGTGCAAGGAAGGAGACAGAAGCTAAGCCGGCGAGGCACTTCTGTGTGGGTTCTTAATGTTTTATTCTTTAAATAAGAAACGGACTTTTGCAAATTAGTACAGTACTAAGATGGACTCATGCGATTGTAGCAGATTAACCAGTTAATGTGTAACACGTCCTTCAAGAAAACGGTGATAAAAAGATGAAAGGGCCAGTGAGTTTGTTTAGTGAGGGCAGGCGAAGAAGCACACTCGCCCCATGTCTTACAGCCTTTACAGACCCTTCTAACGCCAAGCTTGGGAACTAAAGCACGAAATGTACTTAAAGCGCATTACCGTTTGGTGCGGTGGGAGGGGACCAGACGCCATAGTATTTGGGCAGGTGTTTCCGCAGCTCCAGGAGAACAGCATCGGCACAGTCAGCGGCGTAAACCTGAACAGAGGGGCAGTGCTGGTCAGGTTTCCGTGACCCCTCAGGAACAACAAGTATAACAGACTCGTAATCACCCGGCACGGGTTTGTAATAATAACCAGCTACTTACAGCACGTCGACCTGGTGATCCGCGAAGTCTCCTGGTGATGTCCTACCTGTCAACATCCTTCACCTCTTTGCCACTGTGAGTTGTATATAACTGACGCCAAATTCACAATAATTCTCTGAACACAGGACAGTAAATTCTGGTGTAGGGGGTGAAGGGGCAACTTGGCTAACTTTTTTAGCCAATTATTTTGTATTTTTTACAGATAAATTATTTTTAAGGATTTCATTCATTTAGTGTGTGTGTAGAGGACAACTTAAGAACATCAATTCTTTCCTTCCACTATGTAGATCCCAATCAAATCCAGGTTATCAGACCTAGAGACAAGCTCCCTTACGGGCTGAGCCATCTTGCCAGGCTCATTTGTAACACTTGTCTGGCTTTCTCACTAAATTAAATATTTTACATATCGTCTATTTTATATCTATGAGGCAAGTTTTATTCATTTCAAACTTTGAGAGCCAGTTTTAACATACATCTAAACGACCATGATTTTATGTGTGAGCAAACTACACAGGTTAAAATGAAACTACAGTCAACTTTTAGGAGACATATAAAATAGAATTTCATTGACCAGGAGCTGAACACTTCATAGCTAAGAGTAAGGGGAAAGAAAGTAAATTATTGTCTTTCTACCAGAAACCTACCGAGAAATGCCAACTACTAAGTGAGCGAACCATGTTTCATCCTCGCAGAGCGTGGGTCTCTCACACTCTAACGCCACTCACGGGCGACAGTCACGCACATGCTAACCCGAAGACTGGAGCACAGAGCTCTAGGTCCATCTTCTAGCCCAGGATCTTGTCGTGCCTGCTGGGGAATCCATCCCTTACAGGGTGAGCAGTGACCCAACCCCAGTGCCCCAGATGTGGACACATCTGGAGACGGCACGGTTCGTCATGCTGAGGGTGTTTTCAGGAAGCATGCTAGGACACAAATCCACAGAGGAAGGGCTGAGGAGACAGCCCATGGACAGGAAAGGGAGAGGCCTTTGAGAAAAATGCCTGACCAGGAGGCCGAGTGTGAAAAACTTTACTTCTCTATTTCAAGCCAAACAATAACTTGTGTTATTTGTTGCAACTGCCCTAGCCAGTGAGCACACCACCTAACTGCCCCCTCCTTGTGTTGGGTGTGCACGACACGGAAGGCTAGGGTCAGAGACAACACAGGACAGAATAGTGGGTAACAACGGAGGGAAAAGGAGCTCCCAGTGGGGTGGAGAGAGGCACCTTCCTGCTCTCTGAATCAGGACGAGGAGAATCAATACAAGCCCAAACATCACCAATTATAGTTGGGTGTGGGGGTGCACACCTGTAATCGCAGTACTTGGGAAACTGAGGAAGACTGCAGCAAGTCGGAGGCCGCCCTGAGCTTCCTAGTAAATTACTACACTATGCAATGAGACCCCTTTTCAAAAGAGCAACCAGAGAAAGCACAGATATAAGCTGGGTCTCAGTGACGTTCATGACTTTGTGTTTAAAAGAACACTACCAAGACAGTGAAGAGACAGCTACAAAATGGCAGGGGACGCCTACAAGCGGGCGTTTGGCCAGGGGCTTATATCCACTGTACTACTGTAAGGATGGAATTGAACTTTTCACACACACTTCAACTGCAAAATGGGGGAAATATCTGAGCAAGCGTCACCCAAGGAAAAACACACAGACGCCAGCAAGCACATGGAGGAAAATGTGGATCTGTGGCTGATGGGCAGGGAAGGGGGAGCCATGTGGTTAAAATGTTTTGAAGTTAAGAAATAATTGGTGGTCATGGAACACTGTGAACACACTAAAAATATTCTGCATCATATGATGAATTATGTATCAGGAATGAGTCCTTCTCCCACAGCGCAGAGAAACACTGAAGACTCGAAGAGGCAGGGCAACGGTGGCACACAGCACTAGAAAGGCTGAGGCACAGGCACCGAGAGTCCTCAGCCAGCCTGTGATACACTGAGACCCTGCCTCACAAGGCACAACAAACAAGTCGCTAAGAAGCTGCAATAAAAGCACCAACTTAGCATTTCTGAGAGAGACAAACTCTCTGTTACGTGTTTTTCAGATCGTAGGTCACGACCAGTTGATTGAAATCAACTCAGTGACTCAGAATAAGAATCTTTAGGATGTGAAACAACAGAAAATACCAGGCTGCAGCAGAAACCCTGGGAGATAAACCGTTTCCACAAAGCACGAAGCTTGTCTGTTACGCAGGGACCCGGGGCATGCTGTCAAACACGTTTCTCACTCTGAGTCACTGCAGAACACTGAAGAGCATCTTGCACCACTTACCATGGTATAAAATTCCAGCTCTCGGGGGCCTCGCGGCGGTGGCTGTAGCTGTTTCAGAACGGTACCGTCTGGGTGTTGGAGTATGCCTGCGCAACAGAAATCAGGCGACGGTCAATGCTTTGCTTATGGTGCCCTGCTTCACAGGGAACATAGGCCTTCATAAATGGAAGGTTTCCTGTTACTTGTTGCAGAAGTTTTAACAGTCAACCAACATTTTCAAACTTGTTACAAAGAGAGACCTGCGCACATTTAAGCTTTATTATCTTCCATTCTTTTCCCTTACTGAGAGTCTCTCACGGCCCCTGGATTTTCTAGAAACTTCTCAGTAATAGATTTTCTATGATATGTTATGATTAAATAAAAGAAAACAAAAGCAGTAACACAAATCCAGCCCATTTTTATAAACAAGGAAAAATGTGTGTTTACAGTAGCCATATACGAATTTCATATTTGGCAATGTTTTATAATCCTCTCATCTTCCCAGCTCAGACGTACTGTGCACAGCTGTGCAAAGTCCCAGGCTGAAGCAGCCAGAGATGCCTTTTTATAATCTGTCCGTGCAACATCAGAGTCTTTTTCCAAGTGACAGCGAGAACACAGCACACGCAAGTTTGCACAGGGCCACGCACAGTGAAAAGTGTGACTTTAAATCTTTCTGTTGGCGCCGCTTGGTGGAAGACTCGGTGGATATGGGCACTTGCTGCCAAACCTAAGGACCTGAGTACAATCCCTGTAAACCACGTGATGGAAGAAAGAACATTCCATGAGTTATCCGCTGACCTCCAACGGGCACCTTCCCATCTCCTACCACCACCAAATAAATAAATGTAAAAAGAAAACATTAAATATTTCTATCATTTAGGAAGAGGAACCACACGTAACATGTTAAAGAATGAAAGATGTATTAACTTCACATAATATGAACAAAAAGCCTATTCTATAAAAACAAACACTGGGCATGGTGATCCCCCACTCCCAAAGCAAGAGAGGAAGGTCAGGAGTGAAAGGTCAACCTGAGAGATTCAGTGAGACCATGTCTCGATAAACAATTTTGTCAAAAGACAACAGATAAGAACCAGTGAAATCAAAAGTGGCTGTTCCAGAAAACGGATAAGCACCTGGCTGAACAGATCATGGAAAAAGAAGGAAACATATCATTATTAGAAAATAAATGAACAGTCAGTGGAGAAGGAGAGATTCACGAGGGTCCCATCAGCAAATTCTTTTAAATGCCCTTTGTTAAAACTGACAAAGGAAGAAACAAATCTAGGGGCCAGGGCTGAGACAGGGGCTGCTGAGAAAGAGATGTCCCTGCATTGCACTGAAAACATGTGGACCTGGGTTCAGTCTTCAGCATTGCAAGAGTGGGTGGTGCTGTAGGAAGCCATCCAAACGCAGCCAAAATGGCCTCCTAGTGACTGTTCCCAACACAACAAAATCAAACAAACAAATATAGCAATTGTAATCTCATCAAATTTCTCAGGAAATAAGATAGTATCTTTCTCAGCTTTTTTTGTTTGTTTGTTTTGAGGTCGGTCTGAGAGGGTTATGATGAGAGGCTGTTTAGCTCAGAATGACTTAGAATGTAATATCCATCCCATGCCGGCCTTGATCCTCCCGCCGCAGCCTCCCAAATGCTATTATTCTCTATAGTCTAGTCTCTGTATCAGCAGTTCTCAACCTGTGGGTCCCAAGCCCTTGGGGGGGCTGCATACCAGATATCTCGCATATCAGATACTTACATCCCAATTCATAACAGTAGCAAAATTATAGCTATGAAGTAGTAACGAAATAATTTTATGGTTGGGGTCACCACAACATGAGGAACCGTAGTAAAGGGTCGCAGCATTAGGAAGGTTGAGAAACAGTGCTGTATATGAAATAGTGTAAATGTGATTTCTAAAAGCTCCAGCAAAGATGGCTTAAAAAAAAAAAAAAAAAAAAGCATAGACTATAATCTCAAACAAACACCACCACAAGGGCAGGGAATAGCTCCACAGGTATGGAGACTGCCTAGCTGCCAGAGTCTCTGAGTCCAGTCCCCAGCATTGTATAAATTAGGCGTGGTGGCACAGGCTTTTTAATCCCAGTTGAAGAAACTGGGAAACAAGAGTATCAGGAGTTAAAGGTCACCTGCCTACATAATGCGTTCAAAGCCAGCCTGGGTTACAGGACATTCCACCTTTTTTTTTTTTTAAATCATGGGTATGAATATAGTGCTTGCTTTTCTTTTCTTTTCTTTTAGACGTTTTTTGGATTTTTCGAGACAGGGTTTCTCTGTAGCTTTTTGGTTCCTGTCCTGGAACTAGCTCTTGTAGACCAACCAGGCTGGCCTCGAACTCACAGAGATCCGCCTGCCTCTGCCTCCCGAGTGCTGGGATTAAAGGCGTGCGCCATCACCGCCCGGCTTCTTTTAGACTTTTTATGTATATAAGTGCTCTATATGTATACCTGCACACTAGGTTGTGAGCCACCATGTGGGTGCTGGGAATTGAACTCAGGACCTCAGGAAGAGCAGCCAGTGCTCTTAACCGCTGAGCCATCACTCCAGCCCCGACATTCCATCTTTAAAAAGTAAATAACCATATTGCAAACATTTAAAAAAAAAAAAAAAAAAAGGTAAAGGGCTGGAGAGATGGCTTCCAAAGGTCCTGAGTTCAATTCCCAGCAACCACATGGTGGCTCATAACCATCTGTACTGAGGTCTGGTGCCCTCTTCTGGCCTTCAGGCATACACGCAGAAAGAATATTGTATACATAATAAATAAATATTTAAAAAAAATAAAATAAATTAAAAAAATGGTAAAGGTACCAGAGAAATGGCTCAGTAGTTAAGAGCACTTGCTACTCTCCCAGAAAACTGCGGTTCTATTCCCAGTACCCACATCATGACTCACAACAGTCTGCAATTCCAGTCCCAGGGGATGTGGAAACCCTCTTCTAGTCTCCATGGGCCCAAGAGGTATACAAGTGGTACACAGACAAAGTGGGTGGGGGGACCTCATAAAAATAAAATGAAAAATAAACAATGGTAAAAGCCAAAAGCCAGGAGCAGTGCCTTATGCACATGTGAGCTCTAGGCTAACCCAGACACACAGGAGCTCCAGGTCATCCTAAGCTACAGGGTGAGACCCTGTTTTTAAAAAAAAAAAAAAAAAAAAGAAACAAAAAACAGGTAACATTAATACAGCAAAAATATATATATGAGAACAATTTTCCAGCAACACTGTTTACTTACAATTTCAAAATGAGTAAACACAATAATGCTTTGAGAAAATAGGAGACAAAGCCCCAAGATGCTGAGCTCAAAATACAGGCCCAGGCCCACCCAGGGAGAGGCTGCTAATGCTCGTGCATGGGCGGGGCCCTGCCAACAGTTCCCAGGGCGTGCATTCATGCACACACATGTATGCAGGTAAACACACAGAACCCCATACATGAAGTATGAGGCTGTGGGTCTCTTCCTTCAGGCTGCTCAAAGGACAAGCAGAACCACGCACAAGCACTGAGCACACCTGGAATCCAGGTTGGAAAGGACGCTCATCTCTGAAAGACAGACAGTTCTTTCCCAGTTCCGGGCCAGCAAGAGGGAAGACACAAAACAAGCATGCATCATCTTTTTTATGCCAGAAGCAGAGAAGACACTTTAAAATTAAAAACAGGAAATGTCAAAGAGACAGGGGAGTAAGCCTCCAGAAGCTGCCACTGTCCAAATTTAGGAGAGTGGCATTTTGGTGATGATTAAAAGTAGCAGCAGCAATATGGGTAATATCCGCTGACTGAATCTTGAGACATCCTAGTACAACCTAAAAAGAATGCACGGGGAGAAAAGCGGGTCCCCAGCGCACAACGCCAACTACTGGAGAAACCCAGGAGTGTTTCCTGGTGTGGCCTTCCAAGTGACAGAAACAGGAGCTTGGCAGTTCTCAAGTAGATGCTACCAGCATTACTTAAGCAAGGAAAGGGGTGTATGACACTCAATATTCCTCCCACGCTACTTGATTACAATGGCAAAAAAGGGCAATTCCATGGTGGAAATACCAACAGTCAGCGCTTAGCCACGTGAACGAAGTTACGGTGATGGCACCGCCACCGATCACCTGTGCCATATGATCCGAGAACACTGGAGCACACACGTCAGAACTGCAATCTGTCTCTGACCCGAATCATAATGAAACAATCAGACACTTTAAAAGTATGTGAAAATCTCACACCTCAGATGCTGCCAACAGGTCACGTTTGGTGTGGTGGTGCATACCTAAAATCCTGAACTTGGGAGGTGAAGGCAGGAGGATAAATCTAAGGTCATCTTCTGCCACACAGTGAGATCCAGGCCAGGTTGGCCTACAGAAGATTCTGCTTCAATAAGTATTTAAATAAATACATTTTAAAAAATAAAATAAACTGTGAGGGGGGTTGCTCAATGGATAAAGCATTCACGGTGCACGTGAGGGCCCAGGTTTAGATGCCTTGAACCCACATACAACCAAGAAAGCATGGTTGCTGCCAACTGGGAGGCAAAGCCAACAGAGGCCTATGCAAGCTGGCTAACCCAAGTAGAGTCACTGAGCTCCAGGTTTAGCGTGAGGCCCTACCTTAATAAATACAGTAGTCATAGAGGAAGACAAATGATATCAACTTCAGGTCTCCACAAGCCTGCACCACACACACGCACGCACACAAATGTAGATGCACATACACCACACATACATGCAAATAAAACGTAGGCTGGGAAGAGGACTCAGTCAGTAAAATGCTTGCTGGGCCATCATGAGGATTTGAATGCTGACCACACACACACACACACCAAGCAGCGCCCACATAAAACACTATACATGCTTCCCACAAGGGTCTGCTGGCCAATAGTCTAGAGTCCAAGGTCCTGGCTCCGTGAGTGACCTGTCCTCAGCTAGACTGTAAGACATCACATACCCTCGCCGCAGGACACAGAGAAATCGAGATGGAAATGGGCTAGAACCTCCTCTTTCCCGGCCAGCCCTCAGCGGAGCCAGGAGGTGCCAGGCAGGCTGCCATGGAGAACTGCCCACCACAATCTAACTCGGTGGTAGGCCTCTGTGTGGAACAACACTGACTGGTCAGACAGATGTGCCAAGTCTGGGGTGAAAGTCATCAACTACTTGTTTGCTCAGTGCATTGAAGGCCTTCTCCAAGGAGGGAATTAATTCCTGGTACTCTTAGCTCAGGCTGGGGAGTCCATAGTCCTCTAGGGCAGTTATTAACATTGTTTTACTAATAGAGATGATGTCCCCCCACACTGCCCCCTAAATAAAATGTAGGTTTATGCCCACAGGGGAGGGATGAATGCAAGACTGACAAAGACACTCTCACCAGAAACCTCTGGCTGCCCCACACATGAACATGTACCTACCCCTCCCCCCCACACACACACACAAGTAAATAAAATCAATTCAGGGTCAAAAACATATAGGCTGGGCATGTAACTCCATGGTAGAGTGTGTGCTTAGTTCAAAAGATTCTAGGTTCAATTCTCCAGCACAACCAAAAAAAAAAAAAAAAAAAGCTGCTCCAAATGACAGAGCACCAACACCAGTGATAACTGAATGGACTCCCTTGTGTTAGAGAACAGAACAATACCATGAAGGGCTCACCACACAAGCTCCTGCCTCAGAACCGCCTCTGAAGCCACACGCCACATTGATGTCAGGTTTCATTGTGCTGACAGCAACTGCCAAACACTATATTCTGAATTGCATTGTGTTATCCTGTGTAGGCAAGAAAAATATCATATTTCTAGGAGATACATAATTATTAAAACAAAGGGTCATTATATACTTTATTCTTTTTTAGAAGATTTTATTTAATTTTATTTTATATGCATTGGTGTTTTGTCCGCATTCATGTCTGCGTGAGGGTGTTATATTCCCTGGGACCATAGTTCCAGACAGTTGTGAGCTGTCACGTGGGTGCTGGGAATTGAACCTGGCTCCTTTGGAACAGCAATTAGTACTCTTACCCACCGACCCATCTCTCCAACCCCAATACACTTTATTCTTAAACAGTTCTACAAACCATCACCTGCATGCGTGGTGCCATCGTAGTGACACATCGTAGTAAGCCACAGCTGGCTTACTGTCATTCTGGCAATGTTTTATATATTTGAAAGTCTTCCCTCAAAAAAGTTTGTTAAAAAGTCAGAACAATTTAAGAGTACCATTAAATAGTTTGGGAAGCCTAGAGAACTCTGTGTATGACCTCTCTCTGATGAACACTGGCACTCACTTGCAGAAACTAGAGAAGGAAAGTAAGGCAGAAAGAAAGTGCCACATGGTTGAGCTCTGGAGGGCTCAAGGTGGTATCGAAATCAAATCAATTGCTCCTGAGCAATCTGTGATGTGAGAAAGCATTGCCAAATGGGACTTCGTCAGGTTGCTTAGGAAAAGTAAGGAGGGGCTGAAAATCTACACCTGGCCACGAAAAGCCAGAAAATTGCAAGATAGCCCTGAAATAGAAAGTAGGGTGCTTACTCAGTTATCCTGATGCCTACTCCCCAGCACTGAGTAGTGAGCCAGAGTAGACCCAAGAGACCAGCTGAATAAACTGTGGTCTGCACACACCCCGGGGCACCAAGAGCTACGAAGGAAAAAAAAAGGCTGTGTCTGCTGGTAGACAGCATACTGATTTCTAGGTGATGGTGTGAACATTTAAAGCCACCTGCAGAAAATTATCAACAGCACAACACCCTATGTGTCAGGCAGAGGAGAGAAAAGTGTTATTAAAGAGACTCAGAAAGGATGCATAGGAAAATATCTAAATATGTTACCTACGAAGAGTGCTCAGGAACGCGGTAGAGGATTAGCTCTGGAATTTGCTCTTGTAGACCAGCTGGCCTCCAACTCACAGAGAGCTGCCTGCTTCTGCCTCCCTAGTGTTGAGATCTAACGGTGTGCACCAGATCACCCGACCCTTTCTAGCTATGGTTTTGACCTTTGCAACAAAATAGGAATGGGGAAACTAATTCAAGAAGAAACAAACAAAACCAAGTAGAGTGCTAATAAATATTGCTATAAAAGGGAGGGGAAAGAAATGACAATTAAAAATTCTAATCCCCCCAAAAACCCTTTGAGCATTTTCTAATCTTATAATCCCTGTGTAGGAATCCTTACCATAGGTCTGGAGAGATGAGTTAAAGATTAGAGCACTGACTACTTGTACAAGGTACACAGGTTCAGTTCCCAGCACCTACATCAAGTGATTCACAATCACCCGTAACTCCAGTGACAGGAGACTAATGCCCTCTCGTTTACACAGGTACCGCACAAATGTGGTGGATCTAAACTCATGCAGGCACAAACACATACACATAAATATAACAAATAAACCATAAACTAAAAAAAAAAAAATCTGACCTTGAATTACTTATTATAGGTTTGTTTTCTGTTGAAATCTTGGTATAAAAATTCTAAAAATTATATCAATACACAACAGAACAAATAGACTGGAACACTGGGAGTCAGGGTTCTCACTGGGGAAGAGGAGAGAGGCAAATTGAGAGTCCAGAAAAGGAAGGCCCCCGGTAGTTATGCAGTTGTGACTTCTAAAATATCTACACGCATTAGCTGCATCCACAAAGGGCCTGCCAGCAATGACACCCCAATACCAACACCCCTAACACCCAAGTCTTCGATTCCAAGGGTCACTTCCTGGGTCAGGAGAGTGGCCCTGTGGCCCTGAGTTCAATCAAGGAACTGGAGGAGGAGGAGGAGAAAACAGAAACAGCATTTCCCACTAAAAAGGGAACCAGGGCGCCTTGAACAAAAGGCTAATTCTACAGCTAGGGAGGGCCGATGTCATTCTACAGTAGCTTGGGACAGAAAGAAAGTCCCAATGGCCAAGGAAAAACTAGTTCTGTGGTTGGGTCTGACGGAGTCCCGATGGGTCATAAATAACAATGTACAAGCGGAGGAGTAAAGGAGTGATTTCTTAGAACTGCGATTGTTAACGACAGTGGGAGAACTAAGGGAAAGCGCAGTTTCACAGCCGTCTGCTTCAAACCAGAAGCATCACTAGACATCAAAATCTAGGAGTGAGGTCTGACGATGGTCCAGATACCCACACGGCCTTCAAGTGTCTATCACAGACGACTTACCCATCATTCCAAGGGTAGAAATACTAACTACGGGGTGAGAAGTCGGACCATCCCAGATGATCAAAATTAACCACTAATAAAGGTCAGACCGTTATCGTGGGTCTCCAGATGAGCATTCTGCCCCAGTCAGAAATTTACACCACTCTATGGAACCTTCGTAAACTCAAGACGGGACAGCATTTCCTGAAAGGCGTAACATGTATTCTTCAGTGTCAACAGCATTCAAGAGGAAGGGTGAGGCTGTGCAGCAAACACGGCCGACATAACCGAATGCCTGTGGTAAGGGTGGAGGGCTGCTGTCCTCTGAAGCACGGGTGGGATAAATCATTTTACTCAAACTTGTCTAAATGAGGATGAGGATTGTAACAACGGAGCTGTATCGGTTAAATCCCCACATGCCATAAATAGACCCCGGCTGCAGAAGAGAATATGGATGTTCTTAGGGAATCCACGCAGAACTGTCACTATAGAAATGGCAGGACATATGCAACCTACTTACGGAAAAGTTCAGGGGGAAAAAAAGTCTCGTGCGAGGAGCTGAGAACACAGACTGGGCAACATGCCTCCCTTCCTCTCTCTGCTGTTCCTGCAGCTCTCTTGAAAGCTTTACAGAGCTTTGTGCTAACTTCAGAACAAGAGGACCAATAATGCTGAATATCTGTGAAGGTTCCTACCAGGGGGTGTCAGCTTAACCCTCATTGCCCCTACCAGCTGCCTCACTTCTGCATACTAAGTTTGGTCAAGGCACCAGTTCCGGCTCTAAGTGAAACTAGTGGTATGTGATAAGACACTAAAGCATTAAAGAGGTCGTAAACAAACATTTGAGAACTCTGGGGATCTACATTGACATAGCTGTTGCATTTCGGTACAACCATGTGTGAGGTGAGCTATGATGTCCAGGAATGTCTAATACATCTTCTGTTACAGCAAACTCAAGGGCATCCAGCAAGAGAGGAACAGGTAAGCAAAGATCCATGCACTCTGTAGGAGACGCTCTGAAGTGGGGCAATGGGAAGCTCCCAGATGGCCACCAGCCACCAGGGTGTTTGGTGAGGGTTAGTACCCCCATCGCAAGTCAAGGAACACCCATACATCAAATGAACATGGTTTACTACAAGGTACAGGACAGACCAAAAGAGAGCCTGTGCCATTGTAGCGTCTGTGTGAAGGCTCCGAATGCTATTTACGTGTATAGTGAGTACCCGAAAACAATGGCCTAAGGACAGGCAGAATGCTGCCACCAGGGATTGACCCCAGACAATCAGAGTAAGGGGCACCACTTGTTTCTTTTTCTAAAGGATTGTGAGCTGTTTTTATGATTTTCAGGAGCCAAACATTTTGTATCCCGAGAGCTAAGTTTTCAATGTTCTTTGATGAGATACGATCTGAATCAAGAACACCACACCAAAGCGGGGTCAGAATACTAACAGCCTTTCCTCGGCTATGCTTGTTGTTCAAGGGCTTGAGTTCTTCTAAGTTTCGTGTTTTTCATTTTTAAAAAAATTAATTAAATCAACAACTCTTTTATTTTTGGAGATAAGATCAATCCTAAGGCAGTCGTCATCCAGACACAGAGGAAGCAAGATGTGACTGCCTCGCCAAAAAAAGGTCCCGAGCCACGTGGCTAACACAGACAAGAATTATGGGCTAATATAAGTTATAAGAGTTAATATGAGAGCCAAGCGGTGGTGGTGCACACCTTTAATCCCAGCACTTGGGAGGCAGAGGCAGGCAAATCTCTGTGAGTTCGAGGCCAACCTGGTCTACAAGAGCTAGTGCCAGGACAGGCTCCAAAGCCACAAAGAAACCCTGTCTCCAAAAACAAAACAAACAAACAAAAAAGTTGATAAGAAGCCTAAGCTAATAGGCCAACCAGTTTATAATTAATATAGTAGACCTCTGTATTTCTTTGGGGCTTAACGGCTGCAGGACTGGGCAGGACAGAAACTTCAGTCAACAAATGGTGCTGACATGGACAACTGCATCCACATAAAGCCTGAGAGAACTTGGGAAGTAATTCTAGACAGTAAAGGATAGAGTTAAGCATGGCTTATTATCTCAGCAGTTCCTTGGGTGGGCTCTCTTTGCTAGAGACAAGTATGCATATCAATTAAGAGAGGCTTCCTTGACTCAGCTTTAGCTGTGAAACCTTGCAGCTCTTTTAAGAGGCTCTGCCACCAAACACTTAAATGGTGTTTATGAATAGCCCACAGCATGCTTCTTGGTGGTAGCAGGGACCTTTAAACTCCAAAGAGTTGTGGCAATAAACTTGGCTCCCACCAGTACCTCTGCCGTGAGGCTAGAATCTCAGAAAGCTAAGGAATGGGGTGGATCCAGGGGTCAAAGCCGTGGTCATATCGCTTAGTAAATTAAAGATTCATGTAATCAGAAAATAGAGATATACCATAAAGATAGATTCAGATGAAGAAAACTTCTAAATGGTTTACAGTGTGTTTAAAAATATATGTATGCTTGGGAGAGAAAAGAAAAAGGATAAAGTCCTTTAAAAAGAAAGAAAAAAAGTAGTCGGGTGTGGTGGCACACACCTTTAATACCAGCAATAGGGAGGCAGAAGCAGGCAGATCTCTGAGTTCAAGGACAGCCTGATCTACAGACTGAGTTCCAGGGCAGCAAAAGATACACAGAGAAACCCTGTCTCAAAAAGCCAAAAATTAAAAGTAAAAATAAAAGAAATACAATTTAAAATAAAGCCACATGGGCTGGAGAGATGGCTGTGGTTAAGAGCATTGCCTGCTCTTCCAAAGGTCCTGAGTTCAATTCCCAGCAACCACATGGTGGCTCACAACCATCTGTAATGAGATCTGGTGCCCTCTTCAGGCCTACAGACATACACACAGACAGAATATTGTATACATAATAAATAAATAAATATTTAAAAAAATAAATAAATAAATAAATAAAGCCACATAAAGATGAAAAACACTGCCGGGCGGTGGTGGCGCACGCCTTTAATCCCAGCACTTGGGAGGCAGAGGCAGGCGGATCTCTGTGAGTTCGAGACCAGCCTGGTCTACAAGAGCTAGTTCCAGGACAGGCTCCAAAGCCACAGAGAAACCCTGTCTCGAAAAATAAAAAAAAAAAAAAAAAAAAAAAAAAAAAGATGAAAAACACGCAGAGAATCTGGATACTGTACGGTATTATGCTCTCTTTGAATTGTTTGAATACTGAAGAAGGAGCAACAGCTGCTAAAAGATATTTGAATATAAATGTTGCTGGATTAATCGAACATACATATTTTGAAAATGCTTTGACTCCAAAATTTAAGTCAAACGATAGGTTACTTTAAAAAAAAAAAGAGATTTTTTTTTGTTTCCAAAGGAAATGAGAGGCTGTGGATTCATTCTGGGCTAAGAAAAATCAGGTTTGATCAAGAAGACCCCCCCAAGAAATCTCCAATAGGAGTGGATGGCCCAGATGTCTGAGTTCTGCATCTATAACAGTTTCAAGACTGCTGGCTGAGATGATCAAGCCTCACAGAATACTCCAGTCAGGACTTGATCATAATTCTAAATCTTCTTTAGGTTCCCATAACATTATCAGCGCCCCCCCCCCCAAATCAGTAGGAAGTAGCCTGGAAAACTACATTCACATTCCCCCAAACTGGATTATGAATATTTATCTTTCTTTAGAGTGTTTGTTACAAGATGTTATGGATAATGATCTGGACAAAAAGCTAAACAAAGAATAAAAAAAAAAAGATCAATTCTAAAGATCCAGTTATATAGCAAGAGTGACGCAGTTAAAGATGGTAACAAATACAAACACACACGATGTCTTCAAAAGTTTATCAAGAGCAAAGGCAGCGCAGAGTAGGGTCTGAACCAGCAGTTCTCAACCTGTGGGTCGCAAGACCTTTCAGAGGGGTCGCCTAAGACCATCAGAAAACACCGATGCTTACATTATGATTCATGATGGTGGCAAAGTTACAGTTATAAAGTAGCGACAAAAGTAATCTTACGGTTGTGGGAGGAGGTCACCACAACGTGAGGAACTGTGATAAAGAGTGGCAGCATTCGCAAGGTTGAGAACCACTGGTCTCAAGTATGTGACCTAACTGTGGCAGTTGGAGGAACAATAATAAACAGCTGACCTTTGAATTGCTGACTACTTGGCTGTCTGTTTATGAGCAGGGAAGATGACCAGCGCGGTTTACAGGGTAACTATCTGACAGCCCTGAGCAACAAGCAGACTGCTGCACAACATGAAGAATTTGAGCCGGGCGGTGGTGGCGCACCCCTTTAATCCCAGCACTTGGGAGGCAGAGGCAGGCGGATCTCTGTGAGTTCGAGGCCAGCCTGGTCTACAAAGGGAGTTCCATGACAGGCTCCAAAGCTACAGAGAAACCCTGTCTCGAAAAACCAAAACAAGAGATATCTCTTAGTCAAAGGAATCTAGTGAGATTGAAAAAAAAATCTTAATACTAAAATTGGGGACAAATTTCTTTGCAATCTCAATTATTCTTTCAATTAGGCATGTCGGCTGAGAAATTAGCTCCTTCAGCATTGTCTATAATGCGGACACATTCAGGACACTTTGTAATCAATCACCAATTACTCTAAAGAGGCTGCTAGCATCATGAGCTAGTCTCAAGTGCCAGTCACAGATGATATTTATTTGGGTCTGTTCTTCGCACAGAAGCAGACCTCCAGGACCCTGGCCAGGGAAACAATCACTTTCTTCTGCCTTTACATTGTAGAAACCCTGTCCTCAGGGGCAAGTGGACTCCAGATATGATGCATAGGAGGAAATATCTTAGCCAAGAACCTCAAGAGCGTAGTTCCTTAACTCTGACGTAGTCTTTCAACATTTCCTGCACGTAGCAGAGCTCGTGTCTGTCGGTATGCTGCTTCTCACAGCCACATCACATAGTGGGTGCAGGTTTCTGCTTTGAGGACACTGTTAGCAATGAGACTTTAGGTGTGTCACTTAACCACGCTTGTCTTAAAATGTATTACCTTAGCAAAGCCTGTGGGTTCAGGCACTCAGGAAGATCAAAAGTTTAAAGCCTGCCTGGGGTACAGAGAGTTCCAAGCCGCACTTAGGAAAACCCTGTCTTAA
This sequence comes from Chionomys nivalis, assembly GCF_950005125.1. Lineage (NCBI taxonomy): Eukaryota > Metazoa > Chordata > Mammalia > Rodentia > Cricetidae > Chionomys > Chionomys nivalis. Next base: position 50,399,251 of record NC_080104.1, on the reverse strand, counting down.
AGGAAAAAGGAGAGCTGGGGATGTAGGTCAGTGGTAATGCTCTTACCCAGCCTATCTGAGGTCTTTAAATCAATCCTCTATACCGCCGAAGAAAGAAAAAGAAAACGTATTAGCTTACCAGCCTAAACCTGAACCCCTTTATCAGCAAAACATAAACCGTCTCTAACGGTTGTTCCGGGTCAGATATCCACAAGAGTCCCAAGTCCATCCTATTCTTTATAGGTCCACCACTGGCCGGCTGTAAGTAGCGGTCTCTGCTCTGGAGTAGACCCTGTGCTGTTCTATAAATCGTGAATTCACAAACAACATGACAAATGCCAAGGAACAGTCTATAAAAATGAACAAGGAAAGAATGTATATTTTATATGTGTACAGATCTAAGTAACAGTCGGGACGGGTAGCCTACCCAGGAGGCAAGGTTCTGCACTGCCGAACCACGCCTCCCAGCGCAATCAAAGACACGAGAACCCTCCTCAAGGGACAGGGAGTGATCTCGGATGAGCCAAGGCAAGTTTAAAAACATACAGCAGTTTGTTTTTTTCTTCCCCTCCAGCGATGCAGCTGCATTAAGCAGAAAAGCATCGGATTGGCATCGTATATATGCATTTGGGTCCTTTTTGCAATTACTACTCCCGGGTATAAACAGATCTTGAGCTCCAGGGAGAATTTACTTCCCGGTCCAGACAAGAAAACCAAGTTCCTTATTTTTACTAACAACGCCTTCTCCAATCAACACTCGCCTTCCCTGGAACGAAGGGGCACGCCTCTCCGCGCCACCAGGAGCCTGTGGCCGCTCCTGGGGGCTCCCGGCTTCCGAGCCCCGGGGACGGGAAGCTTGTGACGGCGGGAGCTGGGGACTTGAGGCTAGGGATAGCTGGGATCGGGAACAGCGGAGGCCGGGGACTGCCGGGTAGGGAATAGAAGAGCCTTGGATAGCTGAGATCGGGATGGGAGGTTGGGGACTACCAGGGTGGGGACAGCTGAGACCACGATCCGGAGGCCTGGGACTGCAGGGTGGGGACAGTTGAGGCCGGTGACCATCGGGGTGGCGACAGTCAAGTACTGAGGACCACCGAAGCTGGAGACGGCGGAGGCCAAGGACTGCCGGTGCAGGGTACAGCGGAGGCCGGGGATTGCCCAGACAGGGCACAGAAGAGACCGGGGAAGGGGACCCGAGGCTGCACTCACCCACTTTGTCCTTGCCGTACATGTGGCCAGCCACCTGATGCGACAGCGGCACGCAGCCTCCGAGCAGGCGCGGCACTGGCGGGCTGTCCCCGGCGCTCCCCGGCGGCCGCAGGCGCAGCGCAGGGGGCTCGGCGGCCATTGGGGCGGCGGCACTAGGCGTCAGGGGTCAGGGAGGACCGGACGACATCGCCCGCGCAGGCCTAGCGCGCGGACCCATACCGAGACCGCGCTGCCCGCTCCGCGGCCCGCACTCTGAACCCCGGCCGCCCGCGCCGGGGATAAGGGCGCCTCGGCCCCGCCTCTGCCCGCCCCTTGCTCTCTCCGGCCCGGACAGCACCACTCTGAGCATGCGCAAAAGCTACTAGCCGGGATCCGGCCTCGCCGTGTTGAGCATGCCCAGAGGCTACCCTACTGGAGCCCAGCCAGCGTCTCCCTGAGCATGCGCAGAAGCCACCGACGAGTCCTGCTCATCCCTCCACTAGCACGTCCAGGTTGACCAGCACTGAACTGAGCAGGTTCTGAGTCTGACTGAGTCTGAACCTGCTACCGGACAGCACTGAGCATGCTCAGAGACCGCAGGATTGGACTCTTGTCCCACCTGCCGACTGGTTGCTTCTTTTCCAGCACCCCAGAACTTCCCGGGGCAAACAGGCATCCCAGGTGCTTCCCAGTGTGAGGCACAGCAAGCCTGGGAGGCGGCGGCAGGGCAACCCAGAGACGTGGCTGGTTTTAGGCAGACCTCCCACCACGTCCTGCCCTCCCGGATCAAAGAGGCAGGAGCTTCCGGATTGAAGATGTTACTTCTCACACCTTCCAGTTGGCACCCCCTCGAACCGCTGCTTCAACGTCCTCTTGACAAGTTTATGGTTTAGACATTGACAGTCATCCTAATTCACTTTTTTAAAAGAAATTGTTAATAGTATGTATATGTCGGTGCTCAAGGAGGCCAGAGGAGTAGGGTTCCTTGGAGCTGGAAGAGCAGGTCACCTACGTCGGTGCTGGGAATCAAACTTGGGTCCTATGCAAAAAGCTATATGTGCTCTTAATCTCTAAGACTCTGCGGCTTTCTAAGTCGTTTTTCTAAGTGAACACTTTTTTTTTTTTAAGAGACGAATACTCTAGACACTTATGTTTATTTATTCAAGGCAATGCTGGGAATTGAAGGCAGAGCGTTGTGCATGTTGAGCAAGCACAATGGCGTTGAGCAAGCACAGTACTGCTAAACTGCCTTGCCAGTCGGAGCAAGTTGTTTTTGTTTTTGTGTTCTTGAGACTCTCTTGGGGGGGGGGTCTGACTGGCAAGGTCAAAGACAAGGGATGGAAGCCCAGTGTAGGTTCCATCAATGCCAGTGTCTGCACTGATATCCTATAGCAAAGTCTGGTCTGGCGGGACCCACAGTTGAGCCGGCCAGATTTGCAGGACCCACAATTGAGCTGACCACACCTTGCGTTACCTGTAGCCAAAGCGGGCTTATGACCGGCCATAAAGAACCGGCAGACCATAGGGCGACAGTCCTGCAGGTACTAGTCCTGAGTCACCTGAACCGCTCACAACTGGACACCTGTAAAACCCGGCCTGGACAGTCTCGACCGGTTAGCACAGACGCAGTCACCGCCTTAGCATCCAAGGCTGTCCCGCGGCTGTCAAATCACCGTTCCTCCGGGTTGGGGTCAGTGCGCATGCGCAACTCTACCGGCTCGCCCTCACACGTGCTCCCCTCAGCTTGCCGCGGCGCCTGCGCAGTGACTGGAAGTGTTCCCGGAGGTCGCGTCTTGCCCGGGTCTCCCTCGTCCCCAGCGCTCGCCCGCGCGGTCCTGCCGCGGCCTTCCCGCTGCCCGCACCATGGGCCTCGGCTACGACTCCTCAGTGCGAGGTGAGCTGCCCGCGGACGTGTCCCTGCCACCTTTATCCGGACCGTCACCTTGACCTGCACAAGGACAGGCTCAGGCCTGCCGGGAGCCCACGGGATGCTGGTGTGGGCCGGCATCCCCGACCGTGGACCGCTTCCCCAGCCAGGCACAGGCTAGCAGGTCACAGCCCACCCCAAAACTCCTCTGCCCCTTAATCCTTCCCAGGGCACCGAGAGGCAGTGTGGGGAAACTGGCAGCTTCCTGCGTCCCTGGCGCCCGGGAATCGTCATATCGTAGATATTTTGCTGGCTTTGTAATTTAAGGTTAAGAAATCCAATCCGACCGAGGTCTTCAATTTCCCAGTTTCTTACGCATCTTGCATCCGGCCACTGGTGGCAGTGGTCCAAGAAACAACTGAAAATAGTCTTCCCTAAGCCTTGAAAACAGTATTTTGAAGAAATCTGACTGAAATTTAGAGAATCTGTGAAACTTGGCTAGTGTAAGGTTTTGTGTTAAAGTTGACCACAGGCTATACAATATAAGCGATAGACTCAGCCCAGGTATAAAATGCCACACCCCAGGTTTGGTTACCTCTAACCTTAGTTAAATAAAGGTAAAAGTTACGATGAGCCCCATTGATTAAAACAGCAAATACTGGTTATCTGTAGTGCTCAATTCTGTAGCCTTTTCTAACTTGTGAGTTCTGTATACTGGAAGGTTCTATGTCGATGAAACTGACTTGGCATGTCAAAGAGAGAAAAACGTTTTTGTGTTACTTATTTTTTTTTTTTTTTTTTTTTTTTTTTTTTTTGGTTTTTTGAGACAGGGTTTCTCTGTGGTTTTGGAGCCTGTCCTGGAACTAGCTCTTGTAGACCAGGCTGGTCTCGAACTCACAGAGATCCGCCTGCCTCTGCCTCCCAAGTGCTGGGATTAAAGGCGTGCGCCACCACCGCCCGGCTTGTGTTACTTATTTTTAACATGTATTTGTGTGAGTGTCCCTGGTGCCGTGGCTCATGTGGCAGTGAGGAGACAATTTGTTGGAGTTGATTCTCTCCCACCACGTGAGTCCCGGGGATCAAGTTCAGGTTATCAAGCAGCAGGCACATTTCCCCCTTGAGCCATCATGCTAATGCCCAAACATATTTTAAGTTACTAAATTTTGCAAAATTTACTCCAAAGGATAGCCATCTGGGACTCTTTAAATACATTCACTTTGGTGAGTTTAAATTGTCTTTATGGCTTTTAAAATCTGGTGTTTTGTTTTGTTTGTTTTGTTTTGGGGACATAATCTTTCCTTGTAGCGCAGTCTAGAACTCAAAATCTTCCTGTAGCAACCTCTTCAGTGCCTATAGGCCTGGGCCACCACACCTGTAAAAACAGTGGTTTTGGCAGTAGTACTATTGCATAGAATAAAACATTCATATGATTTGTGGTGCAGTTGTCTTGACTTGGTTAGGAACACTGTTGCACATGTGTGAGTTGAGCCAAGAGATTGCAAAATAGGTTTTTGTTTGAAATCTGGGATCCTGCTGTATGAGCAGATGCTAGGCCCTGATTTAGTATGCTGTTGAAACGAAGATAAAGTTTTGGTTTTGCTTAATGGGCACAAGGAATCTCAAAGGTGGCTCTTCGTTAGTTTACCGTTCTTGAAGGTATATAAAACCTCTTATTGGAACCCCTAATTAGCTCCAACGTGAAGTACTTACCTTTGTCATATGGGGTAACTTTTTAAAAATAGGAACAGCAGAGAGATCATTGTAAAGACCATACGGAGAATCCCAAAGACTTTACAAGTCTCTTCTTCCAGCTTCTTCCCCCTCAAAGCTGGATTATAGAATGCCTTGGAAATAAATCCCCCCCTTTTAAGATTTATTTATTTAATGTGTACGAGGTTTTGGACTGCGTGTTATTGGTACACAGTGTGCATGATGTGCCCATGGAAGCCAGAAGAGGGTGTCAGTTACCCGCGAACTGGTGTTCCAGACACATGGGTACTGTGGATGGATGGAGCCCTGGTACTCTGAAAAAACCGTCTTAATAGCTCTTAACTGTTGAGCCATCTCTCCAGCCCCTGCAGTATACCTTTTAAAGTTTACTTCTTGTACCTCATAAAATTGTTGTGGTTTGCTTGCTTTTTTTTTTTTTTTTTTAACAGAGTCTTGTTTAGCCCAGGCTGCCTTCTAACTTGAACCCCTGATCCTCCTGCCTCTACTTGGGTGCTGGGATTGTAGGTGTGCAATATCACACCCAGTTTATTTAGCGCTAGGAATTTCACTCAGGGCTTCGTGCCAACAAAGCAAGCAATGTGCCAATTGAGCCTCATCCTGGACCCCCAGAGTCACATTCCTACTGGTATTTAGTTGAAAAATAAAATATTGATTTACAGCCAGGTGTGGCTGCAAATAACCTGCTAGCCCAGGAGGCTGAGGCTAGAGAATCAAAGAATTGGAGGCCAGCTTGGGCTATGTAACATGATTATTCAAGACAAAAAAAAAAAATTAAAAGGGGGCAGGGAGAATGTCCATTCTCTCAGAATTCTTTATATTGGGGAGGGAAAGCCTTGGGTGCATGGGGAAAGTGGTTAATAAAACTAAGTGGGTGTCAGACCAGGACTAGATTTAGAGGCAATGCAGAAGAGCATTAGAACTTGAGACCCTCCCCTAGTCAGAATGAGACAGTTTGGGAAAGTGGCCTTCAGTGCCCATGCATGCAATCTCATGATTCTTCCTCTTGCCCAGTAGATGGCCTTTCTGGACTCACTTTGATCCAAATGCCTCTCTACACCTCAGAGCCAACTGTCATCCTTCATCCTTCCATTTCCACCAGACTGAAGTCTTTCTCTTCTGGCTCTCTAGACAGCCTTATCTTGTGCTGTCTTACCAATGCTTGTTTTCATTTGCTTTGTTTGTTTATTTATTTGTGACCATGTCTCACTAAATAACCTTGGCTGGCCTGGAACTCCCTACACAGAATAGGCTGGACTCAAACTCACCAAGACCTGCCTAACTCTGCTTCCCAGTGCTGGATTAAAGATATAAGCGGCCACATCTGACCACTTGTTTTAAAACACACTTGATATAAATGATTTACTCTATCCAGCCAAAAGTCAACCATAATTTATCTTTACCTCTAAAACCAAGAAGCCAGCTCAACTGAATAATTTCCTCTCTGTGTTTGTATGCACATGATGTGGAAGAAGGAGGCATGCATCTGCTGGTGTGGAAGAAAGAGGCATGCATCTGCTGGTGTGGAAGAAGAAGACATGCATGCTGCTGGTGTGGAAGAAGGAGGCATGCATGCTGCTGATGTGGAGGGAAACGTGTGCTGCTGGTGTGGAAGGAGACATGCATGCTGCTGGTGTGGAAGGAGACATGCGTGCTGCTGGTGTGGAAGGAGGCATGTGTGCTGCTGAGCAGAGTAGCAGTCTAAGGACAGCTTTGTAGAGTCTGTTCTTCCGTCCTGTAGGTGAGGTCATCTGGCTTTCCCTGCAAGTGCCTTTACTCATGGAGCTATCCCACCAGCCTCTCAAATCAAAAATTTTTTTTATAAATTACTTATTTTGTATGAGTCAAGGATGGGGGGGCGCACAGATCACAGCACTTGGGCGGAGATCAGAGAACAACTTGTGGGCATTATTCTCTCCTCCCGCAGTGTGGGTCCGGGATGGAACTCAGGGAGACAGACTTGGCAGCAGGCACCTACACCTCTGAGCCCTCTTGGCAGCCCTAAGCCTTGTGTTTTAATGGTGGCTGCCTTGCCCTGCCATCTCTTTCTTACTTGGGCCTGTCCACAGGTTGTAAAGAGGGATTTATGTGTTTTTGTGTGCTTTGTTGTTCACTCCAAGCCTGGGTCATCACAAGCTCTTAATGTTGGCCCATCAGTTTAAACACTATTTATATCCATGCTTTCTTCAAACTCCTTTCTCTCTTCCCAGGTCATTCTATCACAATTTATTAATTCAGTAAGTTTTTTGAGTCTTGCAAAGTTATTTAATGGATTTTTTTTCCTGCAAAAGAATGTACAGGTCACACCAAGAACATAGTAAGCGGATAATGAGCAGTGGGATTTGGAGCTGGAACTGAAATACGAACTATTGTCTTTGGTGGAAGTTTCTGGAATGAGGAAAAATAACCCAGTGCATCCTGTGGGTGTCTGCAGTGCCCTGTGCTGATGGATTCTTTTTGTTTTCTGAGTCTGAGAAAGTAAAGTTCAGGTATAGGAACACTGAGGTCATGGAAGGGACGGGTGAAAACCAAGGTGAATTGGTCATCTACCACTATATATTGCTCCCTTGATGTTGACATGATCCGCATGTACCAAAACTTGAGAGAAAAAAGCCACAGGCCTGGAAGGCTTGGTTTCAGCATGGTACCCCTCCCCCTCTTCTGACCCACAAACATTCCGGTTCTGTGGCAGTTGGTGGTGGTAGTGGGTAGGTGAAGGTCCTTTGGGCAGAAACCAGTCTAAAGGAGAAGGGTGAGATTTCTAAGGCAAAGCAAATTCACCCTCCCAGAAAAGCAGATCGGAGGGATCAGTCAGTCATAAAGAGGACTGTGGGTTTAGGAGCACGTCCAAGGAAAACCAGAGGCTATAAAGCAAGCCCACAGCAGCAGGAGGAAGCAGAGAGCTTGTCACCCCGTTGCCTGGCTCTAATCTTCCTTTAATGGTGTTTATGTAGAAGAAAGTTTGACGGATCTACAGGAAGAGGCCACCCTTAAGAACTGTATATAGATAGCAAAGGATAGAGGCTAGCCCCTGGAGGAGGCAGGCGAGTGCTCAGGATCGAAAGGGCCAGTAGAGAACATTTCAGCCTCTCAAGAGTCCTGCGTTGTCTCTGAAGTTGTGAATGAACATAAGACTGACCCCGCCATGCTCTGAGTGAAGAGCAGGACCCCAGCGGCACTCAGCATCTGGTGGTGGATGTGGAACTCCAGCCCGACAGGCGTGTGGTGTCTTACTAATCCCCAAGAGACAGACTTCTGCCATGCTCTGAGAGCTCCCCACCTGAAGAGGCAGGGCGAGCACTGAGTGTTCTTGGGTTGTGATTTGCTTACTCTCTGATTCTTTCTTCTCGGGGTTGGCATTTGAATCGTTTTTTATCTATCTCTGTACTTCCCTTTTCCTTCTTTGCCCTGGAGTTACCAGGGGTGTTGCCACTTTTTGCCAGAAAAAGACTAAGGGTTCAGTAATGGAGTGATAAAAAAGCAACATTTTTCTTCTGTCTGGAAACTAGCAATTTGTCCCTAAATGAGATTAGAAAATCAGAATTGGGAAGAAGGAATAATAGAATTCTCCGCCCCCACCCCCCAGGTTTATGTAGTTCTGTGAGTCTAAGCACTCACTTGAGTGAATTCAGTGCTGTTTCTCCAGCACGCGTACGGTACTGTGACAGTTGTCAGGGTGGTCACAGATCCTGTATATTGATTCCCACAGGACAGACACCCTTGAGTATCTGTATGCTGCAACATCTATGGTATGGCTGGTTTTCTGTGTCCAATCCTCTTTCATTTCTCCCCTGGTCAAAATCTGGAGAAGGTAAAAGTTTATTTGGGATTTGTTTTTTAATGTCAGCCTGTATATTAATACCGTAATCTGAGAAGAGAGAATATAAGAATGTTTACTACCTTGAACTAAATGCCAGCCAGTTGTTCTACAAACCTCAGTACATTTGAAGTTTGTGGGGATTATTAAAATAAATGTAAAAGGCTTCTCAGGAGGCGGAGCCTGGGCTCCATTACAGCACATGGGCATTAGGGGTGGGTTAATTTACCTGGAAAATTAAGTTCCTGAAACAAAAGAACTAAGATCACAATATTCAAGGAGTTGTGCTATCTTAATTTAGACGAGGGCTTATAACTAGCTGCCTTTTGAATTCCGATTACATGTCGGCAGACACTGTGACATTGTGGTTTTTCATCTTTTGAGACAGGGTCCAATGTCTAGCTAAGGTTGGCCTCAAACTCTTCAGTCTGAATTGTGAGTGACTTCGCATTGACTGTAGCTACCTGCAGCTTCTTCCTTGAACTCTTTGTGGAAGGGGAAGGCTGGGAGTCAGGCAAACTGAACTAAAATTCAACCCCACTTGAACGCTAGTGTTCAAGAGAAATGTGCACAAAATACATAGTTACAAAACATGCTGAAGGGCCGGCGTGCAGCGTAGAGGCAGAACGTTTGCCTAGAAGCCTTGGGTCAGTTCCCAGTGCTGTAAAAAGAAAAATTCCCGATGAGGTCAAAGGTTTGAAGGTGTCAGGTGACCACTGGTCACATGGCACCTGAGAATAACAAAATACCAGTTAATGTTTATTTTAGGTGCCCTAGCAAGAAGAAATGGAAATGACCTGGGATGGAAGCCAATCTAAATTCGTTTTTACACAGAAAGGTGTTACTGTATGTAGTTGAAAACAGAGTGTGCCCATTAGAAACGTTGGATGGAAGCTATTAAGAATTGAGAAGACTACGATGAAAGGGGTTAGCATGGTATGAAGGCTCTTCTACTTGAAGCTGTTAAGATTGAGCTCCCGTACACCTTTAATCCCAGCACTCAGGAGGCAGAGGCAAGTGCACCTCTTGACTTGAAGGCCAGCCTGGTCTCCAGAGCAAGTTCCAGGACAGCCAGGGCTACACAGAGAACCCATGTCTCAAGAAAAGAAAAGAAAAAAGGCTCGAGCTCCAGTTGTGGTTTGTGTAGGCACCATCAGATCCGTCACACTTGTGAGACAGCAGAAACATCCTGGGGTCCACTGTGCCCATGGGATTGTGTTTGGCAATAAAATGTTCTTGTACTTATCTCCCTAGGGCTTTATTTGATAGTCTGGGAACTCATTTCAGACACTGAAGACCTGACTGAGGAAGTGCTAGGAAGCAGCCCAGTGTGTTTCTCCTGACCCTGTTCGACTTCTTCCTGCAACCCCTCCATGCTGGGACTAGACAACTCTCCTCTGAGGCTAAGGCCAACCAGATAATGCTGAACTTGGCTTCTGCACTCACTGCCTGGAGCTGGGGTAGCTGCTAAGCACTTGGGTTTCTAAGGAGTCCTTGGATGCAGAAGGAATAAATACATGGCCTGTTAGTCCAATAATTTTTATTACTATTAGGAAGTAGAATAATATTTTGCTCAAAATGAAGTTTTAGAAATTCAGAAAGAAAATAGAAATGAAGAATTTATTGAATGTTTCATATGAAACTATTACAGTCTGCTTTGTATTTTATGAGGAAGCAATTTGCACATTTTGGTTGCCTTTGAATAACTTCTGACCCAGACCCAACCCTGCCAGGCAGATCCTGGGAATGCTTGGCAACTGGGAAGGCGGGGGTTACAGGTCTTTCTTCGTCTTGTCTCGATCTGGTTCTGTTTGTGTTACTGTAGCAGCTTTGGTAAATTAAAGCATTTCAAAGCCGCTACAGGATTTTGCTCTTTACGTGAGCTCATTTGCTAGTGCAAGCCGTCACCTCTGACCTTTCTGTTTTGTTTATAACCTGGGTCTTATTTCTCCGACTTAGTTTTCTTCTTTAAGCAGTAGGCACTTGCAGGCGCACGAGCTGCTGAAGATGTTAGTGGGCGCTTGAAAGGTTATCAAGCCTTGCTGTCCCTTTTCTGTCATCTTTGCTCTTCCCTCTTTTAGATTAGCTTAGCTGTCCACTCAGCAGGAAAACCACATCTGTATTAGTGAGGGCTGTAGGAAGCCGTGAGAAAAGGACTGCCGCACCACTGGGCTTGGGTCATTTATTAACACTGGAAATCGTTACCAGACTGGCAAGATGGATCTGCAGGTAAAGGTGCTTGCTACCAAGCCTGTCAGCCTGAGTTAGATTTCCAGGACCCACGTGATGGAGGGAGACTCCGAGCTAACTCCCAGAAGTTGCCCTTTGACCTCAACACATGCTGTGAGCACATGCCATCTACACATAAATAAGAAATGGATGTGATTTTTAAAATGCCTGTCAGGTTTCGTGGGCTTTCTTGTCTCTAACTCCATGCCTCGCTTGTCTGTTGCAGTTGAGTGGATTGCAGCCGTGACATTTGCTGCTGGGACAGCTGCTCTCGGTTACCTTGCTTACAAAAAGTTCTATGGTAAAGATAATCGTACCAAAGCTATGGTGAACCTCCATATCCAGAAAGACAACCCCAAGGTCGTGCATGCCTTCGACATGGAGGACCTGGGAGATAAGGCCGTGTACTGCCGCTGCTGGAGGTCCAAAAAGGTGAGTGCTGCCCCCGTGTGAGCCTGGGCTTGTCTGAGACAGGGTCTCACTAGGCAGCTCAGACAGGCTGCCCTGCTGCCTCTGCCTCCAGTGCTGGGGTTGCAGCCTTGCCCCACCGCATGCAGCTTCCCCTACTCTTGTGGAGTATATTTTCTCAGATATACAGCTGCCACACAGCTGTATTACATCATACCCTCACTGAGTTAAACTGAGTTAACCATCATCTTACCCAAAGATGAAGGAAAAATCTCTTTGATTTTCCATTGGGAATTCTTCTCCAAGGGGATCTCTGGAGGAATGTCTGCAGCCTAAGATAATGAGAAATAGACCGAGCAAGTGTGTGTGAGAGACAGGATCTTGCTGGGTAGCCCGTGGACCTACAGAGGCTCCCTTTGTAGCCAGGCTAGCCTTGCACTGGTGCCAGTCTTCCTGTCTTGGCTCCCGAGTGTGGATTATAGGTGTACAGCACCTCACCTGGCTTAGATTCCTTACTGGGAAATATCCTAAGCCTTCTTTTAGCTGCAGTTCCTATAATTAAATACCTGGCAATTTTTAATCCATTAAAATACTTGATGTAATAAGAATTCTGTTCTGTCGGATGGAAGTGACACCTACAGTCTCTAGGCATGGACAATGGGATCCTCTCTCTAAACGTCTTGACAGAGTGATACACTGGGTGACTTCTGAATTTCAGATGTCCCGAGAGACCTAGTGCTGTCTCTGAATGGGCTGTTGATCACATTTGTGGAAAATTGATTTCCAAAGCTCAATTTCCAAGGCCATGGCATGCCAAGCTGGGAGTATAGGCAGTGGTGGAGAACTTCTCCAGAAGCCATGAGTTTAGTCCTATAGATCTTAGAAAAGGGGGTGGGGGAGAACCCACATAATTTTAAGTACCATTTTCTGAAATAGCGGTATATTGGAGGCTTACCACAGTGGAGAATGCTATCATGAATTGTGTCATAAACATAGAAAAGGCTATATAATGCCTACTAGAAAGTGTGTTTGGGGGAGTAATTTATTACTTTATAGTTTTTAATACTGTGTGTTTGTGTGCGTGCGTGTGTTGGTATCTTCATGTGAGTGCTGAGAGCTGGGGTTCAAACTCAGGTCTTGTGCAGGAGTAGTACTCATAAAACACAGTTTAAGAGATGTCATGTGTCCCACAAGGCCTGGTATAGATATGGAATGTGAACTGTAGGTACTCCCGGAGCTGCTAGGACATAATCTTCTGGTGCTCTGTAGACTAGACTTGTTTTCAGAGCTGTGCCTACATAGGCTCTGTTCTTGCTGCTCATTGAACAAGGAAGGAAAAATGGAGACTTTCCCCAGTCACAGAAGCTCTTCAGCCAGTGATGTGAAATGTAAATTCCTAAACCTGCTCAGTGTGTGCACCTGCTCACATGCAAACACTGGTGTCCCAGGTGAGCCCGGTATGTGTAATTCAGGTGCATTACTGAATGGGAGTGCTTGTGCTGTGGGCTAAAATTTTCTGAGAGTTAGACCGCCCCTGGGAGAATGGGAGACACGTACATGAGCATATGCAGACATTAGGAATGCTTTCTCAAAATGTGCCAGACAGCAGTAGTCCTAAGGAGAGGGAGCCAGTGAAGTCCGTGAGGAGACCCAGTGTGCAAACTGCTTCATGGTTTGGGCCACGAGTCTTTTAGATGTGACTTACCGTAGAATGCTGGCTGCGGACGTGCCGAGAAATCTACAGGGTCCAAGGAAAAGAGTGACTTTTTAAAAAAGACTTGTTTTTCTTTGTTTCTTTTTTTGGTTTGGTTTGATTTGGTTTTTCGAGAGAGGGTCTTTCTGTGTAGCTGTCCTGGAACTAGCTCTTGTAGACCAGGCTGGTCTTGAACTCACAGAGATCCGCCTGTCTCTGCCTCCTGAGTGCTGGGATTAAAGGCGTGCACCACCACTGCCCAGCTTTTATTCATTTTATTTATGTATGTGCATGAATGAGTGTAGGTGCCCACAAAGTTGGGTCCCCCGGAACTAGAGTTATAAGTAGTTGTAAGCCACCTGACATGGGTACTGGGAACCAAACTCAGATCCTCTGGAAGAGCAGCACACATGTACCCGCTGATGTCTCTCCAGCCCTGGCAGGGACTAGTCAGGGACACTGGCGAGGAAACTGCAGGGTCTTAGTGTGTGGTTTAAAGGGGGCATCTTCACCAGAAACGCGAAATTCAGGTTGAAAAGCTAATGTCTCTACAGCAGTGCTGAGCAGTTCAGTTGCAAAGAGTGAGTTTGAGGTGCTGATGTGCAGGAGCAATGGGCGTGGCCAAGGGACAAGGTGGCAGCGGAGGCCAGCAGAACTGGTGAGTCACGGCGGACTCGATAGAATCAGAGATGAAATCTCAAAGAATGTTCTGCATTTAGACACAGAGTCAGGAGATAGGACAGAGCCTGGAAAGAGAAGTTAAGATAGAGCGTCAGAGTAGGAAGGAGAGTTTTCCAGGCTCTGGTGCTGAACTGGCCCAGCAGCATGGCCAGGTGAGTGGGTGATGATGGGGAGACTCTTGGATTAAGCAATTAGCAGCTGACCTTTTGCTGCCATTTCAACAGAATAATTAAAACTCTGGGTCCAAGTCGGTGAAAGCCTGTGTTACCAAAAAACAAGTGCTACCAGTATGAGCTGCTGTCGGTGAGAGTAGACAGAGAAAGAGGGCTGGCAGAGGCAGGAGGGAACTTCCTGGCGTTGACTTCTCCCATAAGTGGATAAGGACTTTGTTAAGAGTTAAGATCTCAGAAAGAATCAAGCATAGGCACAAGCTGGTGCCCTAAATGCCTATTAAACTGTGAGTAGATCAGCAGCGTAGATCAAGAGTATCCCCCCAGGAATACTCTTTGTCCCCACAGTTAAAACCCAGGGCTGCCATTTCCTGTTCTTAGCGCACGTGTGGCAGCTCTGTAGCTCCAGTTCAGAAATCTCACACCTTCTTCTGGCCTTCACAAACAGTGCACACACATGTAAACAGCCATACACATAAAATAAAATAATAATAATAATAAAAAGTCTGCTGTGACTCAGATCAGTCCCTGATCTGTTTTGTAAGCACAGCGGAAGGAAGTCCGTGTCCTGCAGAAGTTGACTCTTGGGACCTCTCTGGAAAACACTGGCAGACGCAATAATGTCAATTAGGTCTGTGATGTGGATTAATAAAAATGGAGGAACATTTGGAATTTATAATCATATTTCCAAAAGAAAATGTCTCCATGACCCGTTTAAAATGAATTGTACATTAAAGGGAAAAACACTAAGGGCTCAGGGATGAGCAGAATGGAAAAACTGGAGCAAAGATTGCAGCAAGGATGGTTGGCATAGGGGTCATAGTAAATTGATTTTTCTTCTGGGTTTTTTCATTTGTTTGTTTGTTCTTTTTTGAGACAGGATTTTATGTGGCCTTGAATCTTGATTCTTGTGCCTCTGCTTCTCAAATGTTGACATTATAGGTGTGTACTACTACCCCCAAGTACAAATTGATTTTAATGGAATACACTTGGACTCTTGCAAGTAGAGCCATGGGCATAATTGTGGTAAGAATGTGCACAAAACCCAGGATTCAACCCTCAGCACATACCTCATTGTTTTTTGTTGTTGTTGTTGTTGTTGTTGTTGTTTGTTTTTTGTTTTTCATTATTTTGCCTATTTGTAAGTAGGCAAAAGGCATAGGTCCCTAGAGTGGTAGGTAGCCTTTAGCATGCGTCACCAGATATCAGGGAAGTTTGAGTAGCGATCTGGATTTTATCCCCCTGATCATTTCTTCCTCCTGTTCAATGAAGTACATTTGCTAGCCAAGAAAAATAGAAGCTGTGATGTGTGGGAGTCAGGCATCCCTATCCCACTGCTGCGAGCACAGGCTGATGTGGAGATTAGAAATCTTACAATCTTTCTCTCTTCCTAGTTTCCGTTCTGTGATGGGGCTCACATAAAACATAACGAAGAGACTGGCGACAACGTGGGACCTCTGATCATCAAGAAAAAAGAAACTTAATGGACATTTTCAGTGCTGCACCCCAGAGTGTTGTGATGTCACCTGATCGTTTAATTAGAATTAATTAATTAATGAGACACTCACTCTGTCTGATTGGCCTCCCTGGTTCTAGATGTGGTTGGTACCCCTCAAATTGCAGCTTTCGTATTCATGACTTTAGCCTTGCTGTTGGAGCATTGTGGTGCACATTTGTTGAAAGAGCATAAAAAAGAAAGGCTAAACCAACCTCATGGTATATGGGTTATTTTGGTCTTGTAAGGATCCGTTGCTTTACAATAATGGTCTTAGAATATAGTTGTATCTGAGGTTAACGTATTAAATTATTCTCAACTTCATGTACATGTACATTGTACTTGTAAATTTAAAGAAAAATCACCTTTTCAGATTACTTAGTTAACTTGGAAGGTGATGGAGTGTGATCAAGTTGCGTTGATTTATTACAGCATAAGGGAAACCTGCCATGACCTTGTCTGTCCTTGTGGCCAAGGTGATGGCGTAGGTTCATCTTGTGTGTTTTAATGTTTTCAGTCAGAATTAACTGAATGTTATTCTCCCTAAAATCGCCCAGGTCAACAATAAAGGGGCAACAACTTCCTTGTGTTCCTTTCTGTGGATATTTAATTGATCCACCAATAGCAGAAATCTAAACCACCACAGTGATGTTGGTTAAGTAGTCACAAAGAATGTTGGGACCGTGGCTCTGTGGATAAAGTGCCTGTGTAAAAGCCAGGCAGGCATGGCAGCTTGCCTCTCATTCCAGCCTTAGGAGGCAGCGGTTAAGAATCAGCTGAGCAAGCTGACCAACTGGACTAGCCAGAATCAATGAGGTCTGAGTAAAATCAGAGGCGCTGCCTCAGGTCAGTGGAGAACTATCAAAGAAGACACTGGTGTCAATCTCAGACCTCCATTTGAACACACCCCTGCACACACATGCACCACATACATGTGAATATGATTGCACACATCCATATGTGCAAAAACAAAACAAAATGTAGTCATATAGGACTTACGCCCAATAGCGGAAGGGCATCGGACTGAAGGCCTTATGGGATTCGATACCCATGTTCAAGTATATTGATCCCGAAATCACATGGCCTTGCAGAGAGTAACAAGTTCCAATCAAAAGCAAAGGAAATTCTTATTTCCCACCCTGGATAATCAAGTGCATGGCTTGCACTAGTAGAGAAACTAGCTTTGAAGATAAAAAGGATCCCATCTTTTCAACTGAGCAGCCTTTTCCTTACAAAGGCTCGAAGACTGTGTTAATGTGCACAGTTGCTGCTCTGCCTGAACAGCCAAGGCTTCACGTCCTCATCATTGACGAGCTGAGCCCCCATGAGCAGTGTGCTTTCTTCTCTGCCATTTATTGACCTTCTCAGCCTGTGTGTGTGCATGTTGTATGTGTTCATACGGGGTCTGTGGCCCCGTGTGGAGGCCAGAGGTCACTGTTGGATCTCATCGATTTGGCTATATTGGCTGGCCAAGGAGCTCCAGGAATAATTCTGTTTTCCCCAAACCCCTGGCACAATTCCAGGCGCACCTCGCTTTTCTGGAGGTCTAGGGATCCTGACTCCAGTCTTCACACAAACCACAGCAGGCGCTTTACCCACAAAGCTGTCTGCAGCCTGTTTCTCGGCCGTTTAAGTCAAGGAAGTTGTACTGACTGGCCCTTTCAGGGCTTGTCTCCAGATTTCAGACCAGCATACACTATGTGGCTGTCTCCCCAGGAAGGGGAAATTGCTCCAAGTCTGGCCTCACTTTCCGCAGAAAGGTCTTGAGTTCTCTTGGTTTCCAGTGTGAAGGGCCATGTTAGAGATGCAGAGACATCCGTCTGTCAGATGTGTACACCCCATAACTGCACATCACAGTTTGTGATGGAACCAAAAAGATAAGCGTTCGATTATGGCATCATATGGTAAGGTTTATCTGGTAAATGATAGCCGCTCCCAGTTAGGTAGATGGTTCTTTATTTTTGCATCCATCATGGTGACATTTGGCTTTTGCCTGAGGTCCCCAATTAGTAGCCTAAGTGGTATAGGCTCTGTTTGAGAGTGTATTCTGCTAGTTGCCAAGATGTATTTATTAGAGACAGAGTCTTACTGTGTGACGCAGGCTAGCTTTGAACACAGGCCTGTCTCGGCCTCTCTCCTGCTAGGGTCACAGACCTAAGCTTCCGCGGTAGACCTGTCCCTGACAGGTAGAGCCACTTCTCAGCCTTTTAAGTGGATGTGATTGTGCTGAATGACATAAAACTTTGGTCCCCAAATTTTGACCAAGTTTAAATGTTTAGCTCTCCAGGAAGGAAAAGTAATAATAAAAAGTTATCAGCATGCATTTACTTTTTGTTGTCAGGCAATTCCAGTATTTACGGTATCAACGTATCCTTCAATGAAATCTTGGTAGTGGTATTGTTTCCTTTAAGTAATTTTCTTTCTTTTCCTTTTTGGTTTTTCGAGATGAGTTCTGTGTATAACAGCCCAGGCTGACCTCAAACTCAAAGAGATCCATCTGCCGCTGTCTCCCGAGTCCTGGGATTAAAGGCATGCACCACCACCACCTGGCTAAGTACTTTCCTTGACAAAAGAAGATGGCACCCATCCATATATCTGTCCCTACCATTTTTAACTGCTCTGCAAACTCAAAGCCTGAGCCGCAACAAGCCAAGATGCTATCTAAAGCTCTAGAATGTGTTTGTTGATGTCAGTGTCATTTGATGCCTGACTTAAGTTTCAAATCTGATAGTGAACTCAGCACATTGCGGGTTCATCGGAAGTTAGCAATTGCTTCAAATGCTTTCGACTTGCCATGGGTCCAGAGCCAGGGTAGTGCTGCATGACTTTAGGTGAAAGCCGTACCATCTTTGAAGGAAGATTCCCAAAGGATGAATTTCTGCTGAGCATCCACCTTTCCTGAGCAAAGCCCAGGTTTGTTACAGGCTTAAGTCTGGGCTGGGAGTCGGCTCAGCGAATTAGTCCTTGCCTCATATTGCAAGGCCCAGGGTTCACCTCAACAGGACTACCGGTCAGTGCCGTTGTCACCTCTGATGTTTCTGGAATTAGTTACTTTTCTCCTCCCTGTGACAGAGATAGCCAACAGGTTGGGGGTGCATTCCATTGTGGCAGCTGGTCACACAGCATCCACAGCCAGGAAGCAGATGAATGCTGGTGCTGAACTCATTCTTCTTATTGGTCAGGGACCCCGGGCGGTGGAGTGGCGCCACCCAGTGTGCTGATCCTTCCCATCTCTGTTAGCGGGGCCTAGAGACTTGCTGACAGCTAGGTCCAGGTATATCTCTTAGACAGCTCCTGATCCATCAAGTTGACAATCATAATTAACCACTACACCCGTGAACCAAAAAAAAAAAAAAAAAAAAAAGCCATTCTACATCAAACAGGTGCTGGGAGAATGCCCATTCAGCCTCGTGTCATGGAGATGGTCTTCACTGTCGGTAGCCCCTGTACAGGTCTCTGGTGACACTAGTCCTCGTGTCTCCTAAGGAGAGCCAGAAGTTGATTCCCGCCAAGGCCTCAGGTGAGTATTGAGAGTCGTGTAGATTTCCCAGTTTATCATTCGTTATTCCTGTGTGTGAATGGTGGGGCGGGCACATGTGGAGGTTGGATGAGCCCGTTCTCTCCTTCCACCTTTCCATGATCTGGGGATCTAATACAAAGTCAGAACTCGGCAGCAGGCGAGCCCTTGCCCTGCTGCTCTGTCTCGCTGGCCCCCTGTTTCGTTTTTCATTGAAAATAACTTTCTAGCATTGCCTGCCTGCTTATGATGATAGGTTGTATCTTCTGTTTCCATCACAAGCCCGAATTCTTTCGGGCTAGGCTCGTCTACGGAAGTGTGCTCCAGGTCCTAACATCCTTTAAACTCCGGAAGCCTCCCAGCTCTTTTAAAGTCCAATCTCTTATGTCCTCTGTCCCTGCAGAGTAATCCTTTTCTCTTGTATTTATTTGGGTTTGTTTCTTTTTGTGTTTGTTGTTTGAGCCAGGATCTTCCAGTGTAGCCCCAGCCTTGACCACCTTCTGTCTCAGCACTGTCTCCAGAATCCACGTTCTTCCTTCTTTGTTGACACAGTCCAGCTACCTGTTCAACTCATCAATGCAACTGTTAAATTTCTCAGCCGTCGTCTTTCCCACACACTCGCCCCATGGTGAACTTTTCTGAGTCTGTTTATCTCTCTCCCGTCCAACTTAATGCGCCCTCTGTCAGAACCCTGCAAACCCTAGATTGCTCCGCGCTCTTTTGCTCTTTAGGTTTCAGTCTTGGCTCAGAGTGCCACCTAGTGCGCAGCCTCTGGTACTGACAACACAGAGCCCTAAATTACCTTTTGTGTTTTTTTAAATCTGGTTGTTCACTGAAATCCTTGATCTTGTGTCCCCCTAAAGCGAGATTCGCTTTCAACAACTGACGTTTTCAACTTCCCTGTGGTTCAGACATCTGGTTTGGGAAATAGCCCGTAGTGTTCTTAATCCCTGAGGGAAAAGTGTTACAGTTTTGGTCGTTCATGTGAGTGCCGAGAGCAGCACTCAGTGAGTACTGGTTCGAGCCCACGCCTGCAATGGAATGCAGCTTTAAAGGCTACAGATAATTGCCCAGAAACCAACATTCTTGTTTTCTCCAAACCTGAAAATCCATTTTGATTTGTTTCTTTATTTTACCTGTTTGCTTTCTGTATTCTGGCAAGCTACAGATGCTGAACTTGGGTTGGTTTTTGCTGTTTGGTTGGTTTGGTTTGGTTGGTTGGTTAGTTGGTTTGGGTTGGTTGGTTGGTTGGTTGGGTTGGTTGGTTGGTTGGTTGGTTTGGTTGGTTGGTTGGTTGGTTGGTTGGTTGGTTGGTTGGTTGGTTTGGTTTGCATGTTCTTTCCCAGCCAGAAAAGCATGCTGAATAACTTGCCCTGACAGGTTTGGCTGTAATGTATCTAGTCAACAGTAAAGCTGTGGCTTAGCTGACTTAAAAAACCAACCAGGAAACCAAGTTCGACCCAGCTGAGGGTACCGGTAGAACACTCACCTAGTGTGGCTTGACCCCAGCGCTGCAGAAGGAAAAGCCACACCCCTTCCTCCAGGTTGTTCTGAAGGAGCACGCTGGGGGAAGCAAGGAGAGGTGTGGTACCTTCTGGTGCAGCTGCTCTCTTGACACAGCCCATCACCCCATGACAAGGGCACCTGCCTCATTTGTCTTTACCACACACACATACACACACACACACCTTTCAAAATTTATTTTGGGGCTAAAGAGATGGCTTAGAGTTAAAAGTTTGCAGTTAGTGCAGTTCCCAACAGCCACACTGGGTGGGTCACAACCCAGTAACTCCAGCTCCAAGGGATTTGACACATCTGGTCTCCAAAGATACTTAGATACCTGTTCATATACCCACATGCAGACACAGATGCATATGCGTAATGAATTTTTGTTTGTTTGTTTTGTTTTTGTTTTGTTTTTTGAGACAGGGTTTCTCAATAGCTTTGGAGCCTGTCCTGGAACTAGCTCTTGTAGACCAGGCTGGTCTCGAACTCACAGAGATCCGCCTGCCTCTGCCTCCAGAGTGCTGGGATTAAAGGCGTGTGCCACCACCGCACAGCAAGTAATGAATTTTTAAACATTTTTTACTTCCATGTATATGCATGTGCCTACTCGTCTGTGTGTACCGCATGAGCACAGGTACTCAGAGAAGTCAGAAGATGGCATCAGGTCCTCCCAGAGTTAGAATTGGCAATTGTGAGTTGTCTGATGTGGGTGCTGGGACCCAGGACCTCTGTAAGAGCACCAACTGCTCATAATGGCTGGGCCGTCTCTCCATAGTCTGGACAGCCTCTTAGTGGCTGAGCTGACCACTGTCTTCAGTGCTGCTCAAACAGCACCCGCACTGCAAGGTGATAGCCAGCCTTGGCAGCTTGTCTTCCCCTCCTCTGACCTCAGCATTAGTCATGGCTTCCAAAACTGTTTCAAGAGATATGAAAACCGCAGCTGCTGCCACAAAGGGTGCCAGGCCCTGGGGCTGGGACATACTCCGGTGGGATCCTCATTGTTAGTTAGGCCAGGACCCTTTGAAACAGCAGCCCTTCCACACCAGTCTGGGCTTTGTCCCTTTGAAGGCCAGAGCTTCTTGTCTGTTTGGCTTTCTCATCCTCTGGAACATGTGAAGGAGTATCTCCACCCTCCATTGTTTTCTGCCATCTGTCCTGTGTGCACGGTTACCTCTGACAGTCTGCACAAAGTGGTCAGCTCAGGGTCAGACAGAGGGAAAGACAAACACATACTTTCTAAACTGTAAGCAAAAAAGAAACTGCCCTGAGCAAGCTTGACTTTGCTGGTATTGGTCTGCATGGCCTGCTGGCCAAGTATGACCTCCTTAGGATGGCAGGCACGGGTGTGTATTGAGATTGCAAGAGTCCAAGTCAGATAATCTCACTTTGTTGAGTTCTCAAGGTTAGTCTCTGTGATGATTGGTTTTACATGTCAACTGGGTAGGACGTGGGATACTCGGATAATTGGCCAGTCAATAATCGGTGTTGTAGATGTGTGTGTGCGCATGTGCGCGTGTGTGTGTTTTAGAGTAAGATGAAATTCAGTCAGCAGATGAAATAAAGCAGAGTGCCGTCAGCAAAGCACCACAGACCTCACCTAGAAAGGATCGGGAAGGCCGAAGTATGGCCAATTTCAGAGCCCGGGCCCTGAATTCACTCCTCGGGTTGAGTGCACATAGCCATGTGCCCCACTCCCAGCTGTTGTGGGTCCACATTGGAATCGGGACAAGGCACAAAGGTCACAAGTTTGCGTCCAGATTGGGCTATATTTTAAAAGAGAAGCTGTGTCTTTCCCTGCCTTGTACAGTGCAGTGGAGAATGAGTTGTCATCCCTGATTGTCGGGGCAGAAGAGACCAGAACACACAGGAGTTTACCTACCGGGACCTCTTGGAGAGCGGAGAAAATCAGTGGTTGCTGCTTAGCCATTGTCAGTACACAATGAGGAGCAGTCCAGCCAAATGTTCCCCTGACCTCTGTACAAGCAGTGTTGGCTTGTTACTTCTGTTTATTTTCTGCCAACACAGTGGCTGCACCTGACTCTGCTGCTGTTCCAGCCAGTAATTGCGAGTCCACAGTTACGAGCCCACTTTTCGGGCAGCGGCTGTTGACCTCCTGCAGCTGCCACCAAATGTAGTTTTTAGCTAAATCAACTGAATCTCTGTTGTTCTGTTTATAAGTGAGACTAGGGAGTCAGAGGCCAGGGTGAAAACCTGCAAGCTCAGAGAGGTGGAGGAGCAAGTAGCTAACCTTCCCTCTTCACCAGCGTCTCAGAAAGAGAACATCCTTCTGCTCCACCAAACCAAAATGTCCCTCCCTACTACTTCTGTGCATCTCTCGCCATCTTCCAGACTCCCTCTGACTCTCTATGATTACTTTCTGTCAACTGGTTGCTGACTCCACCTCCTGATCCAAGGTTGATTTTATTTAATCAACACAAACACAAACTCGGGGTTCACAGTGTGATTGAGTATCCCAAAACAAATTTTTACTGATGCTAGATTATAACAACAATAAAAACTGCGTGGTTGCTGTAGCCCAGTGAGAGAGCACTTGCCTTACATATGTATAGCCCTGGGTTCAATCCCCAGTCTTACAGTAGAAGGATAATTGCATATACAGACTATCCATTATTGGGATATAATTATTCATTGTGTAGTGTTTAAATCAATATAGATACCTAAATCTTCAAACACTTGTCATTTTTCTATGGTGAAGACATACAAAGTCTTTTTAATTTTCAGTTTTGTTTTTAGATGCTTACCTTATGACTGCTCCCCTTGTCACCCTACTGTGAAATAGCACACACAGTTTCTTGCTCCTTAGCTGTAACTGAGCACCCATCCCTCTACCCGCTTATTGTCCTCAACTTCCAATGACCTTGGATCATCTTCTGAATGACCCATCTATGAGGTAAACTGCAGGATGCCTGTTTTTCTTCATCTGGCTTACTTCATTTAGCGCATTGTCAAGTTCCATCTGTGTTATAGCAACTGACAGGCTCCACTGGGTGTTCACAGGTACCGCGTTTTCTTTGTTCATTTGTTGACACACACTGCAGTTGATTTCATGGCTGACCATTGCTGCGATAAGCGTGAGAGAACAGATATCTCTTGTAAATTAAGCTACACCATATGTAATTTCAAAGGGGACTGTGTTAATTATATTTAATAATAATCGTGCTAGAGCACTTGGTCAGGTCATTAACCCTCCTGAACCCTTATAACACAGAAGTAATAGGACTGTCTCACAGAGTGGTCATGAAAATAAAACACAGGTTATATATCTGTCAAAAGGAACACACAACGGAATTAGTTACAACTCGAATTGGCCTTTGTTAGAGATTTATGAAATTGAAGCAGCCTCCATTCTACAAAATAGGACAAGGGCTCCCACTGGGCAGGAGTAAAACAAGTTTTTATTGCATGAGAACAGTACACAGACAATAAAAATTCAAACAAAGCTGATCTCCACAGCTCTGGGGACCAAACCCAAGGCCTCAAACATGCTAGGCCAGTGCTTCACCACGGCAGCACACCCCAGCTCACATTTCTTTTTGATAAAGACCGAAGCAAAGGCCAGTCGCCTTGCCAGCTGCTGCAGCTTGGACTCTTGGCTTTCAGAAGAGCTGCTCTGTCTGGGCTTATCTTCTTCCCTAAAGGTGTCATTTGGTTAAGAAGCATTTCATCTTTATTCTGACTCTGGGCTCTTGGAGCCTGGAGCAGGAGCTTGCTCCGAGCCATGACAACACATGATTTTCGCCCAGCACCTAAGGGTGTCCAGTTACTCATTGTCGCTTGCTGTTGAATAGCATGCCACCAAGCCACAGGAACTCTGACCACTTCATGTCTGAGAAGCTGTTTCCTTGAACAGAGTCTACAGCTTAATCGTAATCCCAATCGACCATTTCCTACAGGGCGAGGCTGCTTTGTTTGCATGACCCTTGTTTGATCAAACTCCCTCAGAGGAAACTGGAGAGGGATAAGAAGAGCAAACACCCGCCTGCCCTGGGAATGAATGAGAGAAGCAGTAGAAACAGCCCTGTCATTCCGCTGCCGGCTCCCCCACACACACACACACACTTCATCCTTCTTGGTTCATACCTGCCTGGTGCAGAGGGAAAATGCAGACTATATGTACATATATATATATATATATATATATATATATATATATATATATACACACACACACATACCAAGCATTGGTGTTTGGCAGCAATGCCTCTCCCTTGGCAACATGGAAAGATAGGCGAAGGCAATGGCAGAAAAGTGTGATATGACATAGGATTTCTGGTGCTTTCCCTCCTGTACAAATACCATAGCATTTCCTTTATTTTCACTTAGTCGCTTAGGCTTTGGGTTTAAGACAAGTGATTTCACAGGACTCTGCCCTCTAACGAGTATGCCCTCTTGACATATCCTTACAGCATCATCCCAGTGGATGCCATAGTAGCCCAGAAAGGTCAGGTTTCTTGCTCCTCATCTTTGGATGGCCAGAACAGGTAGATGCCTCGCGAAGGTCAAACTATGATCAAGGGAAAGACAGAAGTCAAAATCAGCTACATGCTGATCCGAAGTCATCCTGCATCTACAGCTCACCTACTGTGTCGTACACACAACCGTGCTTCTGCATGCATGACTGAAACCAACCACAGATTGAGAAGCTTGGGGACACACAGTGCTCAGAGCTCAATCTCCAAATGGAGGGAAGGAAAAACTGCATTGATACCAGGCTGTGCCCTACTCTAAATTATTCCTTATTGTGTAAAACTGGGTTTTTGTGCTGTGTCTTTCCCTGAGAGACTCCATGTTCCAAGCATCCCTTAACTCTGGAGGGCAGAGGGCAACTGTGCCTCCAGTCGACAGGTGAGCTTCATTTGTGTGGCACCACTGACACACTGCAGTCTGATAAAGACATTCCTGGGAGAGGACAGGGAGCTTCCCTGTAATTTACCAGGACTGAGATCATAAGGCCACATGTATGTATTAAAATAGTATCAGGAGGGCTGGAGAGATGGCTCAGAGGTTAGAGCACTGCCTGCTCTTCCAGAGGTCCTGAGTTCAAATCCTGGCAACCACATGGTGGCTCACAACCATCTGTAATGGGGTCTGGCGCCCTCTTCTGGCCCGCAGGGACACACGCAGAGAGGATATTGTACACATAATAAATAAATAAATAAATATTTTAAAAAAATAAATAAAATAAAATAGTATCAGGAAAACCAGGACCAAAAGCTTATAAGACTTGTAGAGCCATGGAAGGGGTTCAGCTCCCTTACCTAAATTAATAGACTTAGCACCGTGAGGGCAATAGTCTCACCACCGTATGTCTGATAACTGGTGTGGACATCAAGGACTGGCAGGCAGAGAATGTTCCTGGGGCTTCAGCTCAGCTCAGTCTCCGGACATTGATGCAGCCTGTTCCACTGCTGACCTACGGCCTGCCTCCTCACCTCTTTGGACTTGAGCCCATCATTTCCTGGTCTGACCCTGTTCTGCCCTTTTGCCTCAGTAGTTGACACCTTAGATCTCAAGCCTCGCTTTCCAACGGCCTGACCTCTACAGCGCAAGCTCCCTTGGGGTTGCTCTAGGTTTCCCTGATTACTTGTTGCAGGCTCTATTTGCATTTCTCCCAACCCATTTCTAGACGCTCATGAACTCTGTCTGCAGTATCCTCTTTACCCTGTATTCTGAACTAAAAATGTGTGCATATAAATGTATAGCTACACTTACTGTGTGCTGAGCTTGATGGGACTTAATTTTAGTGATTAAGGCTGGAATGAAGAACCCACATTGCCTTGGCTGGGTTACCAAAGATGGTGGGATTCTGACGTGTGGCCCACCCTTGTGAACTTATTGTTGTTCTGAGCCTGTGCGGAAGCCCAGATGTGTCCACCTGTTTCTGGCATGTCATGGCAGTCATTTTGTGTGGAGGACGTGTGCGTCCAGATTCGTGTTTTGCCTCTTCTGCGTCTCCTCCCTCTGTCTCCACTTCTTTCAAGTTCTCCCCTTCATTTCTTTCCTCCCAGCAGACATTTCGCCTCACGGGGCATTTGACCTTTCACCTTCAGTTGCACTGATCTTTCTCTTTCTTATTCTAGCTGCCACTGTTTGTTGCCAGAAGACACAGCTATTTCTTTCATTCATTTATCTGTTTTGTTGGCTTTTTGGCTTTTTTTAACTTAAGTTTTTTTAAATGAAAATGAATTTTTCTCATACAATATATTCTGATCACAATCTGCCCTCCCACATTCTCCCCGCCCATCTGACTCCATGCTTTCCTTCTCTTTAGCACACGGGGTGTGTGTGTGTGTGTGTGTGTGTGTAGGGGGTGAACAATGAAGAAACAAAAAAATACATGAGAAACACACAGGAAAAACAAAAAACCCCACAAGATTGTAAATATACAAGTAAAAGGACAGTAAGGTGTTTTAAAAAAAAAAAAACCTAAACAAAGCAATATGAAAAAGAAAGTCTCCAAAACTGCCTTTGAGTTGGTTCTGTGCTGCCGTCCACTGCTAGACATGGGCTCTGCCCTTAAGTGCAGTTTGTATACCCAGTGGGACTCCACTGGAGAAAACTGATTTTCCCTTTGTAAGTCCTTGCAATTGGAGGTAGGGTCCTGGTTAGGCCTGGAAGCGTGTGTTCACTGACCCTCTCAACCCCTGGACTGTGCAAACCCTGTGCATGCCGTCACGGTCTCTGTGGGTTCATATGTGCATTGTCCTGGTTTCGAACTTGCTTTTTCCAACCAGATCTTATATAGCCCAAACTGGTCTAGAACTTACTGTTCGGCTTAGAAGGACCTTGAACTTCTGACCCTCCTGCCTCTATCACCCAAGCACTGGGATTACAGATGTGCACCAACATGCTTTTACTTCGTGGCATGCTAGAGATGGTGTGTGCCAAGTGAGCAACACGCCCACTTCGTGACATGCTGGAGATGCTGTGTGCTACGTGAGTAACACGCCCACTTCGTGACATGCTGGATGGTGTGTGCTATGTGAGCCCTCTGCCAGCTGTGACCCATCTTTTCCTGCTTCTCTAACTCCTGTTTGTGGTGACTTTTCACAGACAGCGCAGATATTGGCCCCACCTGTCTCACATTAGCCGAGAAAATCAAAGCCCCCGTAATATGAACAGAGCTTAGCGTTTCCTCTGTCATACACACCTCCTCACCTGCCTGACATTTAAGTCTCTGTTCATTGCTTAGTGTTGCTCACACTTAGCTCCATATCCCTGCCTCCATGTCGGCTTACACTGTTCCATCTCACTCTTGTTTTGTTTCATGGTGCTAGACCTTGAAGCCAGGGCCTTGCCCACCTGAGGCGATCTGAGAGAAACTTCCATCCCTGAATGACTTTTTCTTTTCCTTTCTTAGAAAGTCTTTCTGCTCTTACTGAAGGTTTTCTGAGTGTCTTTAATTTGCTCTGCTCTGTGTATGAAGTATGTACTGTAAATGTAACTTGTGGCAGGACATGGTTAGTCTCAGTACTCCAGAGGCAGAGGTAAGAAGATCGCTGTGAGTTCAAGGCCAGCCTGGTCTACATAGGAAGGTTCAATGTACAGCGAGACTGATCTCAACAATCAAACAAATAAATAAATAGATGTAATTTGCTTATAATCCAACCATTCTTCCCTTTAATATATTTTAGTGTGTTTATACTGGTACCAGTAGTTGCAGCCCTGTCATTCTTAAACGATTTCTTATTTTTAACTTCCTTCCTTGTCGCTGCGAGGCCTTTGAAGGGAGCGTGTGCTGGGATGCGCTGCAGAGCTGTGCATGAAGAGCAGAGCTATTATTAGCCTCAGACGAG
Source organism: Chionomys nivalis (assembly GCF_950005125.1). Lineage (NCBI taxonomy): Eukaryota > Metazoa > Chordata > Mammalia > Rodentia > Cricetidae > Chionomys > Chionomys nivalis. Next base: position 50,371,156 of record NC_080104.1, on the reverse strand, counting down.
CAAAGCAGAGTCACACCTAAACGACAAATGAGATGATGTGAGAGATGGAGCAGGGATTTAAAAAGAAACGGAGGGGGGGACCTAGAAAGGACCTAATTCAAATGAGACTTTAACATAAAAGTTGTCATTTCGAGCCATCAAAAGAAGAGAAAGATAAATTATTCAGAGCTTGTTGCTGACGTGTCTGGGGAGTCAGTTGGGGAAAGGTTAGACCCCTCATACTGTCTCTGTCGTGCGATACTGAAGATTTAAATATAGCAATACACCCAATGATAATTCATTGATGAAGCCTTCTAAACCAAATTCCAGATTCATCCCCTTCCCAAAAATATAAACGCGAAGAAACTCTATAGCTTTGGAAGATAGGACGATTTTTTAAACGTTTAGATAAAGAGTTATAACAACATTTGTATATTAATATTTTTTAAAATGTTACACTAAGAAAAATAGAAGTCTATAGAAAATCACAGGCATAAAAATATTTGTTTTCAATATTCTGTCTTTATAACGATTTTATTAAAAACAAAACAAAACAAAAAAAACCCTCTGGTCTGGGGAGATGGCTCAGAAGTTAAGAGTACTGACTGCTCTGCCAGAGGTCCAGAGTTCAATTCCCAGCAACCACATGGTGGCTCACAACCGTCTGTAATGAGCTCTGGAACCCTCTTCTGGTGTGCAGGCATACATGCAAGCAGAACACTGTATATATAATACATACATAAATCTTTTAGAAAAAAAATCTTTAAAAAAAGGGGGGACCTCATAACCAGGTGGTGGTGGTGCATGCCCTTAATTCCAGCTCTCAGGAGGCAGAGGCAGGTGGATTTATTGTGAGTTTGAAACCAGCCTGGCCTACAGAGTGAGTTCACGATAGCCAGGGCTACATAGAGATACCTTGTCTTGAAAAAAACAAAACAGACTCCTAACATTTAGAAAAATAGAGCTCTATAGAAAATCAAGAATTGGGTATAATTTATTTGTTTGTTTTAGGGACAGGGTCTTCCTATGTATCTGAGGCTGTCCTCAAACACAGGATCCTCCTGTCTCCACCTCCAGGATGCTAGGATTGTAGGTGTCCAAGAAGTATGACCTTAAATATGGCAATGTGACTGGAAACAGGAGAGCTGAATCTCTGCCTTGAACACTGTGGACGCCATTCCCTTCCCTACCCTCAGAAGTACCAGTGAGGGTTCTCTGTGAGCATCTGTTGCTATGGAGGAGAACCCAGTCCCTGAGTACCAGATACAGCAACAAGCTGGATAACAACACACCTAGCATGGCTGGATGACATTCTGCATGTTAAACAAGAAGACCTGGGCCTCTTTGCTCCTGCTTCCTTCCCTTCCCACCCCCTACTCACCCCATCCCAACATGAAAACCGAAGAAAATGTTGGCATACACAGAGACCCCTAAGGTATACCCACCCATCACTGCTAACTGAGAACAAATAGCCAAGGATCACAGACATCTGGAGTTAAGATAATGTATATTAGATAGTACGGGGATCAGAAGTGAACAAACAACAGAAAGACGAAATTTGAAATTCTTAGCTACAGTCTAACCATTACGACAGGGAGCCTGGGGATTGTGGTGGGAGACCATTGCTTGTTTCCAGAGCCCTGTGTTCGATTCCCAGCACCAGACGAACAAACAAAGCATAGCATTCTATGGTGAAACCACTTACCTGATTATAGTCATTAAGTTATTAATCTCAGTTTTTAACCAAAACAGGATAGATAGGAAAGGACAGCACAGTTCTGTCCACAGAGAATCAGGGATGGGGTGACTCACGATTTCTGGAGTTTTAGCCCATGATCACCCAGCTCTGTTGTTTCAGGCCTATGACAGCATGGTTCATCTTGCTTGAAATGCATGGCATAAGAAGCCTGTTTATGCCAGGCCATTTGAGAACAGAAAGAAAGAGGAAGGGGCCTGTGTCTCAACGTGTCTTTCAGTGGCACACCTCCAATGAACTCATTCCCTCTAGCTAAGTACCCCTCTGAAGGAGTCTACCACCCCTCAATGGTGCCACTGGTTGAGAGCCAAAGCTTTAACACGTGACTCCTGGGACGGTGGCCTTCAAGATCTGAATTATAACAGATACCAAAATCAGTTAAAGTCTAGGAACCAAGAATAACTAAAATTTGCAAGCCATAAATATAACAAAAGATACATAGACTTTTTTTTTTTTTTTTGAGGAAGAAAAGTCTAAGCTTTCAGTTAAATGCAAGCAAACAAGGGAGTGAGGAAGACAAGTTGGTCTTTAAAGTGCTCGACTTGCAAAAAGCATGAGAACCTGACTTTGGAGCTCCAACACCCACATAAAAAAAACAGGCAAGGGGAGGTACAGCTTTAATTGTTCTATGGAGGCAGAGACAGGTGGATCCTTGTCCTTGGTCAATTAGCATAGGCAATTTCCAGGTTCAGTGGAAAACCCTCAGAAAGACAAAGCAGGGAGACATTGAAGATAACCCACAGCATCAACCTCTAGCAGCCACATGCACTCATACACGTGTGCACATGCACCACATGAACATACACATACAACACATATAAACATGAGAGAGAGAAATTTAAGAACCCAAACAAGCAAACACATACAAGGCCATGAATAGATAGAGCATCCATCATATAAAACAGTCAGGATTGCTGTGTTAACAATGTCAGCTTCTCCCAGAGTAATTTTTGTGTTTGATGCGATTACAGTCCTTTCCCCATGCTTTCCGTGGACTTTGACAGGTTGACCTTAAAATGCATATGAAACTGTAAAGAAACATGAAAGTTCTTAGAAAAGCTAGGTTTGTTCGCGTACATCTATAACTACATTGTAACCCAGCATTCAGGGAATGAAGCTAGGGACAGCCAGATTTCCAGGCCAACTTGGGGCTCAAACAAAAACAAGGTTTTAGGGAGAGAGAAAAAAATACAGGATAACACTTTAATGACCTTGAGTTGAAGAGAGAATTCTTAAATAAGATTCCAAAAACACAAACTCAAAAGGGAAAGAGCTGATTGCCTAGATCCCTCCGGGATTTGATTACATAAATATTTAAAACTTCCATCTAATATGCAGAATTTATAAAGAATAAGGTTAAAAAAAGGAAGGGCCAGCAAGATGGCTCAGCGGGGGACGGTACCTGTTGCCAAACCTGACACTTTGAGTTTGGTCCCCCCACCCACCCGCGGGATCCACATGGAAAAAGGGGGACAACCTACTCCTCTGACCCTCCCTCCAAGGCAGTTTTAAAGGCTGAAGGAATTGTGTAAGCAGGGACACCTGAGCAGGTAGAAGCTGTTTCACCTCCTGTGTGGCCAGGAGATTGCTGACTTAAATATAACAACAGGACGCCAGTGACTGTGCCTCTGATTACCAGAGCCATCTAATCACACCCAATTTCCTTTCCTTAAATTGTTTTGTATTTTAAATTAAAAAAAAATTGTATACGGTAAATTCTGATCATGGTTTCCCCTCTCATCTCCCAGATCCTCCCCACTTCCATGGAGATCCATCCATCTCCATGACTTTTTTCTCTCCCTACTTAGAAAATGGGCACTCATAAAATTTTAAAAGCTTAAAAAAGGAATGTCAAACACAGGAAGAAAAATAGTTTTAAAAATTCAAAGCAGAGCCGGGCGGTGGTGGCGCACGGCTTTAATCCCAACACTCAGGATAGGTTGTCCATCTTATTACTATTATAAAAATATTAGTTTGTACTTTAAAGTATTACATTTATTAGCTTGCTAGTTTCTTTCCTTGTATGGTTTGGGGACTTACTTAATTTGTATGTGCCTGCTGGACAATTTAAAATGTTTGATGCTTTTTATGAGCCCCACACAATTTATCCACTGTTTAGGCTTGTGCTACTACGGACAATGTGTCATTAACGACTTTTGCTTTCCAGATCTTAAAGCTGAGCAGAGGTTCTTCTGAGGGCCACTTTGTGAAGTTGGTTCTCTCCTTCCACCTTTCAGTGGGTGGTGGGGATTGATTCAGGTCATCAGGCTTTTGCAGCAAGTACCTTGACCCTCTGAGCCATCTCACTGATCCAAGCGAAGGGTTTTCTGGGTGAAATTCTAGACACAGAGTTCATGGATCTCACAGTCCACACACGGTCTTCTCTGCATGCTGCCAAGTCACCTAAACTGCTGCTCCAATTCACAGTTGCTTCTTCTTGTTCAAATTTAGTATGATGCCTCATACTGCTTTGTCGGAGCACTTTTACCCTACTGCTCTTTTGATTGTATATTAATAGTTTCCAAATTTATGCTTTTGTTTGTTTGGTTGTGTGCTGTATGTATCTGCATGTGTATGTGTACCTCATGCTTTTTTTTTTGTTTTGTTTTGTTTTTTTTTTTGTTTTTCGAGACAGGGTTTCTCTGTGGCTTTGGAGCATGTCCTGGAACTAGCTCTTGTAGACCAGGCTGGTCTCGAACTCACAGAGATCCGCCTGCCTCTGCCTCCCAAGTGCTGGGATTAAAGGCGTGCGCCACCAACGCCCGGCTCTCATGCTTTTTTATACTGCTGTAAAATCTTCCTTCCTTCCTTTCTTTCTTTGGTCTTGGTTTGGTTTAGTTTTTCGAGGCAGGGTTTCTTTGGGTGTAACCACTCTGGCTGTCCTGGAACTCACTTAGCTCATGCTGGCCTGGAACTCACAGAAATCTGCCTCTGCCTCCCAAGCGCTGGGATTAAAGGTGTGTGCCACCACTGCTCGGCTACTCTTTTTTTTTTTTTTTTTTTTTTTTTGCTGCTTGGTCAATAAGTTTATTATCTTTACGAAAAAAAATCTTCATAGAAAATTGCTTTAGGTCTCAGCAACCTGTTCCTGACACCCTCCTCTGACCTCCAACGGTACCTGCACCTACACATACAAACGCATACACAGGTACACACACACACAAATAAATAATAAACCTTTTTAAAAGAAAGTCACACAAAACTGTAGCATAGGAGCTGTCTTTTCAGAAAGAAGTATAATTAGCATAGTTTTTTCTGTGATATGGAATACTGCAAATGTATTATACATAATATATATGTACAATACATTAAATATAGGTATACCACATACATTTGCATACAGTTGCGGGTCTTTCACATAATTTTTGCATCTTCCAAATGTCTAAATAAGTCACAACAAGAAGACAAAGAAAAAAGTAGATAGCCTTAATCTAATGCCCAGGCCTTAGGGCATCACTGAAGGGTCTTAAACAACACATGCTGCTTCTTTTTTTTGTTTTATTTTTTGCTCCCCCTCTCCCCATACACCAGTGTTTCCTTTTATAAATGAACCTTAACAGATACAAAATAAAGTAACATTCACAGTGTAGCAAGTTCTGCTTTGATATATATGTACATGTGATTTTATGTCATTTTAAAATCAGGTTAAACATCCATTCAGTTATTTTTCATGGTAAAAAACTAAAAAAACACAACAAAACCTTTGATCTGGCTTTTTGAGGTATTCAACTTATACCTTCCATCTGTGGTCACTCTACCACAGACAGCACACCAGGACTTCTTAATTCTGGGATTTTTGTTTGTTGCTTTTGTTTTGATAAAGACGGGGTCTCCCCCAGACATCTCAGACTGGCCTCGGACTCCGGACTCACGATTTTCCTGCCCCCTGGTGCTGGATCGTGGCAGTGCAGCACTGTAAAGTGGAATCTACGGACCTGCTTTTTTGCTGGGCTCCTGGTACCCAGCTTGCCTTTACTTCCCGTTCCTATGAGAACTGTTTGGCCTTTCTGTGCCTGGATGAGTTGAAGGGAATCCTGGAACGTACCATATTTATGTTTTTAATCTTTTGAGGAACAGGCTTCTGTTTTTGCATGATATCTATACTAATTTACATGTTCACCAACGATGATCGAGAGTTCATTTTCTTTCCTTCCTTCCCACTTTATTTCGGCACTAGTTATTGAGCCTAGAACCCCCACGCTAGGGAAGAGCTCCCTCGGATGAATGGACGAAAATGTGGCACACACCCACTAGGAAAGTAGAGAGGAGTGAAATCCGGCCATTTGCTGGGAAGTGATGGCACCGGACTGGAGAGCATCGTGTTAAATGCAGTAAAGCCAAACTCAGGAGGACAAGTATTAAGTATTTTCTCTCATACGCAGAACCTATATTTAAACACACACACACACACACACCATGTGAAAGTAGAGGGGTCCTAAGAAGGGGAGCAAGGAGTCTAAAAGGAAAGGATAGGGAAACTAGAGAGGGTAATGAGGGTATAAAAAGACAAAAATCCATCATTTTTGTATGCAAAAATCTAGATTAACTCTACACACCTATATGATGAGACAGAGAAGGGGGACATTTGTGGGGAGAAAAGGGTCCAGCCAGAGGAGGCTGGGAGTGGGGAGGAAAACAGTATAGCTAGCCAAGAAGAGTGAGGTACAGTGTAGAGTGAAACCCATTACTGGGGAAGGATTCCTGAGCCCCAGCCCCAACCCCCACCCTCAAGGATCTTGTGGCAGTTGCTGTTGCTTGGGGAGGGAGATGATTCTGACCCGTGTCCTGGAAACAATCCGAGTGAAACTCACCGAGTCATAAAAGTGGGGAGAGGTGACGTGAAAGTAGAGGACAGACTAGTTATGGAATGGAAGGGGTTAACGGGAGGGAGAGGGAGACGAGAGAGTAATGGGGAATAGGATGGAGATACATTATGTACATGTATGAAACCGCCATGATGAAACCCGTTATTGCATGTAATTAGTAAATGCTAACCCAACATACATACACGATAAAGTCATTGTTCTAGACAAATAATGTAAAAGCAGGGAGGAGAGATGTGGACCATGACTACAAAGGAAAACAGAAGCCAGACAGAACCATTTATGCAACACAGCAAGGGAACTGAATTACAAACCCAAAGAACAGGATGAATATTCATAAATCTAAATGAAGAAAGTCGCCCTTTCTCCAGTGTGTGTCCTTAGCACCTTTGCCAAAAATCAATTGACACTCAGGTATGACGCACATCACCCTCAGGAGGTGGAGGCAGGAGGAGGTGAAGGCTAGCCTCAGCTACACAGTGAGTTCCAGACCAGCCTGGGCCCCAAGAGAGCCTGTCTCTAAAGAGAACGAATGAAAGCCAGGAGCTGTGGATGTGATCATGCCCTTGGCTTTCCGTTCGGTCCCGCTGGTCTATGTATCCACCCTGTTTTGATTGCCATGACTTTGTCGCATGCTCTCAACACCTTCCACTATGTTGTGTGTTGTGTGACTGACATTTACCTCCACCCCATAAAGATTTACAACTGCTATTCCCAGTTCTGTGAAAAATGTATCTTATCAAGTCCACAAATTGCTGAGTAGTGTCTTAATAATACTGATGCTTCCATTCTATATACAGATGTCTTTCAACTCATGTGTATGTGTATGGATTTGTGTGTTTGTGTCTCTGTGTGTATATATGTAAGCACACATATACATGTATGTGAGTGTGTACATGTGTGTGAACATGTATATGTGTATGTGTGTTTGTATGTTTGTAGGTGGGTGTACGTATGTGTGTGATGTGTGTGTTAGCTTCAATTTTCGTGACCAGTATTTTATAATTTTTACCTCAGAGATCTTTCACCTCTTTGGTTAAATATATTCTAGGCCTTTGGTTTCCTGGTGCCTACTGTAAATGGTTTGCATTCTTGATTCTTATTTCAGATAATTCACTATTATATAGAAATACCAGCAATACCACTGATAAGGGGGGTGGACTTTATACCTGGCCACGCTGATACATTCGGCTGTTGGTTCTAATTGCTTTTAAGTGGCATCTTCGGAGTTTCTATATATAAGATTATGACACACAGTGCTCTCAGATTCTGACTGAGCCAAGCCTCCGCCCTCACCATGAGCAATTACTCAGAGTTTTCTGTGAAGGCGAAGTGAAGGAAATGCAGCAACTATGAACTGCAAGTAGAGTCTCTCTGAGTTCTGGAAGGGACAGCTGTGCAAGACCTGGTAGGACACTTCTTTCCTTGTGCCTCGGCTTTGATTCCCACAAACGAAGCGACTGTCAACAAGGAGACAGGCACCTTCCAGTAGATGGAGCTGTGCAGGTGGGAGGCTAAATTTGACCGTGAAAGCTTAGCCTTCTTTGAGGCAATTCCAGCAATAGGTTTGCAGTGGCTGGCAATGCCGGCTTCGACTCAGCTCAGTCCAGCACAGGGTCGCTCTCTACCCCACCTAACCACAGGTGAACTTCAGAGAAGCTAAGTGACGCATCCAATTTCACGCAGCTGCTTCTGAGAGGGTTTGGGAGTCAAAGTCAACCCTCTCTGACTCTGAAGACTGAACTTCCAGAAGATTCCTTTTTCCCTCCATGCTAGGTGTAGATGAAGGCCAGAGGGAAGAAAGCATCTTTGGATGAGGCTAGCGGGTGAATTGAGAGCAAAGAGAGCAAACAGCAAAGGGAAAAAAGATGTGGAAGAGGAGAGCTTGGAGGGGAGAATTCGTTTTAGGTTTTGCTTTTAAGTTTTTGCGCATAGATGAAGGTGTATGTATGTGTGTGTTGTGTGTGCATGGATGTATGTACACATGCCTATGCATTCATGTGGAACCAAAAGTTGAGTTGACACTGAGTATCTTCCTTTATTGCTCTCTATATAGTTTGTTGTTGTTGTCGTTTCAAGACCAGTTTCTCTGTGTAACAGTCCTGGCTGCAGTTTTGTTTCCTGGCTGCCCAGACCCAAATAATCACACAAAACTATATTAATTACAACACTATTTGGTCGATGGCTCAGGAATATTTCTAGCTATTTCTTACATCTTAAATTACCCCATTTCTATTAACCTGTGTATCGTCACAAGGCTGTGGCTTACCAGTAGTGTTCTGGCGTCTGTGTCCTTCAGGAGTTACATGGTGTATCCCTGACTCCACCTTCTTTCCTCTTCTATCTCTGCTTGGATTTTTTGCCTGGCTCTATTCTGCCCTGCCATAGCCCAAAGCAGCTTCTTTATTAAGCAATGGTAATAAACATATTCACAGCATGCAGAGGGGAATCCCACATCACCTCAGACTGAAGGGCAGGTGTTACAAGGGTAGCAAACAGGCTCATTCTGGGTATCAGAGTGAGAATCCAGCTCCCTCCTCCAGCTGCTCTTCCCTGCACCGGCTCTTACTTCCATGGTCTGAATATTTTTACGTCAGTTACCCTGTGAGACCATGTGACCCCTGACAGACTTTCTGACTTTTGAGCCTATGACTTTAGGAAGCTCCCAGGTTTCTGCTTCTGTCGGGCATCTCTCTGGACTGATTTAGGAGAATTTCTTTTTCTCACTTGAAAGACATGATATAATAGAAAGATCTTGGAGCTTCATTTCATCAAAGCAAACCTTCTCTTGCATCTAAGGCGTGCTGTCCCCTGTATGTCTTCTCATGCTGGATAATGGGTATGAGGGTTCAAGTTGGCACTAGCTGTTCAGCACATCGAAAGAAAAGTATATAAAGAGGACAGGGCAAGAACCCTGATGTCTTAGCCTGTGCCACCAGAGAACAACAAATCGAACTTTCCAGTGATGAGAACGGAGACAGCTTTGGTCCAGGTGTGATGAACCCTCTGAGAGACAATGACGATGAACTCCTTCAACGCTGTCCTTCCTCCTAGCCCTCTTTTCCCCGCACAAACCTCCCTTCCTCCCCACACCCTTTCTACTCTTCCAGAACTCGGTCCCCTCCCACCCATAGCACAGTCTCTGTCTCAAATGTTTACAGAAGTTTGACCTCTGCTCTCAGGTTCCCCACCCTCTCTTAAGACAGGAAGAGCCAAGACCTCACTCCTGACCATTCCCACTTCTCAAGGATTTCACAGGAGCCAAAGGAAGGACAGAAGCCACCTTTGTCTAGGATGTCTCTGCATATTGCTCTTTGCCCTGTCTCTGGTCCTGTGAGAAAGGGGACACCTTCCCCCCGCACCCCGTCTTGTGCTTGCAGAACCCACTATGCTTCCTTTGTATACAGTGCATGTTCCAACAATGTGAGCAGATGGGAACCAAGAGCCGTGTGCCTTCGGGGAGGGCTGCCTTGGTAGAGCCTGTAGGGCCAATTCAAAGCACTAGTAGATACACTTCCCACTTCTACAAGAAAATAACGACATTTCAGAAAAAAAATAAGCAGCCATCTTTATGAAATTTCATGATGCTAACCTCTAAACATCTAAAATTCATATACCATTTGACCTAGAAACTCCACGTCTAAGAATCTGTCCTAAGAATGGATTCACATGTATGTAAGCAGTGTAAGCTTAAAATTATTACATGGTATTTTGTAATTGCCAGTGTAAAGAGATGGCCTAGAAGTGAACGAATGGAGGTCAGATGAAACACAGCACAGAGCGGCCAGAAGCAGTTATTAGGAGGCAGCTCTGTTAATACCAACAGAAAACCCTCCGCAGTTAAACAGGCAAAGATATGCATTCTTCAGCTAGAGCTCATGGGACTTTGGAATGGCAGCTTAGGAACCTGCATGGGACTGAACTAGGCTCTCTGAATGTGGGATACAGTTCTGTGGCTTGATCTGTTAGTGCAGCCCCTGGTGGTGGGACCAGGATTTATCCTAGCTGCATGAACTGGCTTTTTGGAGCCCATTCGCTACAGTAGGATACCTTGCTCAGCCTTGTTGCAGCGGGGAGGGGCTTGGTCCTGTCTTAACTTGGTATAACAGACTTTGTTGACTCCCCAAGGCAGGCCTTATCTTCTCTGTGGAGTGGATGGGGGGGCAGGATGAGGGACTGGAGGTGTGTGGGCGGGGGGGTGGAGAGGGAGAGGAAGGGTAAAATGGGGTTGGTATGTAAAATGAAAAAATAAAAAAAATTATTCATTCTCTCTGTCCATGGTCCCCAGTCCTGGGAGGAATATAGCTGCACATAGGTGCATATATACAATAATTTAAGCATCACATGGTTTCAAGAAAAGTCAGTGTCAAGTTTTATTCCTAGACACCATGCTATAAAGAACTGTTGCTCTGACTCCAGGAGTGTTACCTCCTCAAATCCAGTCCTAAACCTGAAGCTGCCCGGGAATGACGCACTCTCCACTCACTGAGTCTTTCATGATCGTGGACAGCAAGCACAAGGAAAGTGGGGTTTGCCTCCTTATAGAGAAAACCGCTGCATCTGTCTGTTTAGCATCAATCACAGAGCGTTCAGATGTCTCCAGGAAGGGCTGGGGACATGGATTAGTGGTCGACTTCTAGCTTAAGCTAGATGAGGCCCTGAGTTTGACCCCAGAACTGAGGGGGGTGATAATCTCACACCTTTCCTGTTAAATTTAGCTCTCTTCTTTAAAGACTTTAGGACTCCACAGGCAGTGGAGGCAAAGCCTCCCCGGAGACCTCAGTCAGCTCACAGTACCTTGATCTCACCATCTAAGCAAAGGTATCTTGCTAAATTTGAGTAGGAAAGCGACCATCCACATGACTGGAAAGCCTCCCACGTGAGACCCAGCACAAAGCTGATCAAGGATTAGCAGGCAAATGTGCTAATTAGAAGTTCCCACCTGTATTACTAAAATTCAGTCGACAAAAATGTTCCAGGCTTACACCTCTATGCCTATAAATGCTAAAAAAAAAAAAAAAAAAAAAAAAAAAAAAAAAAAAAAAGGTAGTGAAGACATTTTTTAAATAGATGGATTTTATGTTGTGGCAGTTATGTCCACAGAAAGATGTAGAACCCACAGAGCACCACAGAGGAGGACACACCGGACTGTTTTACCTTGAGTTGGTGTCGTATTTTGGAAGACTGGAGTGTCTGATCCCTTCCATGTCTTAGTATTATCTATTCTTCTTCTGTTCTCTGCAGTGAGCCCCCTCCAGGGGGCACCCACTTGCTCATCTCAGCACATATGCAGTCAGCATTCCACATCATGTAATGGTCACAGCTCTACTTAGGGCTCTAAACCCAGGAATTGAGACATGTGACCATGTTATAGCTGCTCAGATACAAAGCCACAAGGATCCTGGCAGTAAACAACTCTTCAGAGATAATCTTGCTGGTTCCCTGCCTCAGAAACTGGGTGCTAGGTCCTAGAATTCCTTACCTGAATTCTTTCCCCCTTTCCCTGCAACCACCCCCCTCTTCAGAGTGTATTGTTAGAAATGTCTAAAAACTATTCTAAGACTCCTCACGCTCTGAAACACGCCAGTGGCCCAAAACTTTAACACCAGATGAAGGGGGTGATCTTTAGAAGGGGTGAAGACGACAGCTGTGCTCACGCTCATCCCCCTCCACTTCCTACTGAGGCAAGAGGGGCCGCAATTGAGGTACCTTGTGAAATGGGATCCTGCATGGGACCGTTTCATAAGCATAAGGTCCTGAAGACTCAGTAAATGTAGCTTGCTCGAGTTCCCGTCTTCTCAAGGGCTGTGGTGTGGGTTCCAGGCTGAAGGAACGCTACATCTGGTGTCCTGACAGTTGAGTGAAAAGTCCCTGGAAGCCTGGTTACAGAGGAGGAGCCGGGAGAGAGAAAGGAAGGGGAATGGAGGAAGAAGGATGTTGTGGAGTAAAGATTCAGACAGCAGAAGCCTAGAAAGCTACTGGGGTGGGGGGCAGCAAGACAAAATGGGGGACCACAGCAGGTAAAGGTATGTCCCACCAGGCCTGAAGACCCAAGTTCCATCCTCAGAATCACATGACGAAAGGAGGGCTCCCACCCTCAAAACTTGACCTCTGACCTCCATTCATGCTTCATGGAACCATGTCATGTGCACACAGATGCACATACACTTGTGCCTATGAAATAAAAAAGTAAAATATTTGAAAGGATGACATCAAGTTATATTCTGGAGTATATTTTCCCTGGGGTAGTCTAACCACCAAATCCCTCTGGCAGAGAGAAATATCCCTTCTGTACCTTTTCCTGAAGGTCCTAGCAGGTGTGTGGCTCCTAGAGTCTTCCCCTTTCTTAATTGATGCTAAAGTCACCTCTGCATCCACTACCTATAATTAGCTCCTGCTCAGCTTCGCAGCAAACACAGCCAGTTATGATTCAGGGATCCTGGAAGTGGGTTTGTTTGTTAAAGGGCTGTGTCTTGTAGACTTGTTCAACAACCGTCGTAGAATTAACATGCTTATTACAGCTTACAGCGGGGGTGGAAGTTACAAACATCCCTCTTTCCGTAAACTGCAATATACTGTCCTGTGTGAGTCGAAGAATGAGCTACGTCATTCATGGCACCAAAGGCTATTGGACAGTGATAGGCAATGCTTCTGCAGAGGAAAGAGTCTCAAAGTGGCCCAGGGTTAAAGGCTCTGACAGGAGAATTTATACCATAACCCAACATGACGTCAAAGAAGAAAGATACTACAGCTCTGAAAATTCCTGTGGAGGTCACAAGACTCCTGGGTACTGGAGAAATTGTTAATGGAATTGGAAAAGAAAAGCCTTTAACAAAGTCATTGGTTTCCAAACTTTTCCAAACTTGTTTAATTATTAGAAACATGCCAACACTTGCTCGCTCTCTCTCTCTCTCTCTCTCTCTCTCTCTGTATATATGTATGTGTGTATACATGCATGTATATGTGGGTTCACATGTATGTGGAAACCAAATGTTAAACCTCAGCTCTCCTTCCTTAGTCATCAGACACCTTATTCCTTGACAGGGTCTCTCACTGGTCTAGAACTGCTCAGGAGACTAGGCTGACTGGCCAGCAAGCCCCAGGGATCTCCCTCCCCAGAGCTGAGATTACAAGCATGCACCACTACACCTTGCCTTTTCATGGGAGTTCTGGGGGTTGCACTAGGGGCCTCATACTTGTGAGACAAGCACTTTCCAGACAGAGCCCAGAAGCCATTTTCTCTAACAAGCTCCCCTATGAATCCAAGCTTTGTAACTACATCTTTTGAACACACGTCAGCCCTCCACACTGCAGGGTAAACTAGGTTACCTCCTCTCATGATCAGACAAGGGATGCTGTCAAGCCATTGTCTCCAACCCTTCCAGTGACAGTAGAAAGCAAGACGGCTGGACCTCAAGCCTGTCCACCCTTACCACCCAGTCCCAGTTTCTAAGCTTCCCATTCGGGGTTTGTCACACACACACACACACACACACACACACACACACACACACACACACCGCCTCAGCATGGACTGTCAAGAGCCTGTCCACAGGGCACCGTGCCTAAGTGGTGGTGGGGGGGTGAGGCATCAGGCTGTTTGAGAAGAGACACTTTAAACTCATCTCTCTTTCCTTCTCCGTTCTCCTCCTCACCCTTCCCTTCCTTTCCTCTCTTTGTTCATTTTTGAGACAAGGATATAGCCTAGGCTGGCCTCACTATGCAGCTAAGGCTGTCCTTGAACTTCTGGTTCTCCTGCCTCTGCTGCCTTCGTGTCAAGATCAAAGGCATACACCACTACACCTGGTTCAGGACGACTTTCTTATGATGAATTACAGTTAGGATTACAGGTAGGTTTTCCTTCCCAGACTTAATCAATTAAAGAAAAAACAAAAAACAAAAGACAACCAAAAAAAAAAATACTTAAACATCAGTTTGTTGGCTATTTAGGGCTCAAGACTGTTTATTTGGTTGGTTTTGTTTGTTTGTTTTGGTTTTTTTTTAACATCAGAAAGAAAAGAAATGTCAGGTGGTGGGGGTGTACAGCACTTGGGAGGCAGAGGTAGCTGGATCTCTGCAAGTTCAAGACCAGCTGGTCTACAGAGTCAGTTCTAGGACAGCCAGGGCTGTTGCACAGAGAAACCCTGTCTCAAAAATAAATAAATAAATAAATAAATAAATAAATAAATAAATAAATAAATAAATAAAAATAAAAGTGAAAAGAAAAGATCACGAACAGAAGCAGTCTTGAGAGAAATGTAAGGAACACCGGACAAGAAGCACTCTGGACAGAGGCTTGTTGCTCTTAAGAAGAGTCCAGCCGGCTCCGCCTCCATTGAGGCTCTCTGCTGATTTCCAATCGGGCTGCAGTCAACACTGGCCCTCTAAAGACAGCAGAGGGCCCCTGCCCAAGGATGTTTCCCCAGTCTTCTGGCCTGCAGCTGATAGTGCAGGGATTCACGAGCCAACGCCCCAGACAGCTGTTGGCAACACATGGGCGATGAATGACGAACGTATGTATGGGAGCCA